>NC_091372.1:7568256-7888256 GCF_038502225.1 Cherax quadricarinatus
TACACTCTGGTAAGTGCTTCACTCTGATACTACACTCTGGAAAAGTGCTACACTCAGATACTACACTCTGGTAAGTGCTACACTCAGATACTACACTCTGGTAAGTGCTACACTCAGATATTACACTCTGGTAAGTGCTTCACTCTGATACTACACTCTGGAAAAGTGCTACACTCAGATACTACACTCTGGTAAGTGCTACACTCAGATACTACACTCTGGTAAGTGCTACACTCAGATACTACACTCTGGTAAGTGCTACACTGATACTACACTCTGGTAAGTGCTATACTCAGGTATTACACTCTGGTAAGTGCTACACTCAGATACTACACACTGGTAAGTGCTACACTCAGATACTACACTCTGGTAAGTGCTACACTCTGATATTACACTCTGGTAAGTGCTACACTCAGATATTACACTCTGGTAAGTGCTTCACTCTGATACTACACTCTGGAAAAGTGCTACACTCAGATACTACACTCTGGTAAGTGCTACACTCAGATACTACACTCTGGTAAGTGCTACACTCAGATACTACACTCTGGTAAGTAATTCACTCTGATACTACACTCTGGAAAAGTGCTACACTCAGATACTACACTCTGGTAAGTGCTACACTCAGATACTACACTCTGGTAAGTGCTACACTCTGATATTACACTCTGGTAAGTGCTACACTCAGATATTACACTCTGGTAAGTGCTACAGTCAGATACTACACTCTGGTAAGTGCTACACTCAGATACTACACTCTGGTAAGTGCTACACTCAGATATAACACTCTGGTAAGTGATACACTCAGATACTACACTCTGGTAAGTGCTACAGTCAGATACTACGCTCTGGTAAGTGCTACACTCAGATACTACACTCTGGTAAGTGCTACACTCTGATACTACACTCTGGTAAGTGATACACTCAGATACTACACTCTGGTAAGTGCTACACTCTGATACTTCACTCTGGTAAGTGCTACACTCAGATACTACACTCTGGTAAGTGCTACACTCAGATACTACACTCTGGTAAGTGCTTCACTCTGATACTACACTCTGGTAAGTGCTACACTCAGATACTACACTCTGGTAAGTGCTACACTCAGATACTACACACTGGTAAGTGCTACACTCAGATACTACACTCTGGTAAGTGCTACACTCTGATATTACACTCTGGTAAGTGCTACACTCAGATATTACACTCTGGTAAGTGCTTCACTCTGATACTACACTCTGGAAAAGTGCTACACTCAGATACTACACTCTGGTAAGTGCTACACTCAAATACTACACTCTGGTAAGTGCTACACTCAGATACTACACTCTGGTAAGTAATTCACTCTGATACTACACTCTGGAAAAGTGCTACACTCAGATACTACACTCTGGTAAGTGCTACACTCAGATACTACACTCTGGTAAGTGCTACACTCTGATATTACACTCTGGTAAGTGCTACACTCAGATATTACACTCTGGTAAGTGCTACAGTCAGATACTACACTCTGGTAAGTGCTACACTCAGATACTACACTCTGGTAAGTGCTACACTCAGATATAACACTCTGGTAAGTGATACACTCAGATACTACACTCTGGTAAGTGCTACAGTCAGATACTACGCTCTGGTAAGTGCTACACTCAGATACTACACTCTGGTAAGTGCTACACTCTGATACTACACTCTGGTAAGTGATACACTCAGATACTACACTCTGGTAAGTGCTACACTCTGATACTTCACTCTGGTAAGTGCTACACTCAGATACTACACTCTGGTAAGTGCTACACTCAGATACTACACTCTGGTAAGTGCTTCACTCTGATACTACACTCTGGTAAGTGCTACACTCAGATACTACACTCTGGTAAGTGCTACACTCAGATATAACACTCTGGTAAGTGATACAATCAGATACTACACTCTGGTAAGTGATACACTCAGATACTACACTCTGGTAAGAGCTACACTCAGATACTACACTCTGGTAAGTGCTACACTCTGATACTACACTCTGGTAAGTGATACACCCAGATACTACGCTCTGGTAAGTGCTACACTCAGATACTACACTCTGGTAAGTGATACACTCGGATACTACACTCTGGTAAGTGATACACTCGGATACTACACTCTGGTAAGTGATACACTCGGATACTACACTCTGGTAAGTGATACACTCAGATGTTACACTCTGGTAAGTGCTACAGTCAGATACTACACTCTGGTAAGTGCTACACTCAGATACTACACTCTGGTAAGTGCTACACTCAGATACTACACTCTGGTAAGTGCTACACTCAGATACTACGCTCTGGTAAGTGCTACACTCAGATACTACACTCCGGTAAGTGCTACACTCAGATACTACACTCTGGTAAGTGCTACACTCAGATACTACACTCTGGTAAGTGCTACACTCTGATACTACACTCTGGTAAGTGCTACACTCAGTTACTACACTCTGGTAAGTGCTACACTCAGATATAACACTCTGGTAAGTGATACATTCAGATACTACACTCTGGTAAGTGCTACACTCAGATACTACACTCTGGTAAGTGCTACACTCAGATACTACACTCTGGTAAGTGCTACACTCTGATATAACACTCTGGTAAGTGCTACTCAGATACTACACTCTGGTAAGTGCTACACTCTGATACTACACTCTGGAAAAGTGCTACACTCAGATACTACACTCTGGTAAGTGCTACACTCAGATACTACACTCTGGTAAGTGCTACACTCAGATACTACACTCTGGTAAGTGCTACTCAGATACTACACTCTGATAAGTGCTACACTCCGATACTACCCTCTGGAAAAGTGCTACACTCAGATACTACACTCTGGTAAGTGCTACACTCAGATACTACACTCTGGTAAGTGCTACACTCAGATATAACACTCTGGTAAGTGCTACACTCAGATTTAACACTCTGGTAATTGCTACACTCAGATATAACACTCTGGTAAGTGAAACACTCAGATACTACACTCTGGTAAGTGATACACTCAGATACTACACTCTGGTAAGAGCTACACTCAGATACTACACTCTGGTAAGTGCTACACTCAGATACTACACTGTGGTAAGTGCTACACTCTGATACTACACTCTGGTAAGTGCTACACTCAGATACTACACTCTGGTAAGTGCTACACTCAGATACTACACATTGGTAAGTGCTACACTCAGATACTACACTGTGGTAAGTGCTACACTCTGATACTACACTCTGGAAAAGTGCTACACTCAGATACTACACTCTGGTAAGTGCTACACTCTGATATTACACTCTGGTAATTGCTACACTCAGATACTACACACTGGTAAGTGCTGCACTCAGATACTACACTCTGGTAAGTGCTACACTCTGATACTACACTCTGGAAAAGTGCTACACTCAGATACTACACTCTGGTAAGTGCTACACTCAGATACTACACTCTGGTAAGTGCTACACTCAGATATAACACTCTGGTAAGTGCTACACTCAGATATAACTCTCTGGTAAGTGCTACACTCAGATTTAACACTCTGGTAATTGCTACACTCAGATATAACACTCTGGTAAGTGCTACTCAGATACTACACTCTGGTAAGTGCTACACTCAGATACTACACTCTGGTAATTGCTACACTCAGATACTACACTCTGGTAAGTGCTACACTCAGATACTACACTCTGGTAAGTGCTACACTCAGATACTACACTCTGGTAAGTGCTACTCAGATACTACACTCTGATAAGTGCTACACTCCGATACTACCCTCTGGAAAAGTGCTACACTCAGATACTACACTCTGGTAAGTGCTACACTCAGATACTACACTCTGGTAAGTGCTACACTCAGATATAACACTCTGGTAAGTGCTACACTCAGATTTAACACTCTGGTAATTGCTACACTCAGATATAACACTGGTAAGTGCTACACTCAGATATTACACTCTGGTAAGTACTACACTCAGATACTACACTCTGGTAAGTGCTACACTCAGATACGTCAATCATTTAAATATCAAAGTCATGTATGCAGTTAATTTCCCCCATCATGTATAATGTACACCCCATGGATATATAATGTACACAGACATTATATATCCATTCGGGTATCCTAAGATGATATCCTTAGTTATCCTTAGATGATGTTATCCTTATAGATATCCTAAACATAATGAAAGCAGCTAATCCGTATACTATACTATACCTCTTGTGTAAGATGAGGTAGACGGGATTGGATTTAAGGGATACGGGGGATACCTGTCGAATCATTGAGGTACAAAGACCTGGGACTATGAGGGATACCTGTCTAATTATTAAAGTACAAAGACCTGGGACTATGAGGGATACCTGTCTAATTATTAAAGTACAAAGACCTGGGACTATGAGGGATACCTGTCTAATTATTAAAGTACAAAGACCTGGGACTACGAGGGATACCTGTCTAATTATTAAGGTACAAAGACCGGGGACTACAAGGGATACCTATCTAATCATTGAGGTATAAAAACCTTGGAATACGAGGGATACCTGTCGAATCATTGAGGTACAAAGACCTGGGACTACGAGGGATAACTGTCGAATTATTAAGGTACAAAGACTTGGGACTACGAGGGATACCTATCGAATCATTGAGGTATAAAGACCTGGGAATACGAGGGTTACCTGTCGAATCATTGAGGTAAAAGGACCTGGGAATACGAGGGATACCTGTTGAATCATTGAGGTACAATTACCTGGGAATACAAGAGATACCTGTCGAATCATCGAGGTACAAGACCCCGGGACTACAAGGGGCACGTATCTCCGATCGCACACCACTGACTTACAACACATCTACTTTGTAAGTACTAACAACATAGTCAGTTCCTTTATAAAGCTCCTCTCTATAGTGCATTTTTTGTGAATGTTATTGAAAAAAGCGTATAGAGAATTAAATAGCACGTAAAAAGGCTTCAGTAATAAGCTATTCAGTTTTGTATCCACGTTTTCAATTGTATTCACAAAAAATGCGCCAAGTAGGATATTTTTACAGGTAAGCTTCGTGTAATACATTTGGTTAACTATGCGAGTACATTAACCAAGGAACGGGTGGGTCTTGAACCGTGCCGTGATTTTTGCAGTCGTGTTATTTCGATTTCGTGAGTTCTGTGAGCATGTCTTCATTGCAGGGTGACTATGGTCGAGCCTGGAGACACTACTTGACGGCCCATGGACAGGAACCCTCAAATTCCCTCCTGCTGGAGAACATGGAGAAACTGCGACGGACCCAGCAACTGCAGCACCCCAGCGGCGTCCCTCATTGCCTCAACAAGTCCTGATAGTCTCCTTCACTGCCTTGTTCTACCTCTCAGTACACGTTACTGAAATAAATAATACTTAGAAGTAGCGGAGACCTTTATTAACGACAAGTTTTAGCCCTCACAGTGTGCTGTATCAATTTAAGCAAACTGATCCTCTTGTGGTATAACAGGCTATGACAGCGAACCTTACATCATGTGGACTTGTTATGGTTTATAGGGCGACAGAAGAGAGTATAGAGAATTACACCGTGCGAGCTTCTTGCTATGACTTACATGGCGATTGACAACTTACGCCGTACCGAGCACCGTATGAGGTTTCTTGTTATGGTTCATAGCGCCATTAACAACTTACGCCGTATCGAGCACTGTATGAGGTTTCTTGTTATGGTTCATAGCGCCATTAACAACTTACGCCGTACCGAACACCGTATGAGGTTTCTTGTTATGGTTCATAGCGCCATTAACAACTTACGCCGTATCGAGCACCGTATGAGGTTTCTTGTTATGGTTCATAGCGCCATTAACAACTTACGCCGTATCGAGCACCGTATGAGGTTTCTTGTTATGGTTCATAGCGCCATTAACAACTTACGCCGTATCGAGCACCGTATGAGGTTTCTTGTTATGGTTCATAGCGCCATTAACAACTTACGCGCTTTAACACCATGTGAGCTTTAACACCATGTGAGTTTCTTGTTATGACCTGCAGGGCCACTAACAACTTAAGGCATATCGAGCCCTACGTTATGAAGGTGACGACACACTGTCTTTAACAAAAGTATACACCGCACACAAGTGTTAGTTATTCCTCCTGGTTGGTATTCATATACCGTTCCAGTTCCAACACTTTGCTGTTATAAAGAGCTTTTTTTGCCAAAGAATGATCAAGAGAACTGTTTGTATCGCTGCTTTTGCTACTGTGTCGTTTACTGTAGTGTTAAGAGTGATAATAATACGTTACTATTAGCAAACCATTCTCCCATCTCTCTCTTACACAAGGGTTTCTACTGGATTAGATTAAGATTTCCCATCTATATTTTAAAGTAAAGAGCTGTTACCTACTCCCTCCCTCTCTCCCTCTCTCTCTCTCTGTCTCTCTCTCTCTCTCTCTCAAACCTACCACACATTCTAGAACATTAGTACAGAACAGACACACATTTACGGTACAGACAATGTAAAGTCAAGAGACGTTCATTTTTCCTCTAAAGGGAAAAAGGGTTCACTGATGCTGTTCATGAGCTCTTGATTCAAGGAGCCAGATCTACCCTCCCCTTCCTCGAATCAAACTTTAATACCTCCCGTTCTCCAGGAGCTGTACAGAGGTGAATGATTATTTTCCATGTGTAGGTAACGCCTCTACACGATGGTAAACAAGGAAAGTAAACAAGGTAAATATGCAAATAAAACAAGATAAACAAGTAAACATGACAAGTAAAGATAATGAAGTAAATATAAACAAGGAAAGATAAACAAGGAAAGTAAAAATAAACAAGGAAAGTAAAAATAAACAAGGAAAATAAAGATAAACAAGGAAAGTAAAGATAAGAAAAGTAAACAAGGAAAGTAAGGACAAGCAAGGGAAGTAAACAAGATAAACAAGCAATATGTATCTTACTCGATGTTTCAAGAACGAGAGTTATTTTGCTGTTTTAAGTTTAAAACAGCCATCAAGACCAGAACTTTTTAACAAATAAAAAAAGCCCCCCTACCCCCCAAAAAAAAGACTCACTTGAGGCTGGCTTGGGTGGCCTGGTGGCCCGGTGGCCCGGTGGCCTGGTGGCCCGGTGGCCCGGTGGCCTGGTGGCCCGGTGGCCTGGTGGCCTGGTGGTCCGGTGGCCCGGTGGCCCGGTGGCCTGGTGGCCGGTGGCCTGGTGGCTAAAGCTCCCGCTTCACACACGGAGGGCCCGGGTTCGATTCCCGGCGGGTGGAAACATTTCGACACGTTTCCTTACACCTATTGTCCTGTTCACCTAGCAGCAAATAGGTACCTGGGTGTTAGTCGACTGGTGTGGGTGGCATCCTGGGGGACAAGATTAAGGACCACAATGGAAATAAGTTAGACAGTCCTCGATGACGCACTGACTTTCTTGGGTTATCCTGGGTGGCTAACCCTCCGGGGTTAAAAATCCGAAAGAAATCTTATCTTATCTTATCTTATCTTAAAGAGTCCAGGATAACACCAATTATTTAAGAGCCTAAAGAATAACTAAAACCACGAATCATCTGAGTCCAAAACGTAAAAAATAAAATAAACGATTCAGCTGAGAGTCCAAACACAATATGAGTCCCAAAATCCAAAAGACAACCTTTCAACGAGTCTAAAAAAAAAGTCCAAAAGACGATTTATTTGAGACCTTAGTGTCCAAAATAAACAAAGACTCTTTAAAGTCCAAAAGACCACCAATTATTCAAAAAATTTTAAGTCTAGAAGACCACGAATTATTCGAAAACATAAAAGTCCCCCTTCCCCCCTCCCCCCAAAAAAATACATGAAATAACGACTGCTAACAGTAACTAAAATAACTGTTTTAGGGCATACTCTACTATTTACTCTGCTCTGTTGGCTATAATAATTAATTACGTTACCCGCGCTATTTGAATGTAATCAAATCTCCATCTCATCATTTTTCATATCTAAAACTAACTTTGATGTGCGTATTACCTTTGATGAAAATTGGTTACAAAGCCAATATTAATATAGTCCCTTTGTAGTTTGATGGTCAAATATTATGAGCGGGTTAAAAAGGGACCTTTCATGCGGGTTATACACATCAACACCATGCCTAACCCTTCTAGGGTAGGGTAGGTGCCTGAACCCGAGCCTTTAGCTCATAAGACTGTCATTCCCATTTGTTCCCTTGGGGCGGGGATGGCAGACCAGAGAGGCCTAGCTTGTGGCTAGGCCTGGGGACAGTTGGTCCCAAAGATGAGGAGGTACTTGTGCCTCCTCCCATGGGAGACTTAGGTCTCAGACACTCCCTAAAGTGGGAGCCAAGGCCGGGCCACCACTTGGAAAGGGCCCGGGCCGGGAGAATACCGGCTAATCTTTACCTAACCGGGTTATACACAGTGAAAGTAATACTCTTGTGTTTCTCGGTCTATGTATACTCCAAATTTATTTCAGTACCTATTGGGGATTAGATTTTTCTTGACTGGTGAACAGATGGCATTTGTGAAATTAACTAATGTTGAGGTCTGACACACCATGTATCACACACCTTAAGTTACTTATAACTGATGTGAAGGTCTGACACACCATGTATCACCCACCTTAAGTTACTTATAACTGATGTGAAGGTCTGACACACCATGTATCACCCACCTTAAGTTACTTATAACTGATGTGAAGGTCTGACACACCATGTATCGCCCACCTTAAGTTACTTATAACTGATGTGAAGGTTTGAAACACCATGTATCACCCACCTTAAGTTACTTATGACTGATGCTGAGGTCTGACACACCATGTATCACCCACCTTAAGTTACTTATAACTGATGTGAAGGTCTGACACACCATGTATCACCCACCTTAAGTTACTTATAACTGATGTGAAGGTTTGACACACCATGTATCACCCACCTTAAGTTACTTATAACTGATGTGAAGGTTTGACACACCATGTATCACCCACCTTAAGTTACTTATGACTGATGCTGAGGTCTGACACACCATGTATCACCCACCTTAAGTTACTTATAACTGATGTGAAGGTCTGACACACCATGTATCACCCACCTTAAGTTACTTACAACAGATGTGAGGGTTTGACACACCATGTATCACCCACCTTAAGTTACTTATAACAAATGTGAAGGTTTGACACACCATGTATCACCCACCTTAAGTTACTTATAACTTAAGTTACTTATAACTGATGTGAATGTTTGACACACCATGTATCACCCACCTTAAGTTACTTATAACTGATGTGAAGGTTTGACACACCATATATCACGCACCTTAAGTTACTTATAACTGATGTGAAGGTTTGACACACCATATATCACGCACCTTAAGTTACTTATAACTGATGTGAAGGTTTGACACACCATATATCACCCACCTTAATTACTTACAACAGATGTGAAGGTTTGACACACCATGTATCACACACCTTAATTACTTACAACAGATGTGAAGGTTTGACACACCATGTATCACACACCTTAAGTTACTTATGACTGATGTTGAGGTCTGACACACCATGTATCGCCCACCTTAAGTTACTTATAACTGATGTGAAGGTTTGACACACGATGTATCACCCACCTTAAGTTACTTATAACTGATGTGAAGGTCTGACATACCATGTATCACCCACCTTAAGTTACTTATAACTGATGTGAAGGTCTGACACACCATGTATCACCCACCTTAAGTTACTTATAACTGATGTGAAGGTATGACATCCCATATATCACCCACTTTAAGTTACTTATAACTGACATAGAGGTCTGATCCCCAATATATCACCCACCTTAAGTTACTTATAACTGTTGTAGAGGTTAGACACACCATATATCACCCACCTTAATTTAGTTATAACTGTTGTAGAGGTTTGACACACCATATATAACCCACTTTAAGTTACTTATAACTGATGTACAGATTTAACATATCATTTATCACCTTATAAGTCTGACTTATAAGTGATGTAAATTTATAATTTCACTCAGAACACTAGATATTCATACCTCACACACCTTGAATCAAGAGCCTTTACTAGCCTTGAGGTATCCCATGAGAGGGAGGGATACACAGTTTCCAATAGTGATAATTTAGAAATACAGCTTGCCTAAGGTAAGCTAAGCCAACACAGAAGCTTGATCCCTGCCTGGGTATTCTTCCCCGGACATCAGATCCTATTACAGCCTCACTGTACTGGTAACTTACCCAACAATACGCTATTTTTGTAGACATTAACAAATAAATATTTTTAAGAGCAAATGTCTTTTCCCTAAACACCTATACACACACACACACACACACACACACACACACACACAAAAAAAAAAAAAAAAAAAAAAAAAAAAAAAAAAAAAAAAAAAAAAAAAAAGGAGACAGACATGAAGCACTAAACTACAGACCAGTGTCACTGACATGTATAGTATGCAAAGTCATGGAGAAGATTATCAGGAGAAGAGTGGTGGAACACCTAGAAAGGAATGATCTCATCAACAGCAGCCAACATGGTTTCAGGGACGGGAAATCCTGTGTCACAAACCTACTGGAGTTCTATGACAAGGTGACAGCAGTAAGACAAGAGAGAGAGGGGTGGGTGGATTGCATTTTCTTGGACTGCAAGAAGGCGTTTGACACAGTACCACACAAGAGATTAGTGAAAAAACTGGAGGACCAAGCAGGGATAACAGGGAAGGCACTACAATGGATCAGGGAATATTTGTCAAGAAGACAGCAGCGAGTAATGGTACGTGGCGAGGTGTCAGAGTGGGCACCTGTGACCAGCGGGGTCCCACAGGGGTCAGTCCTAGGACCAGTGCTGTTTCTGGTATTTGTGAACGACATGACAGAAGCAATAAACTCCGAAGTGTCCCTGTTTGCAGATGACGTGAAGTTGATGAGAAGAATTCATTCGATCGAAGACCAGGCAGAACTACAAAGGGATCTGGACAGGGTGCAGACCTGGTCCAGCAACTGGCTCCTGGAGTTCAATCCCACCAAGTGCAAAGTCATGAAGATTGGGAAAGGGCAAAGAAGACCGCAGACGGAGTGCAGTCTAGGGGGCCAGAGACTACAAACCTCACTCAAGGAAAAAGATCTTGGGGTGAGTATAACACCAGGCACATCTGAAGCGCACATCAACCAAATAGGTGCTGCAGCATATGGGCGCATAGCAAACCTCAGAACAGCATTCCGACATCTTAATAAGGAGTCGTTCAGGACCCTGTACACCGTGTACGTTAGGCCAATATTGGAGTATGCGGCACCAGTTTGGAACCCACACCTAGCCAAGCATGTAAAAAAACTAGAGAAAGTGCAAAGGTTTGCCACAAGACTAGTCCCAGAGCTAAGAGGTATGTCCTACGAGGAGAGGTTAAGGGAAATCAACCTGACGACACTGAAGGACAGCAGAGATAGGGGGGACATGATAACGACTTACAAAATACTGAGAGGAATTGACAAGGTGGACAAAGACAGGATGTTCCAGAGACTGGACACAGCAACAAGGGGACACAGTTGGAAGCTGAAGACACAGATGAATCACAGGGATGTTAGGAAGTATTTCTTCAGCCACAGAGTAGTCAGGAAGTGGAATAGTTTGGGAAGAGATGTAGTGGAGGCAGGATCCATACATAGCTTTAAGCAGAGGTACGATAAAGCTCATGGTTGAGGGAGAGTGACCTAGTAGCGACCAGTGAAGAGGCGGGGCCAGGAGCTTGGGCTCGACCCCTGCAACCTCAACTAGGTGAATACAGCTAGGTGAGTACACACACACACGCACAAATACACACACACACACACATATATATATATATATATATATATATATATATATATATATATATATATATATATATATATATATATATATATATATATGTATATATGTATATATATATATATATATATATATAATAATAATAATAATAATAATAATAATAATAAATATCAAGCACATAGACGTAATCTTGCTAAATAAGTCTACATATCTTACGGGGCAAATTTCAGAAAAATGTCACAAATAGCGAATAGAATCTGAAATATATTTTCCTCTAAATCACAAAAAAAATTTAGGCTGCCATTGTGGCGGTCAAATTTCCCCAATTAAGGAAATATTACTTAATAAACCTGACTCTATATCGTGTCTAAAATTTTAACAAAGGTGATTATTTCTGAGATAGTTTTAAATTATAGGTCAATGTGGTATAATCAGGTGATGTGGTGAACCTGCTCGGTTGTAGTAGACGTGTATATATATATATATATATATATATATATATATATATATATATATATATATATATATATATATATATATATATATATATATATATATATATATATATGCAAAAATATCACACAAAACAGGTGAGTTCAAAATATGACAAACAACCACTCTGAAAGAATAGAGAAAGTCCAAGCGCTTTCGTGACTACTCACATTATCAAGGAACTATTGATAATGTGAGTAGTCACGAAAGCGCTTGGAATTTCTCTATTCTTTCAGAGTGGTTGTTTGGCATATATATATATATATATATATATATATATATATATATATATATATATATATATATATATATATATATATATATATATATATATATATATATATATATTTATTTATATTTTATTGAGAGCATATCTTGTACAGACAGACATAACACATATAGTATAAAACTGTTGAAAACAATAAGTATAAATCATCACACACACACATGTTGTTGGACACAGGAGAAGAAACCCGTCACAGACAAACAAAAAAGAAAGAGCATCAAGCGCACTATACACACTCTAGCAACCTATCACTATATATAAGAAAAATACTTAAAATTATCACGTCTCACTTCTACATAGGTGTGATGTACAGCGGACAAAAAAAAAACATACTCATGTAGGTGTAAGTACAGAAAACATCACACATATATATTATTGTAACAAGTAACGCTCATTTCAAATAAATACCCCTTTCTTGGGTGTAAGTCATACAGAAGTATGTGTATCCGCCTGAGGTACACACACCTCCGTCTGAGGTACACACACCTCCGCCTGAGGTACACACACCTCCGTCTGAGGTACACACACCTCCGCCTGAGGTACACACACCTCCGCCTGAGGTACACACACCTCCGTCTGAGGTACACACACCTCCGCCTGAGGTACACACACCTCCGCCTGAGGTACACACACCTCCGTCTGAGGTACACACACCGCCTGAGGTACACACACCTCCGTCTGAGGTACACACACCTCCGCCTGAGGTACACACACCTCCGCCTGAGGTACACACACCTCCTGAGGTACACACACCTCCGCCTGAGGTACACACACCTCCGGCTGAGGTACACACACCGCCTGAGGTGCACACACCTCCGTCTGAGGTACACACACCTCCGCCTGAGGTACACACACCTCCGTCTGAGGTACACACACCTCCGCCTGAGGTACACACACCTCCGCCTGAGGTACACACACCTCCGTCTGAGGTACACACACCTCCGCCTGAGGTATACACACCTCCGCCTGAGGTACACACACCTCCGTCTGAGGTACACACACCTCCGCCTGAGGTACACACACCGCCTGAGGTGCACACACCTCCGTCTGAGGTACACACACCTCCGCCTGAGGTACACACACCTCCGTCTGAGGTACACACACCTCCTCCTGAGGTACACACACCTCCGCCTGAGGTACACACACCTCCGGCTGAGGTACACACACCTCCGTCTGAGGTACACACACCTCCGTCTGAGGTACACACACCTCCGTCTGAGGTACACACACCTCCGCCTGAGGTACACACACCTCCGCCTGAGGTACACACACCTCCGTCTGAGGTACACACACCTCCGCCTGAGGTACACACACCTCCGCCTGAGGTACACACACCTCCGCCTGAGGTACACACACCTCCGTCTGAGGTACACACACCTCCGTCTGAGGTACACACACCTCCGCCTGAGGTACACACACCTCCGTCTGAGGTACACACACCTCCGCCTGAGGTACACACACCTCCGCCTGAGGTACACACACCTCCGTCTGAGGTACACACACCTCCGCCTGAGGTACAGACACCTCCGTCTGAGGTACAGACACCTCCGCCTAAGGTACACACACCTCCGTCTGAGGTACACACACCTCCTCCTGAGGTACACACACCTCCGCCTGAGGTACACACACCTCCGGCTGAGGTACACACACCTCCGTCTGAGGTACACACACCTCCGTCTGAGGTACACACACCTCCGTCTGAGGTACACACACCTCCGCCTGAGGTACACACACCTCCGCCTGAGGTACACACACCTCCGGCTGAGGTACAGACACCTCCGTCTGAGGTACACACACCTCCGCCTGAGGTACACACACCTCCGTCTGAGGTACACACACCTCCTCCTGAGGTACACACACCTCCGCCTGAGGTACACACACCTCCGCCTGAGGTACACACACCTCCGTCTGAGGTACACACACCTCCGTCTGAGGTACACACACCTCCGTCTGAGGTACACACACCTCCGCCTGAGGTACACACACCTCCGTCTGAGGTACACACACCTTCGTCTGAGGTACACACACCTCCGCCTGAGGTACACACACCTCCGTCTGAGGTACACACACCTCCGTCTGAGGTACACACACCTCCGTCTGAGGTACACACACCTCCGTCTGAGGTACACACACCTCCGCCTGAGGTACACACACCTCCGTCTGAGGTACACACACCTCCGTCTGAGGTACACACACCTCCGCCTGAGGTACACACACCTCCGCCTGAGGTACACACACCCACCTGAGGTACACACACCTCCGCCTGAGGTACACACACCTCCGCCAAATACACTGGCCACAATTACTGAATTATCATATTGTTGTACACATACATTGATATATCATCATGTAAAGTAAATACTGTCAACAAAATCAATTTCACAGCACAGGCTTCCATAACATAATACGAACACACAAATAAAAACTACTCTATCACAACCTATTCACTGCACAAACGTCAATGTGGAAAACAAAGGTGTATACAAAAGACACTATCAAGTTGGAAATTCAGTTTCTCCGACACTCTTTACCCCACCCCCCTTATCCCCCCCCATTTGGGTAACCGCCCACTTTCTCTCGTCATTACACATGACCCTGTCACACATTCTTCTAGCCTAACATGAGCATATAACTTGTCACAGCGCGACAGTATCACAATCACTCCTAACATGAGCATATAACTTGTCACAGCGCGACAGTATCACAATCACTCCTAACATGAGCATATAACTTGTCACAGCGCGACAGTATCACAATCACTCCTAACATGAGCATATAACTTGTCACAGCGCGACAGTATCACAACCACTCCTAACATGAGCATATAACTTGTCACAGCGCGACAGTATCATAATCACTCCTAACATGAGCATATAACCTGTCACAGCGCGACAGTATCACAATCACTCCTAACATGAGCATATAACTTGTCACAGCGCGACAGTATCACAATCACTCCTAACATGAGCATATAACCTGTCACAGCGCGACAGTATCACAATCACTCCTAACATGAGCATATAACCTGTCACAGCGCGACAGTATCATAATCACTCCTAACATGAGCATATAACCTGTCACAGCGCGACAGTATCACAATCACTCCTAACATGAGCATATAACTTGTCACAGCGCGACAGTATCACAACCACTCCTAACATGAGCATATAACTTGTCACAGCGCGACAGTATCACAATCACTCCTAACATGAGCATATAACTTGTCACAGCGCGACAGTATCACAATCACTCCTAACATGAGCATATAACTTGTCACAGCGCGACAGTATCACAATCACTCCTAACATGAGCATATAACCTGTCACAGCGCGACAGTATCACAATCACTACGAACCTCACCCAAGCATCCTTACAGCATACATGCGTACATTACCTCTATAAAATTTATACCGCCACCTTCTAACATAGGTGTGATGGTAAGGGACCAAGCATATGCAAGGCTATATACACAGAGAGAGTAATGCAGTCATCATCCCGTGGGACACGTACGCGAAAGTATAAACTGAAAACTCCCACAACCAAACTGGATAGCACTTTTAATCCAGCTGTCATCACACTTACATCCTAACACCTACCAACCACACTGAACCATCCCTCGTTTACATCTAAGCCTAATGATATAATTAGTGTCCAGGTGTTAAGTTGGCAGACCCGACGAAAACCTCACGCTGGCCGGGGGTTGCCGAAACCCTGCAGGGATTTTTTTTCATACAACTTCTAAATCTAAGACACTAATCTAAGTTGTAGGTGTATATATATATATATATATATATATATATATATATATATATATATATATATATATATATATATATATATATATATATATATATATATATATATATATACAATATATATATATGTTGTGTATATACCGTGTGCCCCTGTAAGCTAGACCAGTTTCCAGAGTATTGTTTCAGTGGTCTCCTACACTGTGGTATTTACAATACAATTGTTTTGTTTGTAATTAATCTTTTGTCATGGTGATTGTGGGAATTAAATAATGCAAAATTAAAATATCTAATTAACATTGGCCCTGCAAATGCCACAATAAATGAGGAACTAAGCTCTTTGCTGGTTAAGTTAGGTAAGGTTAGGTTAGGTTAGGTAAGGTTAAGTTAGGCAAGGTTAAGTTAGGTAAGGTTAGGTTAGGTTAGGTAGGGTTAAGTTAGGTAAGGTTAAGTTAGGTAAGGTTAAGTTAGGTAAGTTTAAGTTAGGTAAGGTTAGGTTAGGTTAGGTAGGGTTAAGTTAGGTAAGGTTAAGTTAGGTAAGGTTAAGTTAGATAAGGTAAGGTAAGGTTAGGTTAGGTTAGGTAGGGTTGAGTTAGGTAAGGTTGTTAGGTAAGGTTAAGTTAGGTAAGGTTAAGTTAGGTAAGGTTAAGTTAGGCAAGGTTAAGTTAGGTAAGCTTAAGTTAGGTAAGGTTAAGTTAGGTAAGGTTAAGTTAGGTAAGGTTAAGTTAGGTAAGCTTAAGTTAGGTAAGGTTAAGTTAGGTAAGGTTAAGTTAGGTAAGGTTAAGTTAGGTTAGGCTAAGTTAGGTTAGCTTAGGTTAGGTTAAGTTAGGTAAGGTTAAGTTAAGTTAGGTAAGGTTAAGTTAGGTAAGGTTAAGTTAGGTTAGGTTAAGTTAGGTAAGGTTAAGTTAGGTAAGGTTAAGTTAGGTAAGGTTAAGTTAGGTAAGGTTAAGTTAGATAAGGTTAAGTTAGGTTAGGTTAGGTTAGCTTAGGTTAGGTTAAGTTAGGTAAGGTTAAGTTAGGTAAGGTTAAGTTAGGTTAGGCTAGGTTAGGTTAGGTAAGGTTAAGTTAAGTTAGGTAAGGTAAAGTTAGGTAAGGTTAAGTTAGGTAAGGTTAAGTTAGGTAAAGTTAGGTTAGGTATGGTTAGGTTAGGTTAGGTTAGGTAAGTTAAGATAAGTTATGTAAGGTTAAGCTAGGTAAGGTTAAGTTAGGTAAGGTTAAGTTAGGTAAGGTTAGGTTAGGTAAGGTTAAGTTAGGTAAGGTTAAGTTAGGTAAGGTTAAGTTAGGTTAGGTTAAGTTAGGTAAGGTTAGGTTAGGTAAGGTTAAGTTAGGTAAGGTTAAGTTAGGTAAGGTTAAGTTAGGTAAGGTTAGGTTAGGTAAGGTTGTTAGGTTAGGTTAAGTTAGGTAAGGTTAGGTTAGGTAAGGTTAAGTTAGGTAAGGTTAAGTTAGGTAAGGTTAAGTTAGGTAAGGTTAGGTTAGGTAAGGTAAGGTAAGGTTAGGTTAGGTTAGGTTAGGTTAGGTTAGGTTAGGTTAGGTTAGGTTAGGTTAGGTTAGGTTAGGTTAGGTTAGGTTAGGTTAGGTTAGGTTAGGTAAGGTTAGGGAAGGTTAGGTTAGGTTAGGTTAGGTTAGGTTAGGTTAAGTTAGGTTAGGTTAGGTTAGGTTAGGTTAGGGTAGGTTAGGTTAGGTTAGGTTAGGTTAGGTTAGGTTAGGTAAGGTTAGGTTAGGTTAGGTTAAGTTAGGTTAGGTTAAGTTAGGTAAGGTTAGGTTAAGTTAGGTAAGGTTAGGTTAGGTAAGGTTAAGTTAGGTTAGGTTAAGTTAGGTAAGGCTAGGTTAGGTAAGGTTAAGTTAGGTTAGGTTAGGTTAAGTTAGGTAAGGCTAGGTTAGGTAAGGTTAAGTTAGGTTAGGTTAGGTTAGGTTAGGTTAAGTTAGGTAAGGCTAGGTTAGGTAAGGTTAAGTTAGGTAAGGTTAGGTTAGGTAAGGTTAAGTTAGGTTAGGTTAAGTTAGGTAAGGTTAAGTTAGGTAAGGTTAGGTTAGCTTAGGTTAAGTTAGGTTAGGTTAAGTTAGGTAAGGTTAAGTTAGGTAAGGTTAAGTTAGGTAAGGTTAGGTTAGCTTAGGTTAAGTTAGGTTAGGTTAAGTTAGGTAAGGTTAAGTTAGGTAAGGTTAAGTTAGGGTCTTAGTCATATGTTGACCCACAGCTGGAGCTTTTGGCCATGTGACCGAGACCTTCCACTGGCTTACCACTCCACTTCAAACATTTTGATCACAGTTAAAACCGCATTATTTTCAAACCCTTGACAGAATATGATTCTTTTATTATGGGGAGCGCTAAACCAGTAGGGACTATACACCTCCTGTGGGGGAAGAATGGAAGAAGCTCTTAGAACTGGAGCAGAGATCCAATGCCCTGGATCAAGAGCCTGGATCAAGGAACCCACCTTGAGGGGCCACTTACCATAAATTAGTGGAAACTTGACTGGATCCTAGCAGCCATTTGTTTCTCTCACAAATAGTTGATTTAATCGCTGGAATTTAAGTTCTGGTGCTTCAGCTTGTCACTGTTACTCTTGCCTGGTGACTGACGTAAATATTTGTCCGTAAACCAACGTAATTTTGCTATAATTTAACGGAGACGTTAGAACGACCTTCACCACACAACGTTGAGACTCTGACTGACTCGGTGACTCAAGAAACCTTTCATATCCGTGAGAGAAAGGGGCTCTTGATCCAGGGAATTGCATCTATCTTCTCTTATTATCTCCCATTTCTCGCGGCGCTATGTGACCCCTACAGGTACAGCGCTTCAAGCGGATAATAATAATAACGCCAGACGCCCCCGGCAGACCTGCCATCAGTGACATATTTTCCAACCCAACACCGGTTCGCCATTTTTAATTTCCACAGATGACGGAAAATTACTAGTGCTCTTACTAAAAAGTAAACCTGGGCTTTTAATATGTCGGTCAATGTTAATCCTGTTATCTTAAACTGAATGGCCATAATGACTGAGTCACGTGA
The DNA here is from genome assembly GCF_038502225.1 of Cherax quadricarinatus. Lineage (NCBI taxonomy): Eukaryota > Metazoa > Arthropoda > Malacostraca > Decapoda > Parastacidae > Cherax > Cherax quadricarinatus. The sequence continues at coordinate 7,587,582 of NC_091372.1, forward strand.
CTGGGGATATATTTACCAAACTCCTAAAAATTTCTGTCTAATAACTTACTTTTTGAAATATGACAAAGGCGGGAAAAATTTAAACTATTGAAAAAGTTGATAATATTAATGACAACTTATTAAAACACAACTACAAATTAAGTAAGAAATTATTACACTACATTTATACAAGATGATGGGTTGGTTATTGAGGTTTGAAGTCTATCTACTACACGAGGGTCATTAAGGTTGCATCTCACCTCTACCAGTCAAAAATAATTTAATACCTAAAATAATTATTAAAATAATTTTCGTATCTCGGGGAACCCATATATAAAAATAATTATATATTAATAATATCTTTCTGTTCATTTTTCTGATAAATTGTTAAAAGAAATTAAGCATAACTAAAAAAATTAACATAAATAACCCGTATCATATAAGATAAACAGAATCAAAACAGATAATAATAATTATTACAATAATTTAATTATTTATTGACAATGAACAAGCATTACCTGGAGTTTACCTGGAGAGGGTTTCGGGGGTCAACGCCCCGGCGGTTCGGTCTGAGACCAGGCCTCATGGTGGATCAGGGTTTAATCAACCAGGCTGTTACTGATGGCCGCACGTAAGTTGACGTACGAACCACAGCCCGACTGGTCAGGTGCTGACTTTAGGTGCCTGTCCAGTGCCTGCTTGAAGACAGTCAGGGGTCTATTGGTAATCCCCCTTATGTATGCTGGGAGGCAGTTGAGCAGTCTTGGGCCCCTGACACTTATTGTGTTGTCTTTCAGTGTACTCGTGGCGCCCCTGCTTTTCCTCGGGGGAATGTTGCATCTCCAGGACATTTCAAGTGTTTATTATCATGTATCTCTCTCGCCTGTGTTCGAGGGAATACAAATCAAGGACCTTTAACCGTTCCCAGTAATTTAGGTGCCTTATCGTACTTATGTGTGCCGTGAAAGTTCTTTGTACACTCTCCAGGTCTGTAATGTCGCCAGCCTTGAAGGTGGCAGTTAGTGTACAGCAGTTTCAGCCTAGAGAACACAAGCGATTTGAAGAGAATCATCATGGGATTGGCGTCCCTAGTTTTGAAGGTTCTCATTATCCATAATATCATTTTCCTAGCAGATGAGGTTGATTCATTGTTGTGATCTTTGAAGGCGAGATCCTTTGACATTATCACTCCCAGGTCCTTCACATTACTTTTCCTCTCTATTGTATGGTTAGAATTTGTGATATACCCTGACACATTTTTAATTTTCTCAAGTTTTCCATATCTGAGTAGTTGAAATTTCTCTTCATTGAACCTCATATTATTTTGAGTGGCCCATTTGAAGATTTGGTTGATGTCCGCTTGGAGTCTCGCGGTGTCTTCGATGGAGGTCACTGCCATGGTGATCCAGGTGTCATCCACAAAGGAAGACATGGAGCTATGGCTTACATCTCTGTCTATGTCAGATATGAGGATGAGGAATAGAATGGGAGAGAGTACTGTGCCTTGTGGAACAGAGCTCGTCACTGTAGCTGTCTCGGACTTTACTCTGTTAACTATTACTCTGTGTTCTATTTGCCAGGAAGTTGTAGATCCATCTACCAACTTTTCCCGTTATTATCACGCATTTTGTGTGCTATTACACCATAGTCACACTTGTCGAAAGCTTTTGCAAAGCCTGTGTATACTACATCTGTGTTTTGTTTATCCTGTACAATATCCAGGACCTTGTCATAGTGGTCCAGTAGCTGGGACAGACAGGAGCGATCTGCTCTAAACCCGTCATATGAACAAATATACGGGTTAAGGAAATGTTATTTTTGAAGCTGGTTTATAAATTGGAATTTGCTTCTGTATTGTGAAGCCTCAGGTTATGTTTTAGTACACAAATATTTAATTCTGGGTCGATATTTAGATAAACACAGACGGATCTTAACCTCAACTGAAGGAGAAGATTTTTGTCTTTGTTCTTGAGGGTTCTTAAGAAAATCTTATACATGTGAGAGGTTAAGTTAGGCTACCTTACCTGGAGTTTGCCTTAGGTTAGGTTAAAGTTAGGCTACCTTACCTGGAGTTTGCCTTAGGTTAGGTTAGTTAGGCTACCTTACCTGGAGTTTGCCTTAGGTTAGGTTAAAGTTAGGCTTCCTTACCTGGAGTTTGCCTTAGGTTAGGTTAAAGTTAGGCTACCTTACCTGGAGTTTACCTTAGGTTAGATTAAGTTTGGCTACCTTACCTGGAGTTTACCTTAGGTTAGGTTAAAGTTAGGCTACCTTACCTGGAGTTTACCTTAGGTTAGGTTAAGTTAGGCTACCTTACCTGGAGTTTACCTTAGGTTAGGCTAAGTTAGGCTATCTTACCTGGAGTTTGCCTTAGGTTAGGTCAAGTTAGGCTGCCTTACCTGGAGTTTGCCTTAGGTTAGGTTAAGTTAGGCTGCCTTACCTGGAGTTTACCTTAGGTTAGGTTAAAGTTAGGCTACCTTACCTGGAGTTTGCCTTAGGTTAGGTTAAGTTAGGCTACCTTACCTGGAGTTTGCCTTAGGTTAGGTTAAGTTAGGCTACCTTACCTGGAGTTTGCCTTAGGTTAGGTTAAGTTAGGCTGCCTTAAGTTAGGCTAAGTTAGGCTACCTTACCTGGAGTTTACCTTAGATTAGTTTAAGTTAGGCTACCTTAGGTTATGTAAAGTTACGCTAGGTTAGGTTAAGTTTAATTAGGTTACGTTATGTACGTCAGGAAACATAACAAGTCTTTCCTGATGGGGGATTTAATCAAATGATGACCCACAGTTGGAGCTATTGGTCATCTGACAGAGTCCTTCCACTGGCTTACCACTCCCCTTTAAAAATTTTGGCCATAGTTATAACCACGTAGTAATATACTTATTGTATTCCTATGAATATCAGGACACTCCTCTCTCTCAAAAAAAAATATCAAGAATTTGTCCAGTATAGATCAGTAAATTCACGTACAGGTGTTATATACGTCACTAAATATATTCCCTGTGATTATTATACTTTTAAATGGTATAACAGGTTGAATACGCCATTTTAATTCCCAAGAATTCTCATGGGATATGCTGTACGTGTATAGTCGAATTATGATGATCAAATTAAACACAAGTGTATTTGTATGTGATTATCCTGGTTATCACTATGGGAACCCCAAGCGACCTCTCGTGAAACACTAGGGTTCCAGGGAACGCTAGGGTTCCAGGGAACGCTAGGGTTCCAGGGAACGATTGGGTTCCAGGGAACGCTAGGGTTCCAGGGAACGTTAGGGTTCCAGGGAACGCTAGGGTTCCAGGGAACGCTAGGGTTCCAGGGAACGCTAGGGTTCCAGGGAACGCTAGGGTTCCAGGGAACGCTAGTGTTCCAGGGAACGCTAGGGTTCCAGGGAACGCTAGTGTTCCAGGAAACGCTAGTGTTCCAGGAAACGCTAGTGTTCCAGGGAACGCTAGTGTTCCAGGAAACGCTAGTGTTCCAGGAAACGCTAGTGTTCCAGGGAAACCTAGGGTTCCAGGGAACGCTAGTGTTCCAGGGAACCCCGGTTGAGAATCGCTGGCTCCGAGTGTATATACACTACAAGCATAACAATATAACTAGTTACACAGTGATAATATCATAAGTTGACAGCGTCTGTACAAGTGTGTTTATAAACATTACCTCGCAATATCTAGCACTTTATAATGATCTTTTACCTTCATGTTCACATCATAATAATAAACGTACAGTGTTCTTACCTCAACAAATATATATATATATATATATATATATATATATATATATAGATATATATATATATATATATATATATATGTAGGTAGTAGGTTGGGAGACAGCAACCGCCCAGGGAGGTACTACCGTCCTGCCAAGTGAGTGTAAAACGAAAGCCTGTAATCGTTTAACATGATGGTAGGATTGCTGGTGTCTTTTGTCTGTCTCATAAATATGCAAGATTACAGGTAAGTCTTGCTACTTCTACTTACACTTAGGTCACACTACACATACATGTACAAGCATATATATACACACCCCTCTGGGTTTTCTTCTATTTTCTTTCTAATTCTTGTTCTTGTTTATTTCCTCTTATCTCCATGGGGAAGTGGAACAGAATTCTTCCTCTGTAAGCCATGCGTGTCGTAAGAGGCGACTAAAATGCAGGGAGCAAGGGGCTAGTAACCCCTTCTCCTGTATATATTACTAAATTTAAAAGGAGAAACTTCAGTTTTTTCTTTTGGGCCACCCCACCTCAGTGGGATACGGCTGGTACGTTGAAAGAAAGAAGAATATATATTTATTTATTTTTTTATTATCACACTGGCCGATTCCCACCAAGGCAGGGTGGCCCGAAAAAGAAAAACTTTCACCATTATTCACTCCATCACTGTCTTGCCAGAAGGGTGCTTTACACTACAGTTTTTAAACTGCAACATTAACACCCCTCCTTCAGAGTGCAGGCACTGTACTTCCCATCTCCAGGACTCAAGTCCGGCCTGCCGGTTTCCCTGAATCCCTTCATAAATGTTACTTTGCTCACACTCCAACAGCACGTCAAGTATTAAAAACCATTTGTCTCCATTCACTCCTATCAAACACGCTCACGCATGCCTGCTGGAAGTCCAAGCCCCTCGCACACAAAACCTCCTTTACCCCTTCCCTCCAACCCTTCCTAGGCCGACCCCTACCCCGCCTTCCTTCCACTACAGACTGATACACTCTTGAAGTCATTCTGTTTCGCTCCATTCTCTCTACATGTCCGAACCACCTCAACAACCCTTCCTCAGCCCTCTGGACAACAGTTTTGGTAATCCCGCACCTCCTCCTAACTTCCAAACTACGAATTCTCTGCATTATATTCACACCACACATTGCCCTCAGACATGACATCTCCACTGCCTCCAGCCTTCTCCTCGCTGCAACATTCATCACCCACGCTTCACACCCATATAAGAGCGTTGGTAAAACTATACTCTCATACATTCCCCTCTTTGCCTCCAAGGACAAAGTTCTTTGTCTCCACAGACTCCTAAGTGCACCACTCACTCTTTTTCCCTCATCAATTCTATGATTCACCTCATCTTTCATAGACCCATCCGCTGACACGTCCACTCCCAAATATCTGAATACATTCACCTTCTCCATACTCTCTCCCTCCAATCTGATATTCAATCTTTCATCACCTAATCTTTTTGTTATCCTCATAACCTTACTCTTTCCTGTATTCACCTTTAATTTTCTTCTTTTGCACACCCTACCAAATTCTTCCACCAATCTCTGCAGCTTCTCTTCAGAATCTCCCAAAAGCACAGTGTCATCAGCAAAGAGCAGCTGTGACAACTCCCACTTTGTGTGTGATTCTTTATCTTTTAACTCCACGCCTCTTGCCAAGACCCTCGCATTTACTTCTCTTACAACCCCATCTATAAATATATTAAACAACCACGGTGACATCACACATCCTTGTCTAAGGCCTACTTTTACTGGGAAAAAATTTCCCTCTTTCCTACATACTCTAACTTGAGCCTCACTATCCTCGTAAAAACTCTTCACTGCTTTCAGTAACGTACCTCCTACACCATACACTTGCAACATCTGCCACATATATATATATATATATGTATATATATATATGTATATATATATATATGTATATATATACATATATATATATATATATGTATATATATATATGTATATATATATATATATATATATATATATATATATATATATATATATATATATATATATAATGGTGGCATTCTTGGGATACAAGATGCAACATCATCACAGAGGGAGTTGAATGATAGCTCTAGGCCTTTCGTGTTGCAATTAGTGCATTATCAGGAGCTTCCTGCTCATTTGTGCAAAATTGCAAGCTCCTGATGATGTGTTGGTTGCAACACAATTAGGTACACACACACACGGAAGATGGCTAATGTAGTCCCAATTTTTAAAAAGGGAGACAGACATGAGGCACTAAACTACAGACCTGTGTCACTGACGTGTATAGTAGGCAAGGTCATGGAGAAGATCATCAGGAGGAGAGTGGTGGGGCACCTGGAAAGAAACAAGTGTATAATTGACAACCAGCACGGTTTCAGGGAAGGAAAATCCTGTGTCACAAACCTACTAGAGTTTTATGACAAGGTGACAGAAGTAAGACAAGAGAGAGAGGGGTGGATCGACTGTATTTTTTTGGACTGCAAGAAGGCCTTCGACACAGTTCCTCACAAGAGGTTACTGCAAAAGCTAGAGGATCAGGCACACATAACAGGAAAACCACTGCAATGGATCAGAGAATATCTGACAGGGAGGCAACAACGAGTCATGGTACGTGACGAGGTGTCAGAGTGGGCGCCTGTGACAAGCGGGGTTCCACAGGAGTCAGTCCTAGGACCTGTGCTGTTTCTGGTATATGTGAATGACATAACGGAAGGGATAGACTCAGAAGTGTCCTTGTTTGCAGATGATGTGAAGTTAATGAGAACAATCAAATCGGATGAGAATCAGGCAGGACTACAAAGAAACCTGGACAGGCTACAAGCCTGGTCCAGCAACTGGCTCCTTGAGTTTAACCCTGCCAAATGCAAAGTCATGAAGATTGGGGAAGGGCAAAGAAAACCGCAGACACAATATAGTTTAGATGGCCAAAGACTGCAAACCTCACTCAAGGAAAAAGATCTGGGGGTGAGTATAACACCGAGCATATCTCCTGAGGCGCACATCAATCAGATAACTGCTGCAGCATACGGGCGCCTGGCAGACCTACGGATAGCGTTCCGATACCTCAGTAAGGATTCGTTCAAGACTCTGTATACCATTTACGTCAGGCCCATACTGGAGTATGCAGCACCAGTTTGGAATCCACACCTAGTCAAGCACGTCAAGAAATTAGAGAAAGTGCAAAGATTTGCAACAAGACTAGTCCCAGAGCTACGGGGATTGTCCTACGAAGAAAGGTTGAGGGAAATCGGCCTGACGACACTGGAGGACAGGAGGGTCAGGGGAGACATGATAACGACATATAAAATACTGCGCGGAATAGACGAGGTGGACAAAGACGGGATGTTCCAGAGATGGGACACAGACACAAGAGGTCACAATTGGAAGTTGAAGACTCAGATGAATCAAAGGGATGTTAGGAAGTATTTCTTCAGTCAGGCCGTGGAATAGCCTAGAAAGTGACGTAGTGGAGGCGGGAACCATACATAGTTTTAAGGCGAGGTATGATAAAGCTCATGGGGCAGGGAGAGAGAGGACCTAGTAGCAATCAGCGAAGAGGCGGGGCCAGGAGCTGTGACTCGACCCCTGCAACCACAAATAGGTGAGTACAAATAGGTGAGTACACACACACACACACACACACACACACACACACACACACACACACACACACACACACACACACACATACACACACACACACACACACGCACGCAGCACACACACACACACACACACACACACACACACACACACACACACACACACACACACACACACACACACACACACACACACACACACACACACACACACACACACACACCACAGCAACCACAATACAATTGAATAATCTAAACCAAAACCCACACACTGATCCCTCTGTCCCCACCCCATCACAAACCCCACACTTACAGCAACCCCCCATAGGCCCCCGCCAGGGCTCCCTCTCCCCCAACTCCACCATTCTCCCCGGACCACAGTTGTAGAAAAGAAGTTGAAGGTTTGATGTACGTACGCGGATGGAATAAGGAATAAATGTGAGGAGTGGCATGAAAGAATCAATGAGACGTCCCTAGTAACGAAACTCACTGAAACAATAGCAGACTCAGTCTTCCCACCCGGATATCAGATCCTGAGGAAACATAGAAGCAGAGGGGGGGGGGAGAGGCTGCACTGCTCATTAAAAACCGCTGCGAATATGAAAAAAAAATGGAAGGAATGGACGAGGCTGGAGAAAGGGATTACATAGGAGGTACAATTCAGTCTCGGGAACCTAAGGTAGTTATTGCAGTGATGTATAATCCGCCCCAGGAGGCCAAGAGAGGAATATAAAGAGAGCAACAGAGCAATGGTGGACACACTAGCTGAGGTGGCGAGAAGAGCTCACTCGAGCAGAGCAAAGTTACTGGTTATGGGCGATTTCAAACACAGGGAGATTAATTGGGAAAACCTGGAGCCACACGGGGGTCCCAGAACATGGACATCCAAGATGATGAATGTGGTGCTGGAAAACCTCATGCACCAACATGTTAGGGACACTACCGAGAGAGAGGGGAGGATGAACCAGCAAGGCTGTACCTCGTGTTCACTCTGAGTAGCTCAGACAGTGAGGACATCACACATGAAAGGCCCCTTGGAGCTAGTGATGAGGATGCATAGTAAAGTTACAAGTGAAGAGGGTAACAGGAGTAGAATGGGAAAAGCCAAACCATAAAAGGGGGGACTACACAGGTATGAGGAACTTCCTGCAGGAGGCTCAGTGGGACAAAGAATTGGTAGGAAAGTCAGTAAACGAAATGATGGACTACGTAACAACAAAATGCAAGAAGGCAGAGGAAAGGTTTGTTCCCAATATTAAGAGAAATAATGGGAAGACCAGAACGAGTCCTTGGTTTACCCGAAGGTGTAGGGAGGCAAAAACTAAGTGGACTAGAGAATGGATAAAGTACAGAAGGCAAAGGACACAGGAAAACAGAGAGACTAGGCGAAGAGCCAGAAACGAGTATGCAGAGACAAGGAGGGAGGCACATTGACAGTACGAAAACAACATAGCATCGAAAGTCAAGTCTGACCCCAAACTGTTGTATAGCCACATTAGGAGGAAGACAACAGTCAAAGACCAGGTGATTAGGCTGAGAAAAAAAGGTGGGGAACTCACAAGAAACGATCAAGAGGTATGTGAGGAGCTCAACACGAGATTTAAGGAAGTAATCACGGTAGAGACGGGAAGGACCCTGGGAAGACAGAACAGAGCGGAACACCAACAAGGGGTATACCAACAAGTGTTGGATGAAATACAGACAACCGAGGAGGTGAAAAAGCTGCTAAGTGACCTTGATACTTCAAAGGAGGTGGGACCAGACAACATCTCCCCGTGGGTCATTAGAGAGGGAGCAGAAACGATGTGTGTGCCACTAACGACAATTTTCGATACATCCCTTGAAACTGGGCAACTACCTGAGGTATGGAAGACGGTAAATGTAGTCCCCATTTTTAAGAAAGGAGACAGAAACGAGGCACGAAACTATGGACCAGTGTCACTGACGTGTGTAGTGTGCAAAGTCATGGAGAAGATTATCAGGAGGAGAGTGGTAGAGCACCTGGAACGGAATAAGATTATAAATAACAACTAGAACGGATTCATGGAAGGCAAATCTTGTGTCACAAACTTTCTGGAGTTTTATGACAAGGTAATAGAAGTAAGATACGAGAGAGAGGGGTGGGTTGATTGCATTTTCTTAGACTGCAAGAAGGCCTTCGACACAGTTCCTCACAAGAGTTTAGTGCAGAAGCTAGAGGATCAGGCACGTATTACAGGAAGGGCACTGCAATGGATCAGAGAATACCTGACAGGGGGGCAACAACGAGTCATGGTACGTGACGATGTGTGAGTGGGTGCCAGTGACGAGCGGGGTTCCACAGACGTCAGTCCTAGGACCAGTGCTATTCTTGGTATATGTGAATGACATGATAGAGTGTCCCTGTTCGCAGATGATGTGAAGCTAATGAGGAGAATTAAATCAGATGAGTATCAGGCAGGACTACAAAGAGACTTAGACAGGCTGGAAGCGTGGTCCAGCAACTGGTTCCTCGAATTTAACACCGCCAAATGCAAAGTCATGAAGATCGGGGAAAGGCAAAGAAGACCACAGACAGAGTGTAGGCTAGATGGCCAAAGACTGCAAACCTCACTCAAGGAGAAAGATCTTGGGGTGAGTATAACACCGACCTGTTTCCGGAAGCACACATCAACCAGATAACTGCTGCAGCACATGGGCGCCTGGCAAACCTGAGAATAGCGTTCCGACACCTTAGTAAGGAATCGTTCAAGACACTGTACATTGTCTACGTCAGGCCCATACTGGAGTATGCAGCACCAGTTTGGAACCCACACCTGGTCAAGCACGTCCGGAAATTAGAGAAAGTTCAAAGGTTTGCAACAAGACTAGTCCGAGAGCTAAGGGGAATGTCCTATGAAGAAAAGTTAAGGGAAATCGGCCTGATGACACTGGAGGACAGGGAGGTTAGGGGAGACGTGATAACGACATTCGAAATACTGCGTGGAATAGACAAGGTGGACAAAGACAGGATGTTCCAGAGATGGGACACAGAAACAAGAGGTCACAGTTGGAAGTTGAAGATTCAGATGAGTCAAAGGGATATTAGGAAGTATTTCTTCAGTCATAAGGCTGTCAGGAAGTGTAATAGTCTGGCAAGTGATGCAGTGGAGGCGGGAACCATACATAGTTTTAGCATACATACAGAGGTACAAAAAAATACAGGTAAGAGCAGCATGCCAAAGCCACTTATATGCATAGCATTACGGGCTGGCTTAAAATTATCTTAAGATTAACTAAGCAATGATGAAATCAGTGATAAGACATTATTGTAAACAGATAACTATAAAGCACAAATGAGTATTACAAAGACAGGTCATATGGTTGTATGCATTGTTGTACATTCAGTCGTATGGAGTATTCTGTTAGGTAGTGTATTTAAAAAATAATAAAGTTAGATTGGGTTTTAGGTTTAACATTTATGTGATATAATTGTGAGAAACATTTAAGATATACAATTTATAAGGTTCAGTTATTCAGTATTTATTTGGTTTTGGGTGAGTAAGTGATCTTTGAGTAGAGACTTGAATTTATAAACAGGTAGTGTTTCTTTTATATTTACAGGTAATGAATTCCAGATTTTAGGGCCTTTTATGTGCATTGAGTTTTTGCATAGTGTGAGATGGACACGAGGAACATCAAAGGGTGATCTGTGCCTTGTGTTATGGTCATGTGTTCTGTTGAGGTTGGCAAGGAGATGTTTGAGGGGAGGGTTAATATCAGAGTTAAGTGTTCTATGTATGTAATAGGTGCAGTAATAAGTATGAATGTTTTGTATGGTGAGTAGGTTTAGTGTATTGAATATTGGTGGAGTGTGCTGCCTATAGTGAGAATTTGTTATCATTCTAACTGTTATCATTCTAATTGTTATCATTCTAAGACGAAGTATGATAAAGCTCATGGAGGGAGAGGACCTAGTTGCGATCAGTGAAGAGGCGGGGCCAGGAGCTGAGTCTCGACCCCTGCAACCACAAATAGGTGAGTACACACACTCCTGCTCTCACATTAACGACACAAAATACTATAACTCTTTCAGAGATAATTAAACAGAATTTAAGGGCCTAGTGTTTGCTAATTACCTGAGTCAACAGTGTAAATCAACGGTACCTGAGTCAACAGTGTAAATCAACGGAAGGAATCAAGCAAACAACAGGGAATATAGAAAAGATGAACCTGACGAACTTAGCAAGAAAAATAAGCTTAAATAAGCTTTCACGGAAGAGGTGGAGTAAGATAGAATAAGTAAGATAGAACAGGTGTGTAAGATGGAAAAAGATAACACAGGTGTGCAAGAGGGAACAAGATAGAACAAGTTTGCAAGAGAGAACAAGATAGAACAGGTGTGCAAGATGGAGCAAGATAGCACAGGTGCGCAATGTAGAACAAGATAGAACAGGTGTGGAAGCTGGAACAGATGTGTAAGATAGAACAGATGTGTAAGATAGAACAGATGTGTAAACATAGAACAGGTGCTAAAGATAGAGCAGGTGTGCAAGACAGAACAGGTGTATAAGACAGAACAGGTGTATAAGACAGAACAGGTGTATAAGACAGAACAGGTGTATAAGACAAAACATGTGTATAAGACAGAACAGGTGTATAAGACAAAACATGTGTATAAGGCAGAACAGGTGTATAAGACAGAACAGGTGTATATGACAAAACATGTGTATAAGACAGAACAGGTGTATAAGACAGAACAGGTGTATAAGACAAAACATGTTTATAAGACAGAACAGGTGTATAAGACAAAACATGTGTATAAGACAGAACAGGTGTGCAAGACAGGTGTACAAGACAAAACAGGTGTATAAGACAGAACAGGTGTACAAGACAGAACAGGTGTACAAGACAGAACAGGTGTACAAGACAGAACAGATGTACAAGACAGAACAGGTGTACAAGACAGGTGTACAAGACAGAACATTTGTACAAGACAGAGCAGGTGTACAAGACGGAACAGGTGTACAAGACAGAACAGGCGTACAAGACAGAACAGGTGTACAAGACAGAACAGGTGTACAAGACAGAGCAGGTGTACAAGACAGAGCAGGTGTACAAGACAGAACAGGTGTATAAGACAGAACAGGTGTATAAGACAGAGCAGGTGTACAAGACAGAACAGGTGTACAAGACAGAGCAGGTGTACAAGACAGAACAGGTGTATAAGACAGAACAGGTGTATAAGACAGAACAGGTGTATAAGACAGAACAGGTGTACAAGACAGAACAGGTGTATAAGACAGAGCAGGTGTATAAGACAGAGCAGGTGTACAAGACAGAACAGGTGTATAAGACAGAACAGGTGTATAAGACAGAGCAGGTGTATAAGACAGAGCAGGTGTACAAGACAGAACAGGTGTATAAGACAGAGCAGGTGTATAAGACAGAGCAGGTGTACAAGACAGAACAGGTGTACAAGACAGAACAGGTGTGGCAAGATATAACAGGTGTGCAAAACAGAACAGGTGTGTAACGATGAACAGGTGTGCAATGTGCTTCTTTCTGTCTCTGTCTTTTTTTTTTTTTACACAGGGTTTGACAAGGTTAAGGATCCCTAGTTTTATTGACAAGCTTTTACAGGTTAAGGATTCTTAACTTTATTGACAAGCTTTTACAGGTTAAGGATCCCTAGCTTTATTGGCAAGCTAAGAGCTGTTACCTACATCAGCTCATTTGAAAGCATTTTTATTGTTATGAGACATACAAGTAGGGAACAGGATGAAGTTGGAGCCATCTGTGGGTCAGCATTTTCATTTGATCAACTGACTTTATCTCGTTGACATCATTATGCTGTACGAATGTGTTCCATACTCGAGCCATCCTGGGTATATATGATCTCAGATGGAGTGATGTTCTGGAGAAGGGTACAGCCAGAGTGAAGTTGCTGCTTTCTGCCCGTCTTGTGGCATAAAAGTTTGTTTCACGCTGTCCTCGAAGTGGATCCAAGTGTGGTACTTTGACAATATTGGCCTTGTACATAACAGTAAGGCCACCCACATCCCTCCTGTGTTGAAGGCTCTGCTGAAATAACAGATCCATCCAGGATGGGTCCAGGCGAGAGATGAGACGTCTTGCTCTCTTCTCTACTCTGTCAAGCAGTCGCGGATGAGAGGGGGGAGCAGGCAAACCAAGAAAGTGGGGCATACTCAAGGTGCGAGCGTACTTGTGCCTTAGAATCTTGAACTCCCTACTGTCAAGCAGATGCTGTAAGCTTCCTGGCTGCCTTGTTTACAAGATTTACAGCGTGGTTCTTCATGGTCAGTTTGGAGTTGAATTTCAACTAATTCCCCAGGTGCCAACACCCTCCCATTCATACTTACTACTGCACCGGCATTACCATCATGGTGCCTTGTGTTTTCTCAGGTGCAAATGTTACTTGCCATCGGTTTCCCCAAGCTGATATAGCTCTTAGTTGGTGATTGATGTAGCTTAGAGCAGCTGGCATTTCTTCTCTTGGATACGTGAATGTCAGTGTACAGTCATCTGCATATGCATGTGATTCTGGGATGAGATGAAGAAGGTCGTTGAAGTAGACATTCCATAACAATGGTCCCAGCACGCTTCCTTGTGGAACACTTGCCCCAATAGGATGTCTTGCTGATTCTGTTTCACTGAGAACTACCCTTAGAGATATACCATGAGGGTAATCACTGAGGAGACATAGCGTAGAGCCTGCAATTCACAGTTCTTGCAGTTTTACTAAGAGGCCCTGGTGCCAAACTCGGTCGAAAGCACCAGCAATGTCCAGACCTACCACACAGCTGACTTTGGATTCATCCAGTGACTGGTGCCACTTAGTGGAGAGTTTTAACAACAGATTATCAGCAGAGTAACCTTTCCTGAAGCAATATTGACGATCACAAAATAGTGAGTGGTAGTCAAAAAACTCTGTCATTTGTCTGTCTCTCTTTGTCTCTGACTCTCTCTCTATCTATCTCTCTCTCTCTCTGTCTCTGTCTCTCTCTTTGTCTGTCTCTCTCTCTGTCTCTCTCTGTCTCTCTCTCTGTCTCTCTGTCTCTCTCTCTGTCTCTCTGTCTCTCTCTGTCTAACTCTCTCTCTCTCTCTCTCTCTCTCTCTCTCTCTCTGAAAACTTTCTTCATTCATGAACTCAAGAAATTTCCATGTCAATACAGCGCTGATTTACCAATAAACCAAAAGATTCAAAATTAAAAACTGTCTTCCACACTGCCTCCAGTAACACTGCCTCCAGTAACACTGCCTCTAGTAACACTACCTACAGTAACACTGCCTCCAGTAACACTGCCTCCAGTAACACTGCCTCCAGTAACACTACCTCCAGTAACACTGCCTCCAGTACCACTGCCTCCATTAACACTGCCTCCAGTAACACTGCCTCCAGTAACACTACCTCCAGTAACACTACCTCCAGTAACACTGCCTCCAGTAACACTACCTCCAGTAACACTGCCTCCAGTAACACTACCTCCAGTAACACTGCCTCCAGTAACACTACCTCCAGTAACACTGCCTCCAGTAACACTGCCTCCAGTAACACTACCTCCAGTAACACTGCCTCCAGTAACACTACCTCCAGTAACACAGCCTCCAGTAACACTACCTCCAGTAACACTGCCTCCAGTAACACTACCTCCAGTAACACTGCCTCCAGTAACACTACCTCCAGTAACACTGCCTCCAGTACCACTGCCTCCAGTAACACTGCCTCCAGTAACACTGCCTCCAGTAACACTGCCTCCAGTAACACTGCCTCCAGTAACACTGCCTCCAGTAACACTACCTCCAGTAACACTGCCTCCAGTAACACTGCCTCCAGTAACACTGCCTCCAGTAACACTGCCTCCAGTAACACTACCTCCAGTAACACTGCCTCCAGTAACACTCCAGTAACACTACCTCCAGTAACACTCCAGTAACACTACCTCCAGTAACACTGCCTCCAGTAACACTGCCTCCAGTAACACTACCTCCAGTAACACTGCCTCCAGTAACACTACCTCCAGTAACACTGCCTCCAGTAACACTGCCTCCAGTAACACTGCCTCCAGTAACACTGCCTCCAGTAACACTGCCTCCAGTAACACTGCCTCCAGTAACACTACCTCCAGTAACACTGCCTCCAGTAACACTACCTCCAGTAACACTGCCTCCAGTAACACTACCTCCAGTAACACTGCCTCCAGTAACACTGCCTCCAGTAACACTGCCTCCAGTAACACTGCCTCCAGTAACACTGCCTCCAGTAACACTACCTCCAGTAACACTGCCTCCAGTAACACTGCCTCCAGTAACACTGCCTCCAGTAACACTGCCTCCAGTAACACTGCCTCCAGTAACACTGCCTCCAGTAACACTACCTCCAGTAACACTGCCTCCAGTAACACTGCCTCCAGTAACACTGCCTCCAGTAACACTACCTCCAGTAACACTGCCTCCAGTAACACTACCTCCAGTAACACTACCTCCAGTAACACTACCTCCAGTAACACTGCCTCCAGTAACACTACCTCCAGTAACACTGCCTCCAGTAACACTGCCTCCAGTAACACTGCCTCCAGTAACACTTCCTCCAGTAACACTGCCTCCAGTAACACTGCCTCCAGTAACACTGCCTCCAGTAACACTGCCTCCAGTAACACTACCTCCAGTAACACTGCCTCCAGTAACACTACCTCCAGTAACACTGCCTCCAGTAACACTGCCTCCAGTAACACTACCTCCAGTAACACTGCCTCCAGTAACACTGCCTCCAGTAACACTGCCTCCAGTAACACTGCCTCCAGTAACACTGCCTCCAGTAACACTGCCTCCAGTAACACTGCCTCCAGTAACACTACCTCCAGTAACACTGCCTCCAGTAACACTACCTCCAGTAACACTGCCTCCAGTAACACTGCCTCCAGTAACACTGCCTCCAGTAACACTGCCTCCAGTAACACTGCCTCCAGTAACCTCCAGTAACACTGCCTCCAGTAACACTACCTCCAGTAACACTGCCTCCAGTAACACTGCCTCCAGTAACACTGCCTCCAGTAACACTGCCTCCAGTAACACTCCAGTAACACTGTAACCTCCAGTAACACTGCCTCCAGTAACACTGCCTCCAGTAACACTAACACTGCCTCCAGTAACACTGCCTCCAGTAACACTGTAACACTCCTCCAGTAACACTGTAACCTCCAGTAACACTGCCTCCAGTAACACTGTAACACTACCTCCAGTAACACTACCTCCAGTAACACTACCTCCAGTAACACTGCCTCCAGTAACACTACCTCCAGTAACACTGCCTCCAGTAACACTGCCTCCAGTAACACTACCTCCAGTAACACTGCCTCCAGTAACACTGCCTCCAGTAACACTGCCTCCAGTAACACTGCCTCCAGTAACACTACCTCCAGTAACACTGCCTCCAGTAACACTGCCTCCAGTAACACTGTAACACTCCTCCAGTAACACTGCCTCCAGTAACACTGCCTCCAGTAACACTGCCTCCAGTAACACTACCTCCAGTAACACTACCTCCAGTAACACTGCCTCCAGTAACACTGCCTCCAGTAACCTCCAGTAACACTTCCTCCAGTAACACTGCCTCCAGTAACACTGCCTCCACTGTCCAGTACACTACCTCCAGTAACACTGCCTCCAGTAACACTGCCTCCAGTAACACTACCTCCAGTAACACTGTAACACTGCCTCCAGTAACACTGCCTCCAGTAACACTGCCTCCAGTAACACTGCCTCCAGTAACACTACCTCCAGTAACACTGCCTCCAGTAACACTGCCTCCAGTAACACTACCTCCAGTAACACTGCCTCCAGTAACACTGCCTCCAGTAACACTACCTCCAGTAACACTGCCTCCAGTAACACTGCCTAGTAACACTAGTAACACTGCCTCCAGTAACACTGCCTCCAGTAACACTGCCTCCAGTGCCTCCAGTAACACTACCTCAAGTAACACTCCTCCAGTAACACTGCCTCCAGTAACACTGCCTCCAGTAACACTCCTCCAGTAACACTCCAGCCACTCCTCCAGTAACACTGCCTCCAGTAACACTACCTCCAGTAACACTGCCTCCAGTAACACTGTAACCAGGACCACTACCTCCAGTAACACTGCCTCCAGTAACACTACCTCCAGTAACACTGCCTCCAGTAACACTGCCTCCAGTAACACTGCCTCCAGTAACACTACCTCCAGTAACACTGCCTCCAGTAACACTACCTCCAGTAACACTGCCTCCAGTAACACTGCCTCCAGTAACACTGTCTCCAGTAACACTACCTCCAGTAACCTCCTCCAGTAACACTGTAACACTCCTCCAGTAACACTGCCTCCACTATCACTGCCTCCAGTAACACTACCTCCAGTAACACTGCTTCCAGTAACACTGCCTCCAGTAACACTGCCTCCAGTAACACTGCCTCCAGTAACACTGCCTACCTCCAGTCACTGCCTCCAGCAACACTGCCTCCAGTAACACTACCTCCAGTAACACTGCCTCCAGTAACACTGCCTCCAGTAACACTGCCTCCAGTAACACTGCCTCCAGTAACACTACCTCCAGTAACACTACCTCCAGTAACACTGCCTCCAGTAACACTGCCTCCAGTAACACTGCCTCCAGGAACACTCCTCCAGTAACACTGTAACACTAGCTCCAGTAACACTGCCTCCAGTAACACTGCCTCCAGTAACACTGCCTCCAGTAACACTGCCTCCAGTAACACTGCCTCCAGTAACACTGCCTCCAGTAACACTGCCTCCAGTAACACTGCCTCCAGTAACACTACCTCCAGTAACACTGCCTCCAGTAACACTACCTCCAGTAACACTGCCTCCAGTAACACTGCCTCCTGTAACACTGCCTCCAGTAACACTGCCTCCAGTAACACTGCCTCCAGTAACACTGCCTCTAGTAATACTACCTCCAGTAACACTGCCTCCAGTAACACTGCCTCCAGTAACAGTAACACTGCCTCCAGTAACACTGCCTCCAGTAACACTCCAGTAACACTCGCTCCAGTAACACTGCCTCCAGTAACACTACCTCCAGTAACACTGCCTCCAGTAACACTGCCTCCAGTAACACTGCCTCCAGTAACACTGCCTCCAGTAACACTGCCTCCAGTAACACTGCCTCCAGTAACACTGCCTCCAGTAACACTACCTCCAGTAACACTGCCAGTAACACTGCGTCCAGTAACACTGCCTCCAGTAACACTGCCTCCAGTAACACTGCCTCCAGTAACACTACCTCCAGTAACACTGCCTCCAGTAACACTGCCTCCAGTACCACTGCCTCCAGCCTCCAGTAACACTGCCTCCAGTAACACTGCCTCCAGTAACACTGCCTCCAGTAACACTCCAGCCACTGCCTCCAGTAACACTGCCTCCAGTAACACTGCCTCTAGTAACACTACCTCCAGTAACACTGCCTCCAGTAACACTGCCTCCAGTAACACTGCCTCCAGTAACACTGCCTCCAGTAACACTGCCTCCAGTAACACTGCCTCCAGTAACACTGCCTCCAGTAACACTGCCTCCAGTAACACGTCCTCCAGTAACACGGCCTCCAGTAACACTGCCTCCAGTAACACTGCCTCCAGTAACACTACCTCCAGTAACACTGTAACACTACCTCCAGTAACACTGCCTCCAGTAACACTGCCTCCAGTAACACTGCCTCCAGTAACACTGCCTCCAGTAACACTGCCTCCAGTAACACTACCTCCAGTAACACTGCCTCCAGTAACACTGCCTCCAGTAACACTGCCTCCAGTAACACTGCCTCCAGTAACACTCCAGTAACACTACCTCCAGTAACACTGCCTCCAGTAACACTGCCTCCAGTAACACTGCCTCCAGTAACACTGCCTCCAGTAACACTCCTCCAGTAACACTGCCTCCAGTAACACTGCCTCCTCCAGTAACACTGTAACCTCCAGTAACACTGCCTCCAGTAACACTACAGTAACACTGCCTCCAGTAACACTGCCTCCAGTAACACTGCCTCCAGTAACACTGCCTCCAGTAACACTGCCTCCAGTAACACTACCTCCAGTAACACTGCCTCCAGTAACACTGCCTCCAGTAACACTGCCTCCAGTAACACTGCCTCCAGTAACACTGCCTCCAGTAACACTGCCTCCAGTAACACTACCTCCAGTAACACTGCCTCCAGTAACACTGCCTCCAGTAACACTGCCTCCAGTAACACTAACTCCAGAAACACTACCTCCAGTAACACTGCCTCCAGTAACACTGCCTCCAGTAACACTGCGTCCAGTAACACTACCTCCAGTAACACTGCCTCCAGTAACACTGCCTCCAGTAACACTACCTCCAGTAACACTGCTTCCAGTAACACTATCTCCAGTAACACTGCCTCCAGTAACACTGCCTCCAGTAACACTGCTTCCAGTAACACTATCTCCAGTAACACTGCCTCCAGTAACACTGCCTCCAGTAACACCACCTCCAGTAACACTGCCTCCAGTAACACTGCCTCCAGTAACACTGCCTCCAGTAACACTACCTCCAGTAACACTGCCTCCAGTAACACTGCCTCCAGTAACACTGCCTCCAGTAACACTACCTCCAGTAACACTGTAACCTCCTCCAGTAACACTGCCTCTAGTCCAGTACACTACCTCCAGTAACACTGCCTCCAGTAACACTGCCTCCAGTAACACTGGCTCCAGTAACTGCCTCACGTAACACTTCCTCCAGTAACACTTCCTCCAGTAACACTTCCTCCAGTAACACTGCCTCCAGTAACACTGCCTCCAGTAACACTGTAACCTCCAGTAACACTACCTCCAGTAACACTGCCTCCAGTAACACTGCCTCCAGTAACACTGCCTCCAGCAACACTGCCTCCAGTAACACTGCCTCCAGTAACTGCCTCCAGTAACACTACCTCCAGTAACACTACCTCCAGTAACACTGCCTCCAGTAACACTGCCTCCAGTAACACTGCCTCCAGTAACACTGCCTCCAGTAACACTACCTCCAGTAACACTACCTCCAGTAACACTACCTCCAGTAACACTGCCTCCAGTAACACTGCCTCCAGTAACACTGCCTCCAGTAACACCACCTTCAGTAACACTGCCTCCAGTAACACTGCTTCCAGTAACACTACCTCCAGTAACACTGCCTTCAGTAACACTATCTCCAGTAACACTGCCTCCAGTAACACTGCCTCCAGTAACACTGCCTCCAGTAACACTGCCTCCAGTAACACTACCTCCAGTAACACTGCCTCCAGTAACACTGCCTCCAGCAACACTGCCTCCAGTAACACTACCTCCAGTAACACTGCCTCCAGTAACACTGCCTCCAGTAACACTGCCTCCAGTAACACTGCCTCCAGTAACACTACCTCCAGTAACACTGCCTCCAGTAACACTGCCTCCAGTAACACTACCTCCAGTAACACTGCCTCCAGTAACACTGCCTCCAGTAACACTGCCTCCAGTAACACTACCTCCAGTAACACTGCCTCCAGTAACACTGCCTCCAGTAACACTGCCTCCAGTAACACTGCCTCCAGTAACACTGCCTCCAGTAACACTGCCTCCAGTAACTGCCTCCAGTAACACTACCTCCAGTAACACTGCCTCCAGTAACACTGCCTCCAGTAACACTGCCTCCAGTAACACTACCTCCAGTAACACTGCCTCCAGTAACACTGCCTCCAGTAACACTGCCTCCAGTAACACTACCTCCAGTAACACTGCCAGTAACACTACCTCCAGTAACACTGCCTCCAGTAACACTGCCTCCAGTAACACTGCCTCCAGTAACACTGCCTCCAGTAACACTACCTCCAGTAACACTGCCTCCAGTAACACTGCCTCCAGTAACACTGCCTCCAGTAACACTACCTCCAGTAACACTGCCTCCAGTAACACTGCCTCCAGTAACACTGCCTCCAGTAACACTGCCTCCAGTAACACTACCTCCAGTAACACTGCCTCCAGTAACACTGCCTCCAGTAACACTGCCTCCAGTAACACTACCTCCAGTAACACTGCCTCCAGTAACACTGCCTCCAGTAACACTGCCTCCAGTAACACTGCCTCCAGTAACACTGCACTGCCTCCAGTAACACTGCCTCCTGTAACACTGCCTCCAGTAACACTGCCTCCAGTAACACTGCCTCCAGTAACACTGCCTCCAGTAACACTGCCTCCAGTAACACTGCCTCCAGTAACACTGCCTCCAGTAACACTGCCTCCAGTAACACTGCCTCCAGTAACACTGCCTCCAGTAACACTGCCTCCAGTAACACTGCCTCCAGTAACACTGCCTCCAGTAACACTACCTCCAGTAACACTGCCTCCAGTAACACTGCCTCCAGTAACACTGCCTCCAGTAACACTGCCTCCAGTAACACTGCCACCAACAACACTGCCATCAACAACACTGCCACCAACAACACTACCATCAACAACTCTGCCACCAACAACACAGCCACCAACAACACTGCCACAAACAACACTGCCACCAACAACACTGCCACCAACAACACTGCCACCAACAACACTGCGACCAACAACACTCCCACCAACAATAGTGCCACCAACAACATTGCCACCAACAACACTGCCACCAAAAACACTCCCACCAACAACACTGCGACCAACAACACTACCACCAACAACACTACCACCAACAACACTACCACCAACAACACTGCCACCAACAACACTACCACCAACAACACTACCACCAACAACACTACCACCAACAACACTACCACCAACAACACTACCACCAACAACACTGCCACCAACAACACTACCACCAACAACACTACCAGCAACAACACTACCACCAATAACACTGCCTCCAAAAACTCTACCTCTAACAACACTTCCACCAACATCACTACCACCAACAGCAGTACCAACAACACTACCAACAACACTTCCACCAACAACACTTCCACCAACATCACTACCACCAACAGCAGTACCAACAACACTGCCACCAACAACACTTCCACCAACATCACTACCACCAACAGCAGTACCAACAACACTGCCACCAACAACACTTCCACCAACATCACTACCACCAACATCACTACCACCAACAACACTGCCACCAACAGCACTGCCACCAACAACACTGCCACCAACAACACTCCCATCAACAACACTGCCACTAACAACACTCCCACCAACAACACTGCCACCAACAACACTCCCACCAACAACACTGCCACCAACAACACTGCCACAAACAATACTGCCACCAAAAACACTGCCACCAACAACACTGCCACCAACAACACTGCCACCAACAACACTGCCACCAACAACACTGCCACCAACAACACTGCCACCAACAACACTGCCACCAACAACACTGCCACCAACAACACTGCCACCAACAACACTGCCACCAACAACACTGCAACTAACAACAACACTCCCACCAACAACACTGCCACCAACAACACTGCCACCAACAACACTGCCACTGCCAAACAACACTGCCACCAACAACACTGCCACCAACAACACTGCCACCAACAACACTGCCACCAACAACACTGCCACCAACAACACTCCCACCAACAACACTCCCACCAACAAAACTGCCACCAACAACACTCCCACCAACAACACTGCCACCACCAACACTGCCACCAACACTGCCCAACAAAACTGCCAACAACACTGCCACCAACAACACTGCCACCAACAACACTGCCACCAACAACACTGCCACCAACAACACTGCCACCAACAACACTGCCACCAACAACACTGCCACCAACAACATTGCCACCAGCAACACTGCCACCAACAACACTGCCATCAACAACACTGCCACTAACAACACTGCCACCAACAACACTGCCACCAACAACACTGCCACTAACAACACTGCCACCAACAACATTGCCACCAACAACACTGCCACCAACAACACTGCCACCAACAACACTGCCACCAACAACACTGCCACCAACAACACTGCCACCAACAACACTGCCACCAACAACACTGCCACCAACAACACTGCCACCAACAACACTGCCACCAACAACACTGCCACCAACAACACTGCCACCAACAACACTGCCACCAACAACACTGCCACCAACAACACTCCCACCAACAACACTGCCACCAACAACACTGCCACCAACAACACTGCCACCAACAACACTGCCACCAACAACACTGCCACCAACAACACTGCCACCAACAACACTGCCACCAACAACACTGCCACCAACAACACTGCCACCAACAACACTGCCACCAACAACACTGCCACCAACAACACTGCCACCAACAACACTTCCACCAACATCACTACCACCAACAGCAGTACCAACAACACTGCCACCAACAACACTTCCACCAACATCACTGCTAACCACTGCCACCAACACACTCCACCAACACACTGCCAAAGAACACTGCCACCAACAACACTGCCACCAACAACACTGCCACCAACAACACTGCCACCAACAAAACTGCCACCAACAACAGTCACCAACAACTCTGCCACTAACAACACTGCCACCAACAACAATGCGACCAACAAAACTGCCACCAACAACACTGCCACCAACAACACTCCCACCAACAACACTCCCACCAACAAAACTGCCACCAACAACACTGCCACCAACAACACTGCCACTAACAACACTGCCACCAACAACACTGCCATCAACAACACTGCCATCAACAACACTGCCACCAACAACACTGCCACCAACAACACTGCCACCAACAGCACTGCCATCAACAACACTGCCATCAACAACACTGCCACCAACAAAACTGCCACCAACAACACTACCACCAACAACACTGCCACTAACAACACTGCAACCAACAACAATGCGACCAACAAAACTGCCACCAACAACACTGCCACCAACAACACTCCCACTAACAACACTGCCACCAACAAAACTGCCACCAACAACACTGCCACCAACAACACTGCCACCAACAACACTGCCACCAACAACACTGCCACTAACAACACTGCCACCAACAACACTGCCATCAACAACACTGCCACCAACAACACTGCCACCAACAACACTGCCACCAACAACACTGCCACCAACAACACTGCCACCAACAACACTGCCACCAACAACACTGCCAGAAGCAACACTGCCACCAACAACACTGCCACCAGCAACACTGCCACCTACAACACTGCCACCAACAACACTGCCACCTACAACAATTCCACCAACAACACTGCCATCAACAACACTGACACCAACAACACTGCCACCAACAACACTGCCACCAACAACACTGCCATCAACAACACTGCCACCAGCAACACTGCTATCAACAACACTGCCACAAACAACACTGCCATCAACAACACTGCCACCAACAACACTGCCATCAACAACACTGCCACCAACAACACTGCCACCAACAACACTGCCACAAACAACACTGCCATCAACAGCACTGCCACCAACAACACTGCCACCAACAACAGCCACCAACAACACTGCCACCAACAACACTGCCACCACACTCCCACAACAACAACACTGCTACCAACAACACTGCCACCAACAACACTGCCAACAACACTGCCACCAACAACACTGCCACCAACAACACTGCCACCAACAACACTGCCACCAACAACAACACTGCCATGCCAACAACACTGCCACCAACAACACTGCCACCAACAACACTGCCACCAACAACACTGCCATCAACAACACTGCCACCAACAACACTGCCACCAACAACACTGCCATCAACAACACTGCCACCAACAACACTGCCACCAACAACACTGCCACCAACAACACTGCCATCAACAACACTGCCACCAACAACACTGCCACCAACAACACTGCCACCAACAACACTGCCTCCAGTAACACTGCCTCCAGTAACACTGCCTCCAGTAACACTGCCTCCAGTAACACTGCCTCCAGTAACACTACCTCCAGTAACACTGCCTCCAGACATAGCCCCACTCCACAAAGGGGGCAGTAAAGCAACAGCAAAGAACTACAGACCAATAGCACTAACATCCCATATCATAAAAATCTTTGAAAGGGTCCTAAGAAGCAAGATCACCACGCATCTAGAAACCCATCAGTTACACAACCCAGGGCAACATGGGTTTAGAACAGGTCGCTCCTGTCTGTCTCAACTATTGGACCACTACGACAAGGTCCTAAATGCACTAGAAGACAAAAAGAATGCAGATGTAATATATACAGACTTTGCAAAAGCCTTCGACAAGTGTGACCATGGCGTAATAGCGCACAAAATGCGTGCTAAAGGAATAACAGGAAAAGTCGGTCGATGGATCTATAATTTCCTCACTAACAGAACACAGAGAGTAGTCGTCAACAGAGTAAAATCCGAGGCAGCTACGGTGAAAAGCTCTGTTCCACAAGGCACAGTACTCGCTCCCATCTTGTTCCTCATCCTTATATCCGACATAGACAAGGATGTCAGCCACAGCACCGTGTCTTCCTTTGCAGATGACACCCGAATCTGCATGACAGTGTCTTCCATTGCAGACACTGCAAAGCTCCAGGCAGACATCAACCAAATCTTTCAGTGGGCTGCAGAAAACAATATGAAGTTCAACGATGAGAAATTTCAATTACTCAGATATGGTAAACATGAGGAAATTAAATCTTCATCAGAGTACAAAACAAATTCTGGCCACAAAATAGAGCGAAACACCAACGTCAAAGACCTGGGAGTGATCATGTCGGAGGATCTCACCTTCAAGGACCATAACATTGTATCAATCGCATCTGCTAGAAAAATGACAGGATGGATAATGAGAACCTTCAAAACTAGGGAGGCCAAGCCCATGATGACACTCTTCAGGTCACTTGTTCTATCTAGGCTGGAATATTGCTGCACACTAACAGCACCTTTCAAGGCAGGTGAAATTGCCGACCTAGAAAATGTACAGAGAACTTTCACGACGCGCATAACGGAGATAAAACACCTCAATTATTGGGAGCGCTTGAGGTTCCTAAACCTGTATTCCCTGGAACGCAGGAGGGAGAGATACATGATTATATACACCTGGAAAATCCTAGAGGGACTAGTACCGAACTTGCACACGAAAATCACTCACTACGAAAGCAAAAGACTTGGCAGACGATGCACCATCCCCCCAATGAAAAGCAGGGGTGTCACTAGCACGTTAAGAGACCATACAATAAGTGTCAGGGGCCCGAGACTGTTCAACTGCCTCCCAGCACACATAAGGGGGATTACCAACAGACCCCTGGCAGTCTTCAAGCTGGCACTGGACAAGCACCTAAAGTCAGTTCCGGATCAGCCGGGCTGTAGCTCATATGTTGGTTTGCGTGCAGCCAGCAGCAACAGCCTGGTTGATCAGGCTCTGATCCACCAGGAGGCCTGGTCTCAGACCGGGCCGCGGGGGCGTTGACCCCCGGAACTCTCTCCAGGTAAACTCCAGTAACACTGCCTCCAGTAACACTGCCTCCAGAAACACTGCCTCCAGTAACACTACCTCCAGTAACACTGCCTCCAGTAACACTGCCTCCAGTAACACTGCCTCCAGTAACTCTGCCTCCAGTAACACTTCCTCCAGTAAAACTGCCTCCAGTAACACTACCTCCATTAACACTGCCACCAACAACACTGCCACCCACAATACTGCCACCAACAACACTGCCACCAAAAACACTGCCATCAACAACACTGCCACCAACAACACTGCTACCAACAACACTGCCAACAACAACACTGCCACCAACAACACTGCCACCAACAACACTCCCACCAACAACACTACCATCAACAACACTGCCACCAACAACACTGCCACCAACAACACTCCCACCAACAACACTGCCATAAACAACACTGCCACCAACAACACTCCCACCAACAACACTGCCATCAACAACACTGCCACCAACAACACTGCCACCAACAACACTCCCACCAACAACACTTCCATCAACAACACTGCCACCAACAACACTGCCACCAACAACACTGCCACCAACAGCACTCCCACCAACAACACTCCCACCAACAACACTCCCACCAACAACACTGCCATAAACAACACTGCCACCAACAACACTGCCACCAACAACACTCCCACCAACAACACTGCCACCAACAACACTGCCACTAACAACACTGCCACCAACAACACTCCCACCAACAACACTCCCACCAACAACACTCCCACCAACAACACTCCCACCAACAACACTGCCAACAACAACACTCCCACCAACAACACTGCCATCAACAACACTGCCACTAACAACACTGCCACCAACAACACTCCCACCAACAACACTGCCACCAACAACACTGCCACCAACAACACTCCCACCAACAACACTGCCATCAACAACACTGCCACTAACAACACTGCCACCAACAACACTCCCACCAACAACACTGCCATCAACAACACTGCCATCAACAACACTGCCACCAACAACACTGCCACCAACAACACTGCCACCAACAACACTGCCACCAACAACACTGCCACCAACAACACTCCCACCAACAACACTGCCACCAACAACACTGCCATCAACAACACTGCCACTAACAACACTGCCACCAACAACACTCCCACCAACAACACTGCCATCAACAACACTGCCACCAACAACACTGCCACCAACAACACTGCCGCCAACAACACTGCCACCAACAACACTGCCACCAGCAACACTGCCACCAACAACACTGCCACCAACAACACTCCCACCAACAACACTCCCACCAACAACACTCCCACCAACAACACTCCCACCAACAACACTCCCACCAACAACACTGCCACCAACAACACTGCCACCAACAACACTGCCACCAACAACACTGGCACCAACAACACTGGCCACCAACAACACTCCCACCAACAACACTCCCACCAAAAACACTGCCACCAACAACACTGCCACCAACAACAATGCGACCAACAACACTGCCACCAACAACACTGCCACCAACACAATTGCCACCAACACCACTGCCACCAACAATAGTGCCACGAACAACATTGCCACCAACAACACTGCCACCAACAACACTGCCACCAACAACACTGCCACCAACAACACTGTCATCAACAACACTGCCACCAACAACAGTGCCACCAATAACACTGCCACAAACAACACTCCCACCAACAACACTACTACCAACAACACTCCCACCAACAACACTGCCACCAACAACACTGCCACCAACAACACTGCCACCAACAACACTGCCACCAACAAAACTGCCACCAACAACAGTCACCAACAACTCTGCCACTAACAACACTGCCACCAACAACAATGCGACCAAGAAAACTGCCACCAACAACACTGCCACCAACAACACTCCCACCAACAACACTCCCACCAACAAAACTGCCGCCAACAACACTGCCACCAACAACACTGCCACTAACAACACTGCCACCAACAACACTGCCATCAACAACACTGCCATCAACAACACTGCCACCAACAACACTGCCACCAACAACACTGCCACCAACAGCACTGCCACCAACAACACTGCCATCAACAACACTGACACCAACAAAACTGCCACCAACAACACTGCCACCAACAACACTGCCACTAACAACACTGCCACCAACAACAATGCGACCAACAAAACTGCCACCAACAACACTGCCACCAACAACACTCCCACTAACAACACTGCCACCAACAGAACTGCCACCAACAACACTGCCACCAACAAAACTGCCACCAACAACACTGCCACCAACAACACTGCCACTAACAACACTGCCACCAACAACAATGCGACCAACAAAACTGCCACCAACAACACTGCCACCAACAACACTCCCACTAACAACACTGCCACCAACAAAACTGCCACCAACAACACTGCCACCAACAAAACTGCCACCAACAACACTGCCACCAACAACACTGCCACTAACAACACTGCCACCAACAACACTGCCATCAACAACACTGCCATCAACAACACTGCCACCAACAACACTGCCACCAACAACACTGCCACCAACAACACTGCCATCAACAACACTGCCACCAACAACACTGCCACAAACAACACTGCCATCAATAACACTGCCACCAACAACACTGCCACCTACAACACTTCCACCAACAACACTGCCATCAACAACACTGCCACCAACAACACTGCCATCAACAACACTGCCACCAACAACACTGCCATCAACAACACTGCCACCAACAACACTGCCACCAACAACACTGCCACAAACAACACTGCCATCAACAACACTGCCACCAACAACACTGCCACCAACAACAGTGCCACCAACAACACTCCCACCAACAACACTGCTACCAACAACACTGCCATCAACAACACTGCCACCAACAACACTGCCACCAACAACACTGCCACCAACAACACTGCCAACAACAACACTGCCATCAACAACACTGCCACCAACAACACTCCCACCAACAACACTGCCACGAACAACACTGCCATCAACAACACTGCCACCAACAACACTGCCACCAACAACACTGCCATCAACAACACTGCCACCAACAGCACTGCCACCAACAACACTGCCACCAACAACACTGCCATCAACAACACTGCCACCAACAACACTGCCACCAACAACACTGCCACCAACAACACTGCCACCAACAACACTGCCATCAACAACACTGCCACCAACAACACTGCCACCAACAACACTGCCACCAACAACACTGCCATCAACAACACTGCCACCAACAACACTGCCACCAACAACACTGCCATCAACAACACTGCCACCAACAACACTGCCACCAACAACACTGCAATCAACAACACTGCCATCAACAACACTGCCACCAACAACACTGCCACCAGCAAAACTGCCACCAGCAACACTGCCGCCACCAACACTGCCACCAACAACACTGCCACCAACAACACTGCCATCAACAACACTGCCACCAACAACACTGCCACCAACAACACTTCTATCAACAACACTGCCACCAACAACACTGCCACCAACAACACTGCCACCTACAACACTGCCATCAACAACATTGCCACCAACAACACTGCCACCAACAACACTGCCACCAACAACACTGCCACCAACAACACTGCCACCAACAACACTCCCACCAACAGCACTGCCACCAACAACACTGCCACCTACAACACTGCCATCAACAACACTGCCACCAACAACACTGCCACCAACAACACTGCCACCAACAACACTGCCACCAACAACACTGCCACCAACAACACTGCCACCAACAACACTGCTACCAACAACACTGCCACCAACAACACTGCCAACAACACTGCCACCAACAACACTGCCACCAACAACACTGCCACCACCAACACTGCCACCACCAACACTGCCACCACCAACACTGCCACCAACAACACTGCCACCACCAACACTGCCACCAACAACACTACCATCAACAACACTGCCACCAACAACACTGCCACCAACAACACTGCTACCAACAACACTGCCACCAGCAACACTGCCAACAACACTGCCACCAGCAACACTGCCAGGAACAACACTCTTCATGCCACCAGCAACACTGCCAGGAGCAACACTCTTCATGCCACCAGCAACACTGCCAGGAGCAACACTCTTCATGCCACCAGCAACACTGCCAGGAGCAACACTCTTCATGCCACCAGCAACACTGCCACCAGCAACACTGCCACCAGCAACACTACCATCAACAACACTGCCACCAACAACTCTGCCACCAACAACACTGCTACCAACAACACTGCCACCAACAACACTGCCAACAACACTGCCACCAACAACACTGCCACCAACAACACTGCCACCAACAACACTGCCACCACCAACACTGGCACCACCAACACTGCCACCAACAACACTGCCACCACCAACACTGCCACCACCAACACTGCCACCAACAACACTGCCACCACCAACACTGCCACCAGCAACACTACCATCAACAACACTGCCACCAACAACACTGCCACCAACAACACTGCTACCAACAACACTGCCACCAACAACACTGCCAACAACACTGCCACCAACAACACTGCCACCAACAACACTGCCACCAACAACACTGCCACCAACAACACTGCCACCAACAACACTGCCACCAACAACACTGCCACCAACAACACTGCCACCAACAACACTGCCACCAACAACACTCCCATCAACAACACTGCCACCACCAACACTGCCACCAACAACACTGCCACCAACAACACTGCCACCAACAACACTGCCACCAACAACACTGCCACCAACAACACTGCCACCAACAACACTGCCACCAACAACACTGCCACCAACAACACTGCCACCAACAACACTGCCACCAACAACACTGCCACCAACAACACTGCCACCAACAACACTCCCACCAACAACACTCCCACCAACAACACTGCCACCAACAACACTGCCACCAACAACACTCCCACCAACAACACTCCCACCAACAACACTGCCATCAACAACACTGCCACCAACAACACTCCCACCAACAACACTGCCACCAACAACACTGCCACCAACAACACTGCCACCAACAACACTGCCACCAACAACACTGCCACCAACAACACTGCCACCAACAACACTGCCACCAACAACACTGCCACCAACAACACTGCCACCAACAACACTGCCACCAACCAACACTGCCACCAACAACACTGCCACCAACAACACTGCCACCAACAACACTGCCACCAACAACACTGCCACCAACAACACTCCCACCAACAACACTGCCACCAACAACACTGCCACCAACAACACTGCCACCAACAACACTGCCACCAACAACACTGCCATCAACAACACTGCCACCAACAACACTGCCACCAACAACACTGCCACCAACAACACTGCCACCAACAACACTGCCATCAACAACACTCCCACCAACAACACTGCCACCAACAACACTGCCACCAACAACACTGCCACCAACAACACTGCAACCAACAACACTGCCACCAACAACACTGCCACCAACAACACTGTCACCAACAACACTGCCACCAACAACACTGCCACCAACAACACTGCCACCAACAACACTGCCACCAACAACACTGCCACCAACAACACTGCCACCAACAACACTGCCACCAACAACACTGCCACCAACAACACTGCCACAAACAACACTGCCATCAATAACACTGCCACCAACAACACTGCCACCTACAACACTTCCACCAACAACACTGCCATCAACAACACTGCCACCAACAACACTGCCATCAACAACACTGCCACCAACAACACTGCCATCAACAACACTGCCACCAACAACACTGCCACCAACAACACTGCCACAAACAACACTGCCATCAACAACACTGCCACCAACAACACTGCCACCAACAACAGTGCCACCAACAACACTCCCACCAACAACACTGCTACCAACAACACTGCCATCAACAACACTGCCACCAACAACACTGCCACCAACAACACTGCCACCAACAACACTGCCAACAACAACACTGCCATCAACAACACTGCCACCAACAACACTCCCACCAACAACACTGCCACGAACAACACTGCCATCAACAACACTGCCACCAACAACACTGCCACCAACAACACTGCCATCAACAACACTGCCACCAACAGCACTGCCACCAACAACACTGCCACCAACAACACTGCCATCAACAACACTGCCACCAACAACACTGCCACCAACAACACTGCCACCAACAACACTGCCACCAACAACACTGCCATCAACAACACTGCCACCAACAACACTGCCACCAACAACACTGCCACCAACAACACTGCCATCAACAACACTGCCACCAACAACACTGCCACCAACAACACTGCCATCAACAACACTGCCACCAACAACACTGCCACCAACAACACTGCAATCAACAACACTGCCATCAACAACACTGCCACCAACAACACTGCCACCAGCAAAACTGCCACCAGCAACACTGCCGCCACCAACACTGCCACCAACAACACTGCCACCAACAACACTGCCATCAACAACACTGCCACCAACAACACTGCCACCAACAACACTTCTATCAACAACACTGCCACCAACAACACTGCCACCAACAACACTGCCACCTACAACACTGCCATCAACAACATTGCCACCAACAACACTGCCACCAACAACACTGCCACCAACAACACTGCCACCAACAACACTGCCACCAACAACACTGCCACCAACAACACTGCCACCAACAACACTGCCACCAACAACACTGCCACCAACAACACTCCCACCAACAACACTCCCACCAACAACACTCCCACCAACAACACTCCCACCAACAACACTCCCACCAACAACACTCCCACCAACAACACTGCCATCAACAACACTGCCACCAACAACACTCCCACCAACAACACTGCCACCAACAACACTGCCACCAACAACACTGCCACCAACAACACTGCCACCAACAACACTGCCACCAACAACACTGCCACCAACAACACTGCCACCAACAACACTGCCACCAACAACACTGCCACCAACAACACTGCCACCACCAACACTGCCACCAACAACACTGCCACCAACAACACTGCCATCAACAACACTGCCACCAACAACACTGCCACCAACAACACTCCCACCAACAACACTGCCACCAACAACACTGCCACCAACAACACTGCCACCAACAACACTGCCACCAACAACACTGCCATCAACAACACTGCCACCAACAACACTGCCACCAACAACACTGCCACCAACAACACTGCCACCAACAACACTGCCATCAACAACACTCCCACCAACAACACTGCCACCAACAACACTGCCACCAACAACACTGCCACCAACAACACTGCAACCAACAACACTGCCACCAACAACACTGCCACCAACAACACTGTCACCAACAACACTGCCACCAACAACACTGCCACCAACAACACTGCCACCAACAACACTGCCACCAACAACACTGCCACCAACAACACTGCCACCAACAACACTGCCACCAACAACACTGCCACCAACAACACTGCCACCAACAACACTGCCATCAACAACACTGCCACCAACAACACTGCCAACAACAACACTGCCATCAACAACACTGCCACCAACAACACTGCCAACAACAACACTGCCACCAACAACACTGCCATCAACGACACTGCCACCAACAACACTGCCATCAACAACACTGCCACCAACAACACTGCCAACAACAACACTGCCATCAACAACACTGCCATCAACAACACTGCCAACAACAACACTGCCATCAACAACACTGCCACCAACAACACTGCCAACAACAACACTATGTGAAGTTTATTGAGGTACACATAAGCACAATTATTATACATAATAACACATGTGTAAATTAGTCATGATAGGTAGATGGAAGTCAAAGTAAGAAGAAAGAAGCCAAAATAAGAAGACAAAAGTCATGTTAAGAAGATACAAGTCATTGTAAGAAGATACAAGTCATGTTAAGAAGATACAAGTCATTGTAAGAAGATACAAGTCATGTTAAGAAGATACAAGTCATTGTAAGAAGATACAAGTCATGTTAAGAAGATACAAGTGAGACAAGAGGTTCAGTACCTGTCCTGCAGCAACAGTCTAGCACTACTCTCGCTTCGTCTAGTAAGGTCATTTATTCTGCTAGGACCAAGAGTGCATCAGGGAGTGGGCAGTACCTTGTTCCTGTGGCTCCCACTGTTGGGTACTCCAGTATACCTCTCTGTTACCCCTGGGGTCGTTTCTTTCAGCCTCTGGTTAAGCGTTCTCGAGTATACTTTTCTGTTAACTCTGTGGTCGTTTCTTTCAGTCGCTGGTTAAGCGTACTCGAGTATACTTTTCTGTTAACTCTGTGGTCGTTTCTTTCAGTCGCTGGTTAAGCGTACTCGAGTATACCTCTCTGTTAACCCTGGGGTCGTTTCTTTCAGTTGCTGGTTAAGCGTACTCCAGTATACTTCTCTGTTACCCCTGGGGTCGTTTCTTTCAGTCGCTGGTTAAGCGTGCTCGAGTATACCTCTCTGTTACCCCTGGGGTCGTTTCTTTCAGTCGCTGGTTAAGCGTACTCCAGTATACCTCTCTGTTACCCCTGGGGTCGTGTCTTTCAGTCACTGGTTATGCATGGCCTTGATGGCTTGGTGGTGGGTGAGTAAATAAAACTGAGAGATTACATCATTATCTACACCTGGAAAGTCCTAGAGGGACTGGTCCCAAATCTGTACACAGAAATTACTCCCTACGAGAGCATAATACTGGGCAGACGGTGCAACATACCTGCTGGAACATTGATCAAGGTTCCAGGACCAAAACATTTCCTAATATGTCTTAGTGTTTGCTCACGTCTCTTTTTAAACTATACAACGTTAATACTGTTTTCTCTTAGTGTACTAACGGCGTCCTTACTTTTCATTGAGGGTATGTTGCGCCGTCTGCCCAGTCTCTTGCTTTCGTATGGAGTGATTTCTGTGTGTAAATTTATAGCAATTCTCTCTTGGATTTTCCAGGTGTAGATTATGCTGTAATTACCTTCATTTTATTTACCCACTCACCATCGAGCCCAACAATGTGACGCTTAACCGGTGATTGAAAGAAACGACCCCTGGGTTCATCAGTTTGTTAGTTGTTGTCTACCAACCTACAACCACAGAACGGTAGTACATCCCTGGTGGTTGTTGTCTATCAACCTACTACCACAGGACGGTAGTACATCCCTGGTGGTTGTTGTCTATCAACCTACTACCACAGGACGGTAGTACATCCCTGGTGGTTGTTGTCTATCAACCTATTACCACAGGACGGTAGTACATCCCTGGTGGTTGTTGTCTATCAGCCTACTACCACAGGACGGTAGTACATCCCTGGGTGGTTGTTGTCTACCAACCTACAACCACAGGACGGTAGTACATCCCTGGTGGTTGTTGTCTACCAACCTACTACCACAGGACGGTAGTACCTCCCTGGTGGTTGTTGTCTATCAACCTACTACCACAGGACGGTAGTACCTCCCTGGGTGGTTGCTATCTACCAACCTACAACCACAGGACGGTAGTACATCCCTGGGTGGTTGTTGTCTACCAACCTACTACCACAGGACGGTAGTACCTCCCTGGGTTGTTGTTGTCTACCAACCTACTACCACAGGACGGTAGTACCTCCCTGGGTGGTTGTTGTCTACCAACCTACTACCACAGGACGGTAGTACCTCCCTGGGTGGGTGTTGTCTACCAACCTACAACCACAGGACGGTAGTACCTCCCTGGGTGGTTGTTGTCTACCAACCAACTACCAAAGGACGGTAGTACCTCCCTGGGTGGTTGTTGTCTACCAACCTACAACCACAGGAGGGTAGTACATCCCTGGGTGGTTGTTGTCTACCAACCTACTACCACAGGACGGTAGTACCTCCATGGGTGGTTGTTGTCTACCAACCTACTACCACAGGACGGTAGTACCTCCCTGGGTGGGTGTTGTCTACCAACCTGCAACCACAGGACGGTAGTACCTCCCTGGGTGGTTGTTGTCTACCAACCAACTACCAAAGGACGGTAGTACCTCCCTGGGTGGTTGTTGTCTACCAACCTACAACCACGGGAGGGTAGTACATCCCTGGGTGGTTGTTGTCTACCAACCTACTACCACAGGACGGTAGTAACTCCCTGAGTGGTTGTTGTCTACCAACCTACTACCACAGGACGGTAGTACCTCCCTGGGTGGTTGTTGTCTACCAACCTACTACCAGAGGACGGTAGTACCTCCCTGGGTGGTTGCTGTCTACCAACCTACAACCACAGGACGGTAGTACCTCCCTGGGTGGTTGTTGTCTACCAACCTACTACCACGGGAAGGTAGTACCTCCCTGGGTGGTTGTTGTCTACCAACCTACAACCACAGGACGGTAGTACCTCCCTGAGTGGTTGTTGTCTACCAACCTACAACCAAAGGACGGTAGTACCTCCCTGGGTGGTTGTTGTCAACCAACCTACTACCACAGGACGGTAGTACATCCCTGGGTGGTTGTTGTCTACCAACCTACTACCACAGGACGGTAGTACCTCCCTGGGTGGTTGTTGTCTACCAATCTACAACCACAGGACGGTAGTGCATCCCTGGGTGGTTGTTGTCTGCCAACCTACTACCACAGGACGGTAGTACCTCCCTGGGTGGTTGTTGTCTACCAACCTACTACCACAGGTCGGTAGTACCTCCCTGGGTGGTTGTTGTCTACCAACCTACTACCAAAAGACGGTAGTACCTCCCTGGGTGGTTGTTGTCTACCAACCTACAACCACAGGACGGTAGTACATCCCTGGGTGGTTGTCTACCAACCTACAACCACAGGACGGTAGTACCTCACTGGGTGGTTGTTGTCTACCAACCTACTACCACAGGTCGGTAGTACCTCCCTGGGTGGTTGTTGTCTACCAACCTACTACCACAGGTCGGTAGTACCTCCCTGGGTGGTTGTTGTCTACCAACCTACTACCACAGGATGGTAGTACCTCCCTGGGTGGTTGTTGTCTACCAACCTACTACTACAGGACGGTAGTACCTCCCTGGGTGGTTGTTGTCTACCAACCAACTACCAAAGGACGGTAGTACCTCCCTGGGTGGTTGTTGTCTACCAACCTACAACCACAGGGGGGTAGTACATCCCTGGGTGGTTGTTGTCTACCAACCTACTACCACAGGACGGTAGTACCTCCATGGGTGGTTGTTGTCTACCAACCTACTACCACAGGACGGTAGTACCTCCCTGGGTGGGTGTTGTCTACCAACCTGCAACCACAGGACGGTAGTACCTCCCTGGGTGGTTGTTGTCTACCAACCAACTACCAAAGGACGGTAGTACCTCCCTGGGTGGTTGTTGTCTACCAACCTACAACAACGGGAGGGTAGTACATCCCTGGGTGGTTGTTGTCTACCAACCTACTACCACAGGACGGTAGTAACTCCCTGAGTGGTTGTTGTCTACCAACCTACTACCACAGGACGGTAGTACCTCCCTGGGTGGTTGTTGTCTACCAACCTACTACCAGAGGACGGTAGTACCTCCCTGGGTGGTTGCTGTCTACCAACCTACAACCACAGGACGGTAGTACCTCCCTGGGTGGTTGTTGTCTACCAACCTACTACCACGGGAAGGTAGTACCTCCCTGGGTGGTTGTTGTCTACCAACCTACAACCACAGGACGGTAGTACCTCCCTGGGTGGTTGTTGTCTACCAACCTACAACCAAAGGACGGTAGTACCTCCCTGGGTGGTTGTTGTCAACCAACCTACTACCACAGGACGGTAGTACCTCCCTGCGTGGTTGTTGTCTACCAACCTACTACCACAGGACGGTAGTACCTCCCTGGGTGGTTGTTGTCTACCAATCTACAACCACAGGACGGTAGTGCATCCCTGGGTGGTTGTTGTCTCCCAACCTACTACCACAGGACGGTAGTACCTCCCTGGGTGGTTGTTGTCTACCAACCTACTACCACAGGTCGGTAGTACCTCCCTGGGTGGTTGTTGTCTACCAACCTACTACCAAAAGACGGTAGTACCTCCCTGGGGGGTTGTTGTCTACCAACCTACAACCACAGGACGGTAGTACATCCCAGGGTGGTTGTCTACCAACCTACAACCACAGGACGGTAGTACCTCCCTGGGTGGTTGTTGTCTACCAACCTACTACCACAGGTCGGTAGTACCTCCCTGGGTGGTTGTTGTCTACCAACCTACTACCACAGGTCGGTAGTACCTCCCTGGGTGGTTTTTGTCTACCAACCTACTACCACAGGACGGTAGTACCTCCCTGGGTGGTTGTTGTCTACCAACCTACTACTACAGGACGGTAGTACCTCCCTGGGTGGTTGTTGTCTACCAACCAACTACCAAAGGACGGTAGTACCTCCCTGGGTGGTTGTTGTCTACCAACCTACAACCACAGGACGGTAGTACATCCCTGGGTGGTTGTTGTCTATCAACCTACTACCACAGGACGGTAGTACATCCCTGGGTGGTTGTTGTCTACCAACCTACTACCACAGGACGGTAGTACCTCCCTGAGTGGTTGTTGTCTACCAACCTACTACAACAGGACGGTAGTACCTCCCTGGGTGGTTGTTGTCTACCAACCTACTACCACAGGACGGTATTACCTCCCTGGGTGGGTGTTGTCTACCAACCTACAACCACAGGACGGTAGTACCTCCCTGGGTGGTTGTTGTCTACCAACCAACTACCAAAGGACGGTAGTACCTCCCTGGGTGGTTGTTGTCTACCAACCTACAACCACAGGACGGTAGTACATCCCTGGTGGTTGTTGTCTATCAACCTACTACCACAGGACGGTAGTACATCCCTGGGTGGTTGTTGTCTACCAACCTACTACCACAGGACGGTAATACCTCCCTGAGTGGTTGTTGTCTACCAACCTACTACCACAGGACGGTAGTACCTCCCTGGGTGGTTGTTGTCTACCAACCTACTACCACAGGACGGTAGTACCTCCCTGGGTGGTTGCTGTCTACCAACCTACAACCACA
Organism: Cherax quadricarinatus; assembly: GCF_038502225.1. Classification (NCBI taxonomy): domain Eukaryota; kingdom Metazoa; phylum Arthropoda; class Malacostraca; order Decapoda; family Parastacidae; genus Cherax; species Cherax quadricarinatus. The sequence continues at coordinate 7,627,499 of NC_091372.1, forward strand.
GGACGGTAGTACATCCCTGGGTGGTTGTTGTCTACCAACCTACTACCACAGGACGGTAGTACCTCCCTGGGTGGTTGTTGTCTACCAACCTACTACCACAGGACGGTAGTACCTCCCTGGGTGGGTGTTGTCTACCAACCTACAACCACAGGACGGTAGTACCTCCCTGGGTGGTTGTTGTCTACCAACCAACTACCAAAGGACGGTAGTACCTCCCTGGGTGGTTGTTGTCTACCAACCTACAACCACAGGACGGTAGTACATCCCTGGGGTGTTGTTGTCTATCAACCTACTACCACTGGACGGTAGTACCTCCCTGGGTGGTTGTTGTCTACCAACCAACTACCACAGGACGGTAGTACCTCCCTGAGTGGTTGTTGTCTACCAACCTACTACCACAGGACGGTAGTACCTCCCTGGGTGGTTGTTGTTTACCAACCTACTACCACAGGACGGTAGTACCTCCCTGGGTGGTTGTTGTCTACCAACCTACTACCACGGGAAGGTAGTACCTCCCTGGGTGGTAGTTGTCTACCAACCTACAACCACAGGACGGTAGTACCTCCTTGGGTGGTTGTTGTCTACCAACCTACAACCAAAGGACGGTAGTACCTCCCTGGGTGGTTGTTGTCAACCAACCTACTACCACAGGACGGTAGTACCTCCCTGGGTGGTTGTTGTCTACCAACCAACTACCACAGGACGGCAGTACCTCCCTGGGTGGTTGTTGTCTACCAACCTACTACCACAGGACGGTAGTACCTCCCTGGGTGGTTGTTGACTACCAATCTACAACCACAGGACGGTAGTGCATCCCTGGGTGGTTGTTGTCTGCCAACCTACTACCACAGGATGGTAGTACCTCCCTGGGTGGTTGTTGTCTACCAACCTACTACCACAGACCGGTAGTACCTCCCTGGGTGGTTGTTGTCTACCAACCTACTACCACAGGACGGTAGTACCTCCCTGGGTGGTTGTTGTCTACCAACCTACTACCACAGGACGGTAGTACCTCCCTGGGTGGTTGCTGTCTACCAACCTACTACCACAGGACGGTAGTACCTCCCTGGGTGGTTGCTGTCTACCAACCTACTACCACAGGACGGTAGTAGATCCCTGGGTGGTTGCTGTCTACCAACCTACTACCACAGGACGGTAGTACCTCCCTGGGTGGTTGCTGTCTACCAACCTACTACCACAGGACGGTAGTACCTCCCTGGGTGGTTGCTGTCTACCAACCTACTACCACAGGACGGTAGTACCTCCCTGGGTGGTTGTTGTCTACCAACCTACTACCACAGGACGGTAGTACCTCCCTGGGTGGTTGCTGTCTACCAACCTACTACCACAGGACGGTAGTACCTCCCTGGGTGGTTGTTGTCTACCAACCTACTACCACAGGACGGTAGTACCTCCCTGGGTGGTTGTTGTCTACCAACCTACTACCACAGGACGGTAGTACCTCCCTGGGTGGTTGCTGTCTACCAACCTACTACCACAGGACGGTAGTACCTCCCTGGGTGGTTGCTGTCTACCAACCTACTACCACAGGACGGTAGTACCTCCCTGGGTGGTTGCTGTCTACCAACCTACTACCACAGGACGGTAGTACCTCCCTGGGTGGTTGTTGTCTACCAACCTACTACCACAGGACGGTAGTACCTCCCTGGGTGGTTGCTGTCTACCAACCTACTACCACAGGACGGTAGTACCTCCCTGGGTGGTTGCTGTCTACCAACCTACTACCACAGGACGGTAGTACCTCCCTGGGTGGTTGCTGTCTACCAACCTACTACCACAGGACGGTAGTACCTCCCTGGGTGGTTGCTGTCTACCAACCTACTACCACAGGACGGTAGTACCTCCCTGGGTGGTTGCTGTCTACCAACCTACTACCACAGGACGGTAGTACCTCCCTGGGTGGTTGCTGTCTACCAACCTACTACCACAGGACGGTAGTACCTCCCTGGGTGGTTGCTGTCTACCAACCTACTACCACAGGACGGTAGTACCTCCCTGGGTGGTTGCTGTCTACCAACCTACTACCACAGGACGGTAGTACCTCCCTGGGTGGTTGCTGTCTACCAACCTACTACCACAGGACGGTAGTACCTCCCTGGGTGGTTGCTGTCTACCAACCTACTACCACAGGACGGTAGTACCTCCCTGGGTGGTTGCTGTCTACCAACCTACTACCACAGGACGGTAGTACCTCCCTGGGTGGTTGCTGTCTACCAACCTACTACCACAGGACGGTAGTACCTCCCTGGGTGGTTGCTGTCTACCAACCTACTACCACAGGACGGTAGTACCTCCCTGGGTGGTTGCTGTCTACCAACCTACTACCACAGGACGGTAGTACCTCCCTGGGTGGTTACTGTCTACCAACCTGCTAACACAGGACGATAGTACCTTTCTGGGTGGTTGTGTCTACCAACCTACCACCACAGGACGGTAGTACCTCCCTGGGTGGTTGCTGTCTACCAACCTACTACCACAGGGCTGTAGTACCTCCCTGGGTGGTTGCTGTCTACCATCCTAGTACCACAGGACGGTAGTACCTCCCTGGGTGGTTGCTGTCTACCATCCTAGTACCACAGGACGGTAGTACCTCCCTGGGTGGTTACTGTCTACCAACCTACTACCACAGGACGGTAGTACCTCCCTGGGTGGTTGCTGTCTACCAACCTACTACCACAGGACGGTAGTACCTCCCTGGGTGGTTGCTGTCTACCAACCTACTACCACAGGACGGTAGTACCTCCCTGGGTGGTTGCTGTCTACCAACCTACTACCACAGGACGGTAGTACCTCCCTGGGTGGTTGCTGTCTACCAACCTACTACCACAGGACGGTAGTACCTCCCTGGGTGGTTGCTGTCTACCAACCTACTACCACAGGACGGTAGTACCTCCCTGGGTGGTTGCTGTCTACCAACCTACTACCACAGGACGGTAGTACCTCCCTGGGTGGTTGCTGTCTACCAACCTACTACCACAGGACGGTAGTACCTCCCTGGGTGGTTGCTGTCTACCAACCTACTACCACAGGACGGTAGTACCTCCCTGGGTGGTTGCTGTCTACCAACCTACTACCACAGGACGGTAGTACCTCCCTGGGTGGTTGCTGTCTACCAACCTACTACCACAGGACGGTAGTACCTCCCTGGGTGGTTGCTGTCTACCAACCTACTACCACAGGACGGTAGTACCTCCCTGGGTGGTTGCTGTCTACCAACCTACTACCACAGGACGGTAGTACCTCCCTGGGTGGTTGCTGTCTACCAACCTACTACCACAGGACGGTAGTACCTCCCTGGGTGGTTGCTGTCTACCAACCTACTACCACAGGACGGCAACCTACTACCACAGGAGGGTATTGCCTCCCTGGGTGGTTGTTGTCTACCAACCTACTACCACAGGAGGGTAGTACCTCCCTGGGTGGTTGTTGTCTACCAACCTACTACCACAGGAGGGTAGTACCTCCCTGGGTGGTTGTTGTCTACCAACCTACTACCACAGGACGGTAGTACCTCCCTGGGTGGTTGTTGTCTACCAACCTACTACCACAGGGCGGTAGTACCTCCCTGGGTGGTTGCTGTCTACCAACCTACAACCAGAGGAGGGTAGTACCTCCCTGGGTGGTTGTTGTCTACCAACCTACTACCACAGGAGGGTAGTACCTCCCTGGGTGGTTGTTGTCTACCAACCTACTACCACAGAAGGGTAGTACCTCCCTGGGTGGTTGTTGTCTACCAACCTACTACCACAGGAGGGTAGTACCTCCCTGGGTGGTTGCTGTCTACCAACCTACTACCACAGGACAGTAGTACCTCCCTGGGTGGTTGCTGTCTACCAACCTACTACCACAGGACGGTAGTACCTCCCTGGGTGGTTGTTGTCTACCAACCTACTACCACAGGAGGGTAGTACCTCCCTGGGTGGTTGTTGTCTACCAACCAACTACCACAGGACGGTAGTACCTCCCTGGGTGGTTGTTGTCTACCAACCTACTACCACAGGACGGTAGTACCTCCCTGGGTGGTTGTTGACTACCAATCTACAACCACAGGACGGTAGTGCATCCCTGGGTGGTTGTTGTCTGCCAACCTACTACCACAGGACGGTAGTACCTCCCTGGGTGGTTGTTGTCTACCAACCTACTACCACAGACCGGTAGTATCTCCCTGGGTGGTTGTTGTCTACCAACCTACTACCAAAAGACGGTAGTACCTCCCTGGGTGCTTGTTGTCTACCAACCTACAACCACAGGACGGTAGTACATCCCTGGGTGGTTGTCTACCAACCTTCAACCACAGGACGGTAGTACCTCCCTGGGTGGTTGTTGTCTACCAACCTACTACCACAGGTCGGTAGTACCTCCCTGGGTGGTTGTTGTCTACCAACCTACTACCACAGGTCGGTAGTACCTCCCTGGGTGGTTGTTGTCTACCAACCTACTACCACAGGACGGTAGTACCTCCCTGGGTGGTTGTTGTCTTCCAACCTACTACTACAGGACGGTAGTACCTCCCTGGGTGGTTGTTGTCTACCATCCTACTACCACAGGACGGTAGTACCTCCCTGGGTGGTTGTTGTCTACCAACCTACTTCCACAGGACGGTAGTACCTCCCTGGGTGGTTGTTGTCTACCAACCTACTACCACAGGACGGTAGTACCTCCCTGGGTGGTTGTTGTCTACCAACCTACTACCACAGGACGGTAGTACCTCCCTGGATGGTTGTTGTCTACCAACCTACTACCACAGGACGGTAGTACCTCCCTGGGTGGTTGTCTACCAACCTACTACCACAGGACGGTAGTACCTCTCTGGGTGGTTGTTGTCTACCAACCTACTACCACAGGACGGTAGTACCTCCCTGGGTGGTTGTTGTCTACCAACCTGCTACCACAGGACGGTAGTACCTCCCTGGGTGGTTGTTGTCTACCAACCTACTGCCACAGGACGGTAGTACCTCCCTGGGTGGTTGTTGTCTACCAACCTACTACCAAAAGACGGTAGTACCTCCCTGGGTGGTTGTTGTCTACCAACCTACTACCACAGGACGGTAGTACCTCTCTGGGTGGTTGTTGTCTACCAACCTACTACAACAGGACGGTAGTACCTCCCTGGGTGGTTGTTGTCTACCAACCTACTACCACAGGACGGTAGTACCTCCCTGGGTGGTTGTTGTCTACCAACCTACTACCACAGGACGGTAGTACCTCCCTGGGTGGTTGTTGTCTACCAACCTACTACCACAGGACGGTAGTGCCTCCCTGGGAGGTTGTTGTCTACCAACCTACTACCACAGGAGGGTAGTACCTCCCTGGGGGGTTGTTGTCTACCAACCTACTACCACAGGAGGGTAGTACCTCCCTGGGTGGTTGTTGTCTACCAACCTACTACCTCAGGAGGGTAGTACCTCCCTGGGTGGTTGTTGTCTACCAACCTACTACCACAGGACGGTAGTACCTCCCTGGGTGGTGGTTATCTCCCAACCTACTACCACAGGACGGTAGTACCTCCCTGGGTGGTTGTTGTCTACCAACCTACTACCACAGGAGGGTAGTACCTCCCTGGGTGGTTGTTGTCTACCAACCTACTACCACAGGAGGGTAGTACCTCCCTGGGTGGTTGCTGTCTACCAACCTACTACCACAGGACAGTAGTACCTCCCTGGGTGGTTGCTGTCTACCAACCTACTACCACAGGACGGTAGTACCTCCCTGGGTGGTTGTTGTCTACCAACCTACTACCACAGGAGGGTAGTACCTCCCTGGGTGGTTGTTGTCTACCAACCAACTACCACAGGACGGTAGTACCTCCCTGGGTGGTTGTTGTCTACCAACCTACTACCACAGGACGGTAGTACCTCCCTGGGTGGTTGTTGACTACCAATCTACAACCACAGGACGGTAGTGCATCCCTGGGTGGTTGTTGTCTGCCAACCTACTACCACAGGACGGTAGTACCTCCCTGCGTGGTTGTTGTCTACCAGCCTACTACCACAGACCGGTAGTACCTCCCTGGGTGGTTGTTGTCTACCAACCTACTACCAAAAGACGGTAGTGCCTCCCTGGGTGGTTCTTGTCTACCAACCTACAACCACAGGACGGTAGTACATCCCTGGGTGGTTGTCTACCAACCTACAACCACAGGACGGTAGTACCTCCCTGGGTGGTTGTTGTCTACCAACCTACTACCACAGGTCGGTAGTACCTCCCTGGGTGGTTGTTGTCTACCAACCTACTACTACAGGTCGGTAGTACCTCCCTGGGTGGTTGTTGTCTACCAACCTACTACCACAGGACGGTAGTACCTCCCTGGGTGGTTGTTGTCTACCAACCTACTACTACAGGACGGTAGTACCTCCCTGGGTGGTTGTTGTCTACCATCCTACTACCACAGGACGGTAGTACCTCCCTGGGTGGTTGTTGTCTACCAACCTACTTCCACAGGACGGTAGTACCTCCCTGGGTGGTTGTTGTCTACCAACCTACTACCACAGGACGGTAGTACCTCCCTGGGTGGTTGTTGTCTACCAACCTACTACCACAGGACGGTAGTACCTCCCTGGATGGTTGTTGTCTACCAACCTACTACCACAGGACGGTAGTACCTCCCTGGGTGGTTGTCTACCAACCTACTACCACAGGACGGTAGTACCTCTCTGGGTGGTTGTTGTCTACCAACCTACTACCACAGGACGGTAGTACCTCCCTGGGTGGTTGTTGTCTACCAACCTGCTACCACAGGACGGTAGTACCTCCCTGGGTGGTTGTTGTCTACCAACCTACTGCCACAGGACGGTAGTACCTCCCTGGGTGGTTGTTGTCTACCAACCTACTACCAAAAGACGGTAGTACCTCCCTGGGTGGTTGTTGTCTACCAACCTACTACCACAGGACGGTAGTACCTCTCTGGGTGGTTGTTGTCTACCAACCTACTACCACAGGACGGTAGTACCTCCCTGGGTGGTTGTTGTCTACCAACCTACTACCACAGGACGGTAGTACCTCCCTGGGTGGTTGTTGTCTACCAACCTACTACCACAGGACGGTAGTACCTCCCTGGGTGGTTGTTGTCTACCAACCTACTACCACAGGACGGTAGTGCCTCCCTGGGTGGTTGTTGTCTACCAACCTACTACCACAGGAGGGTAGTACCTCCCTGGGGGGTTGTTGTCTACCAACCTACTACCACAGGAGGGTAGTACCTCCCTGGGTGGTTGTTGTCTACCAACCTACTACCTCAGGAGGGTAGTACCTCCCTGGGTGGTTGTTGTCTACCAACCTACTACCACAGGACGGTAGTACCTCCCTGGGTGGTGGTTATCTCCCAACCTACTACCACAGGACGGTAGTACCTCCCTGGGTGGTTGTTGTCTACCAACCTACTACCACAGGACGGTAGTACCTCCCTGGGTGGTTGTTGTCTACCAACCTACTACCACAGGACGGTAGTACCTCCCTGGGTGGTTGTTGTCTACAAACCTACTACCACAGGACGGTAGTACCTCCCTGGGTGGTTGTTGTCTACCAACCTACTACCACAGGACGGTAGTACCTCCCTGGGTGGTTGTTGTCTACCAACCTACTACCACAGGACGATAGTACCTCCCTGGGTGGTTGCTGTCTACCAACCTACAACCACAGGACGGTAGTACCTCCCTGGGTGGTTGTTGTCTACCAACCTACTACCACAGGACGGTAGTACCTCCCTGGGTGGTTGTTGTCTACCAACCTACTACCACAGGACGGTAGTACCTCCCTGGGTGGTTGTTGTCTACCAACCTACTACCACAGGACGGTAGTACCTCCCTGGGTGGTTGTTGTCTACAAACCTACTACCACAGGACGGTAGTACCTCCCTGGGTGGTTGTTGTCTACCAACCTACTACCACAGGACGGTAGTACCTCCCTGGGTGGTTGTTGTCTACCAACCTACTACCACAGGACGGTAGTACCTCCCTGGGTGGTTGTTGTCTACCAACCTACTACCACAGGACGGTAGTACCCCCCTGGGTGGTTGCTGTCTACCAACCTACAACCACAGGACGGTAGTACCTCCCTGGGTGGTTGTTGTCTACCAACCTACTACCACAGGAGGGTATTACCTCCCTGGGTGGTTGTTGTCTACCAACCTACTACCACAGGAGGGTAATACCTCCCTGGGTGGTTGTTGTCTACCAACCTACTACCACAGGAGGGTAGTACCTCCCTGGGTGGTTGTTGTCTACCAACCTACTACCACAGGACGGTAGTACCTCCCTGGGTGGTTGTTGTCTACCAACCTACTACCACAGGACGGTAGTACCTCCCTGGGTGGTTGCTGTCTACCAACCTACAACCACAGGACGGTAGTACCTCCCTGGGTGGTTGTTGTCTACCAACCTACTACCACAGGAGGGTAGTACCTCCCTGGGTGGTTGTTGTCTACCAACCTACTACCACAGGAGGGTAGTACCTCCCTGGGTGGTTGTTGTCTACCAACCTACTACCACAGGAGGGTAGTACCTCCCTGAGTGGTTGCTGTCTACCAACCTACTACCACAGGACAGTAGTACCTCCCTGGGTGGTTGCTGTCTACCAACCTACTACCACAGGACGGTAGTACCTCCCTGGGTGGTTGTTGTCTACCAACCTACTACCACAGGAGGGTAGTACCTCCCTGGGTGGTTGTTGTCTACCAACCTACTACCAGAGGAGGGTAATACCTCCCTGGGTGGTTGTTGTCTACCAACCTACTACCACAGGACGGTAGTACCTCCCTGGGTGGTTGTTGTCTACCAACCTACTACCACAGGACGGTAGTACCTCCCTGGGTGGTTGTTGTCTACCAACCTACTACCACAGGACGGTAGTACCTCCCTGGGTGGTTGCTGTCTACCAACCTACAACCACAGGACGGTAGTACCTCCCTGGGTGGTTGTTGTCTACCAACCTACTACCACAGGACGGTAGTACCTCCCTGGGTGGTTGCTGTCTACCAACCTACTACCTAAATTACCAGCTTGTCGATATAAAATCCCGACAATACCGTACTGATGTACTCGGTACAGTTACGCAAGTAGTACCTATGTTGCACCGCTGCAAATACACCAACTCATGTCTGAGGATGACCGAGAATTTCACTATGACAGAATCAGCATTAATTAGCACAAATTACTACTAATTTCATTTTTTATCAGATTTCAAACATATTCAACATATATTTAATTGACAACATTATAATTTAAACAAATTAAATCATTACGGTGTTTGCATTCATTTGGGAATTATATATATATATATATATATATATATATATATATATATATATATATATATATATATATATATATATATATATATATATATATATATATATATATAGTCCCTCCTACCTAGGTACTGTAGATACCTGGACAACGATATCAGTTTGGAGACACTGTACTGTTATCTTCGCTGGAGTACTTACGTTATCCTAGGTGAGTACATGTAATCTCTAGCACCTAGAACGCTCACTCTCACACAGTCAACAAACTGTATCTTGAAGTGATAGTCAGCTTGAACCTAGAGCTTTATAAGCTCCTAGAGGAACTTTAGAGAGCTGAGTATATATTTACACTCATTAACAGGTATATATACTCAGGAGTGTGTATATGTATGCTCCCATGAAAAGGTATATACAGTTGTTAGTAAGTATACATAGGCAATAAAAATTGCCAGTGTTTACAATACAAAATCATACACAAAGTTGTAGGAATATGAAAAATTCAGTGAGTAATACAGAGGTTAATATTAAGGTATTCAGAATATATACACTGAGAGGTGTATATCTGTCAGTGTATATACACTGAGAGGTGTATATCTGCCAGTGTATATACACTGAGAGGTGTATATCTGTCAGTGTATATACACTGAGAGGTGTATATCTGTCAGTGTATATACACTGAGAGGTGTATATCTGCCAGTGTATATACACTGAGAGGTGTATATCTGTCAGTGTATATACACTGAGAGGTGTATATCTGTCAGTGTATATACACTGAGAGGTGTATATCTGTCAGTGTATATACACTGAGAGGTGTATATCTGTCAGTGTATATACACTGAGAGGTGTATATCTGTCAGTGTATATACACTGAGAGGTGTATATCTGTCAGTGTATATACACTGAGAGGTGTATATCTGTCAGTGTATATACACTGAGAGGTGTATATCTGCCAGTGTATATACACTGAGAGGTGTATGTCTGCCAGTGTATATACACTGAGAGGTGTATGTCTGTCAGTGTATATACACTGAGAGGTGTATATCTGTCAGTGTATATACACTGAGAGGTGTATATCTGTCAGTGTATATACACTGAGAGGTGTATATCTGTCAGTGTATATACACTGAGAGGTGTATATCTGTCAGTGTATATACACTGAGAGGTGTATATCTGTCAGTGTATATACACTGAGAGGTGTATATCTGTCAGTGTATATACACTGAGAAGTGTATGTCTGCCAGTGTATATACACTGAGACGAGTATCCCTCAGTGTATATACACTAAGACGAGTATCCCTCAGTGTATATGCACTGAGACGAGTATCCCTCAGTGTATATACACTAAGACGAGTATCCCTCAGTGTATATACACCGATAATTTACATTAACCCCAATTTGAGATATTTAAGTATTCCAGACAGGTGGTAAACAGGTAACAAGCAGCCTGAATGACCCTCGTGTAATTGATAGACTTTCAACCTTAACAAACTACTTGACTAACTAGAGACATTGCATGAGTTGTTACCAACACACTTCGTTAGCCGTAGATAAGATAACACCGATGATGATAGAGCATCCCGGATAAGATAACTGAAGCTGATATCATTTAGTCCAATAAACCGAGTGTACACTACTCTTTGAGCAGACGCTCGTTATAACGTCATCTAGGGGTTAGTAAATCAGTCCCCTGGTTAGTAAAACAGTCCCCTGGTTAGTAAAACAGTCCCCTGGTTAGTAAAACAGTCCCCTGGTTAGTAAAACAGTCCCCTGGTTAGTAAAACAGTCCCCTGGTTAGTAAAACAGTCCCTTGGTTAGTAAATCAGTCCCCTGGTTAGTAAAACAGTCCCCTGGTTAGTAAAACAGTCCCCTGGTTAGTAAAGCAGTCCCCTGGTTAGTAAAACAGTCCCCTGGTTAGTAAAACAGTCCCCTGGTTAGTAAAACAGTTCCCTGTTTAGTAAATTAGTCCCTGCTTAGTAAATCAGCCCCCAGGTTAGTAAATCAGTCCCCTGGTTAGTAAAACACTCCCCTGGTTAGTCAATCAGTCCCCTGGTTAGTAAATCAATTCCCTGGTAAGTAAATCAGTCCCCTGCTTAATAAATCAGTCCCCTGGTTAGTAAATCAGTCCCCTGGTTAGTAAATCAGTCCCCTGGTTAGTAAAACAGTCCCCTGCTTAGTAAAACAGCCAACTGGTTAGTAAATTAGTCCCTGCTTAGTAAATCAGTCCGCTGGTTAGTAAATCAGTCCCCTGGTAAGTAAAACACTCCCCTGGTTAGTAAATCAATTCCCTGGTTAGTAAATCAGTCCCCTGGTTAGTAAATCAGTCCCCTGGTTAGTAAATCAGTCCCCTGGTTAGTAAAACACTCCCCTGGTTAGTAAATCAGTCCCTGGATAGTAAATCAGTCCCCTGGATAGTAAATCAGTCCCCTGGTTAGTAAATCAGTCCCCTTGATAGTAAATCAGTCCCCTGGATAGTAAATCAGTCCCTGCTTAGTAAATCAGTCCCATGGTTAGTAAATCAGTCCCTTGGTTAGTAAATCAGTCCTTTGGATAGTAAATCAGTCCCCTGGTTAATAAATTAGTCCCTGGTTAGTAAATCAGTGCTTTGGTTAGTAAATCAGTCCCCTGGTTAGTAAATCAGTCCCTGGTTAGTAAATAAGCCCCCTGGTTATTAAATCAGTCCCCTGCTTATTAAATCAGTCCCCTGGTTAGTAAATCAGTCCCCTGGTTAGTAAAACAGTCCCCTGGTTAGCAAAACAATTTCCTGGTTAGTAAATCAGTCACCTGCTTAGTAAATCAGTCCCCTGCATAGTAAATCAGTCCCCTGCATAGTAAATCAGTCCCCTGATTAGCAAATCAGTCCCTGGTTAGTAAATCAGTCCCCTGCATAGTAAATCAGTCCCCTGGTTAGCAAATCAGTCCCTGCTTAGTAAATCAGTCCCATGGTTAGTAAATCAGTCCCCTGGTTAGTAAATCAGTCCCCTGGTTAGTAAAACAGTCCCCTGGTTAGTAAAACAGTCCCCTGGTTAGCAAAACAGTCCCCTGGTTAGTAAATCAGTCCCCTGCATAGTAAATCAGTCCCCTGGTTAGTAAATCAGTCCTCTGCTTAGTAAATCAGTCCGTGGTTAGTAAATCAGTCCTTTGGATAGTAAATCAGTCCCTGGTTAGTAAATCAGTCCCCTGGTGAGTAAATTAGTCCCTGGTTAGTAAATCAGTCCCTGTTTAGTAAATCAGTCCCTGGTTAATAAATCAGTCCCCCGTTTAGTAAATCAGTCCCCTGGTTAGTAAATCAGTCCCTGGTTAGTAAATCAGTCCCCTGGTTAGTAAATCAGTCCCTGGTTAGTAAATCAGTCCCTGCTTAGTAAATCAGTCCCTGGTTAGTAAATCAGTCCCCTGGTTAGTAAATCAGTCCCCTGGTTATTAAGTCAGTCCCTGGTTAGTAAATAAGCCCCCTGGTTATTAAATCAGTCCCCTGCTTATTAAATCAGTCCCCTGGTTACTAAATCAGTCCCCTGGTTAGTAAATCAGTCCCCTGGTTAGTAAATCAGTCCCCTGGTTAGTAAATCAGTCCGCGTATCCCTCAGTGTATATACACTGAGACGTGTATCCCTCATTGTATATACACTGAGACGTGTATCCCTCAGTGTATATACACTGAGACGTGTATCCCTCAGGGTACATACACTGAGACGTGTATCCCTCAGGGTACATACACAGACGTGTATCCCTCAGTGTACATACACTGAGACGTGTATCCCTAAGTGTATATACAGTGAGTCGTGTATCCCTCAGCATACATACACTGAGTCGTGTATCCCTCAGCATACATACACTGAGTCGTGTATCCCTCAGTATACATACACTGAGTTGTGTATTCCTCAGTATACATACACTGAGTCTTGTGTCCCTCAGTATACGTACACTGAGTCGTGTATCCCTCAGTATACACACACTGAATCGTTTATCCCTCAGTATACATACACTGAGACGTTTATCCCTCAGTATACATACACTGAGTCGTGTATCCCTCAGTATACATACAATGAGTCGTGTATCCCTCAGTATACATACACTGAGACGTTTATCCCTCAGTATACATACACTGAGTCGTGTATCCCTCAGTATACATACAATGAGTCGTGTATCCCTCAGTATACATACACTGAGACGTTTATCCCTCAGTATACATACACTGAGTCGTGTATCCCTCAGTATACATACACTGAGTCGTGTATCCCTCAGTATACATACACTGAGTCTTGTATCCCTCAGTATACATACACTGAGTCGTGTATCCCTCAGTATACATACACTGAGTCGTGCATCCCTCAGTATACATACACTGAGTCGTGTATCCCTCAGTATACATACACTGAGTCGTGTATCCCTCAGTATACATACACTGAGTCGTGTATCCCTCAGTATACATACACTGAGACGTTTATCCCTCAGTATACATACACTGAGTCGTGTATCCCTCAGTATACATACACTGAGTCGTGTATCCCTCAGTATACATACACTGAGACGTGTATCCCTCAGTATACATACACTGAGACGTGTATCCCTAAGTGTATATACACTGAGTCGTGTATCCTTCAGTATACATACACTGAGTCGTGTATCCCTCAGTATACATACACTGAGTCGTGTATTCCTCAGTATACATACACTGAGTCTTGTATCCCTCAGTATACGTACACTGAGTCGTGTATCCCTCAGTATACACACACTGAGTCGTTTATCCCTCAGTATACATACACTGAGTCATGTATCCCTCAGTATACATACACTGAGTCGTGTATCCCTCAGTATACATACATTGAGACGTTTATCCCTCAGTATACATACACTGAGTCGTGTATCCCTCAGTATACATACACTGAGTCGTGTATCCCTCAGTATACATACACTGAGACGTTTATCCCTCAGTATACATACACTGAGTCGTGCATCCCTCAGTATACATACACTGAGTCGTGTATCCCTCAGTATACATACACTGAGTCTTGTATCCCTCAGTATACATACACTGAGTCGTGTATCCCTCAGTATACATACACTGAGTCGTGTATCCCTCAGTATACATACACTGAGTCGTGTATCCCTCAGTATACATACACTGAGACGTGTATCCATCAGTATACATACACTGAGTCGTGTATCCCTCAGTATACATACACTGAGACGTGTATCCCTCAGTATACATACACTGAGTCGTGTATCCCTCAGTATACATACACTGAGTCGTGTATCCCTCAGTATACATACACTGAGACGTTTATCCCTCAGTATACATACACTGAGTCGTGTATCCCTCAGTATACATACACTGAGTCTTGTATCCCTCAGTATACATACACTGAGTCGTGTATCCCTCAGTATACATACACTGAGTCTTGTATCCCTCAGTATACATACACTGAGTCGTGTATCCCTCAGTATACATACACTGAGTCGTGTATCCCTCAGTATACATACACTGAGTCGTGTATCCCTCAGTATACATACACTGAGACGTTTATCCCTCAGTATACATACACTGAGTCGTGTATCCCTCAGTATACATACACTGAGTCGTGTATCCCTCAGTATACATACACTGAGACGTTTATCCCTCAGTATACATACACTGAGTCGTGTATCCCTCAGTATACATACACTGAGTCGTGTATCCCTCAGTATACATACACTGAGACGTGTATCCATCAGTATACATACACTGAGTCGTGTATCCCTCAGTATACATACACTGAGACATGTATCCCTCAGTATACATACACTGAGTCGTGTATCCCTCAGTATACATACACTGAGTCGTGTATCCCTCAGTATACATACACTGAGACGTTTATCCCTCAGTATACATACACTGAGTCGTGTATCCCTCAGTATACATACACTGAGTCGTGTATCCCTCAGTATACATACACTGAGTCTTGTATCCCTCAGTATACATACACTGAGTCGTGTATCCCTCAGTATACATACACTGAGTCGTGTATCCCTCAGTATACATACACTGAGTCGTGTATCCCTCAGTATACATACACTGAGACGTTTATCCCTCAGTATACATACACTGAGTCGTGTATCCCTCAGTATACATACACTGAGTCGTGTATCCCTCAGTATACATACACTGAGACGTGTATCCATCAGTATACATACACTGAGTCGTGTATCCCTCAGTATACATACACTGAGACGTGTATCCCTCAGTATACATACACTGAGACGTGTATCCCTCAGTATACATACACTGAGTCGTGTATCCCTCAGTATACATACACTGAGTCGTGTATCCCTCAGTATACATACACTGAGACGTGTATCCCTCAGTATACATACACTGAGTCGTGTATCCCTCAGTATACATACACTGAGACGTGTATCCCTCAGTATACATACACTGAGACGTGTATCCCTCAGTATACATACACTGAGTCGTGTTTCCCTCAGTATACATACACTGAGACGTGTATCCCTCAGTATACATACACTGAGACGTGTATCCCTCAGTATACATACACTGAGACGTGTATCCCTCAGTATACATACACTGAGTCGTGTATCCCTCAGTATACATACACTGAGACGTGTATCCCTCAGTATACATACACTGAGACGTGTATCCCTCAGTATACATACACTGAGTCGTGTATCCCTCAGTATACATACACTGAGACGTGTATCCCTCAGTATACATACACTGAGACGTGTATCCCTCAGTATACATACACTGAGTCGTGTATCCCTCAGTATACATACACTGAGTCGTGTATCCCTCAGTATACATACACTGAGTCGTGTATCCCTCAGTATACATACACTGAGACGTGTATCCCTCAGTATACATACACTGAGACGTGTATCCCTCAGTATACATACACTGAGACGTGTATCCCTCAGTATACATGCACTGAGTCGTGTATCCCTCAGTATACATACACTGAGTCGTGTATACCTCAGTATACATGCACTGAGACGTGTATCCCTCAGTATACATACACTGAGACGTGTATCCCTCAGTATACATACACTGAGACGTATATCCCTCAGTATACATACACTGAGACGTGTATCCCTCAGTATACATACACTGAGACGTGTATCCCTCAGTATACATACACTGAGACGTGTATCCCTCAGTATACATACACTGAGACGTGTATCCCTCAGTATACATACACTGAGACGTGTATCCCTCAGTATACATACACTGAGACGTGTATCCCTCAGTATACATACACTGAGACGTGTATCCCTCAGTATACATACACTGAGACGTGTATCCCTCAGTATACATACACTGAGACGTGTATCCCTCAGTATACATACACTGAGACGTGTATCCCTCAGTATACATACACTGAGACGTGTATCCCTCAGTATACATACACTGAGACGTGTATCCCTCAGTATACATACACTGAGACGTGTATCCCTCAGTATACATACACTGAGACGTGTATCCCTCAGTATACATACACTGAGACGTGTATCCCTCAGTATACATACACTGAGACGTGTATCCATCAGTATACATACACTGAGTCGTGTATCCCTCAGTATACATACACTGAGACGTGTATCCCTCAGTATACATACACTGAGACGTGTATCCCTCAGTATACATACACTGAGTCGTGTATCCCTCAGTATACATACACTGAGTCGTGTATCCCTCAGTATACATACACTGAGACGTGTATCCCTCAGTATACATACACTGAGTCGTGTATCCCTCAGTATACATACACTGAGACGTGTATCCCTCAGTATACATACACTGAGACGTGTATCCCTCAGTATACATACACTGAGTCGTGTATCCCTCAGTATACATACACTGAGACGTGTATCCCTCAGTATACATACACTGAGACGTGTATCCCTCAGTATACATACACTGAGACGTGTATCCCTCAGTATACATACACTGAGACGTGTATCCCTCAGTATACATACACTGAGACGTGTATCCCTCAGTATACATACACTGAGACGTGTATCCCTCAGTATACATACACTGAGACGTGTATCCCTCAGTATACATACACTGAGACGTGTATCCCTCAGTATACATACACTGAGACGTGTATCCCTCAGTATGCATACACTGAGACGTGTATCCCTCAGTATACATACACTGAGACGTGTATCCCTCAGTATACATACACTGAGACGTGTATCCCTCAGTATACATACACTGAGACGTGTATCCCTCAGTATACATACACTGAGACGTGTATCCCTCAGTATACATACACTGAGACGTGTATCCCTCAGTATACATACACTGAGACGTGTATCCCTCAGTATACATACACTGAGACGTGTATCCCTCAGTATACATACACTGAGACGTGTATCCCTCAGTATACATACACTGAGACGTGTATCCCTCAGTATACATACACTGAGACGTGTATCCCTCAGTATACATACACTGAGACGTGTATCCCTCAGTATACATACACTGAGACGTGTATCCCTCAGTATACATACACTGAGACGTGTATCCCTCAGTATACATACACTGAGACGTGTATCCCTCAGTATACATACACTGAGACGTGTATCCCTCAGTATACATACACTGAGACGTGTATCCCTCAGTATACATACACTGAGACGTGTATCCCTCAGTATACATACACTGAGACGTGTATCCCTCAGTATACATACACTGAGACGTGTATCCCTCAGTATACATACACTGAGACGTGTATCCCTCAGTATACATACACTGAGACGTGTATCCCTCAGTATACATACACTGAGACGTGTATCCCTCAGTATACATACACTGAGACGTGTATCCCTCAGTATACATACACTGAGACGTGTATCCCTCAGTATACATACACTGAGACGTGTATCCCTCAGTATACATACACTGAGACGTGTATCCCTCAGTATACATACACTGAGACGTGTATCCCTCAGTATACATACACTGAGACGTGTATCCCTCAGTATACATACACTGAGACGTGTATCCCTCAGTATACATACACTGAGACGTGTATCCCTCAGTATACATACACTGAGACGTGTATCCCTCAGTATACATACACTGAGACGTGTATCCCTCAGTATACATACACTGAGACGTGTATCCCTCAGTATACATACACTGAGACGTGTATCCCTCAGTATACATACACTGAGACGTGTATCCCTCAGTATACATACACTGAGACGTGTATCCCTCAGTATACATACACTGAGAGTTTACATTAATCACAATCCCGGATATTAAATTATTTTTGAGTGGTAGTAACCAGGTGACACAGTCTTAGTAACCCTCGTGTAACAGACTTAAAGCTCCTTATTAACCAACATTGGTGTTATATACATAAACATTACCGATCTATCAGCCCAATAGACAGCATTTTTGCTCTCCCTGTCTTATCATCTACATGACAAGATAACACAAATAATCACAGAAATTTTATATACGTACACGAGCCTGTCACAGACCAGTACAGTTATTTTATTATTCCAGTCTGTGGTGTAATACCAGTCTTGTAATACCACTGGTGTAATACCAGTCTTGTAATACCATTGGTGTAATACCAGTCTTGTAATACCACTGTTGTAATACCACTGGTGTAATACCAGTCTTTTAATACCACTGGTGTAATACCAGTCTTGTAATACCACTGGTGTAATACCAGTTTTGTAATACCACTGGTGTAATACCAGTCTTGTAATGCCACTGGTGTAATACCAGTCTTGTAATACCACTGGTGTAATACCAGTTTTGTAATACCACTGGTGTAATACCAGTCTTGTAATGCCACTGGTGTAATACCAGTCTTGTAATACCACTGGTGTAATACCAGTCTTGTAATACCACTGGTGTAATACCAGTCTTGTAATACCACTGTTGTAATACCAGTCTTGTAATACCACTGTTGTAATACCAGTCTTGTAATACTACTGTTTTAATACAAGTCTTGTAATACCACTTTTGTAATACCAGTCTTGCAATACCACTGGTGTAATACCAGTCTTGTAATACTACTGTTTTAATACAAGTCTTGTAATACCACTGTTGTAATACCAGTCTTGTAATACCACTGTTGTAATACCAGTCTTGTAATACCACTGGTGTAATACCAGTCTTGTAATACCACTGTTGTAATACCAGTCTTGTAATACCACTGGTGTAATACCAGTCTTGTAATACCACTGTTGTAATACCAGTCTTGCAATACCACTGGTGTAATACCAGTCTTGTAATACTACTGTTTTAATACAAGTCTTGTAATACCACTGTTGTAATACCAGTCTTGTAATACCACTGGTGTAATACCAGTCTTGTAATACCACTGGTGTAATACCAGTCTTGTAATACCACTGGTGTAATACCAGTCTTGTAATACCACTGGTGTAATACCAGTCTTGTAATACCACTGGTGTAATACCAGTCTTGTAATACCACTGTTGTAATACCACTGGCGTAATACCAGTCTTGTAATACCACTGGTGTAATGCCAGTCTTGTAATACCACTGTTTTAATACCAGTCTTGTAATACCACTGTTGTAATACCAGTCTTGCAATACCACTGGTGTAATACAAATCTTGTAATGCCACTGGCGTAATACCAGTCATGTAATACCACTTTTGTAATACCAATCTTGTAATACCACTGGTGTAATACCAGTCTTGTAATACCACTGTTGTAATACCAGTCTTGTAATACCACTGTTGTAATACCAGTCTTGTAATACCACTGTTGTAATACCAGTGTTGTAATACCACTGTTGTAATACCAGTCTTGTAATACCACTGTTGTAATACCAGTGTTGTAATACCACTGTTGTAATACCAGTGTTGTAATACCACTGGTGTAATACCAGTCTTGTAATACCTCTGTTGTAATACCAGTCTTGTAATACTACTGTTGTAATACCAGTCTTGTAATACCACTGGTGTAATACCAGTCTTGTAATACCACTGTTGTAATACCAGTCTTGTAATACCACTGTTGTAATACCAGTCTTGTAATACCACTGGTTTAATACCAGTCTTGTAATACGACTGGTGTAATACCAGTCTTGTAATACCACTGTTGTAATACCAGTCTTGTAATACCACTGTTGTAATACCAGTCTTTTAATACCACTGTTGTAATACCAGTCTTGTAATACCACTGTTGTAATACCAGTGTTGTAATACCACTGTTGTAATACCAGTCTTGTAATACCACTGTTGTAATACCAGTGTTGTAATATCACTTGTAATACCAGTGTTGTAATACCAGTCTTGTAATACCACTGTTGTAATACCAGTGTTGTAATACCACTGGTGTAATACCAGTGTTGTAATACCACTGGTGTAATACCAGTCTTGTAATACCACTGGTGTAATACCAGTCTTGTAATACCACTGTTGTAATACCAGTCTTGTAATACCACTGTTGTAATACCAGTGTTGTAATACCACTGTTGTAATACCAGTCTTGTAATACCACTGTTGTAATACCAGTGTTGTAATATCACTGTTGTAATACCAGTGTTGTAATACCAGTCTTGTAATACCACTGTTGTAATACCAGTGTTGTAATACCACTGGTGTAATACCAGTGTTGTAATACCACTGGTGTAATACCAGTCTTGTAATACCACTGGTGTAATACCAGTCTTGTAATACCACTGTTGTAATACCAGTGTTGTAATACCACTGTTGTAATACCAGTCTTGTAATACCACTGTTGTAATACCAGTCTTGTAATACCACTGGTGTAATGCCAGTCTTGTAATACCACTGGTGTAATACCAGTCTTGTAATACCACTGGTGTAATGCCAGTCTTGTAATACCACTGTTGTAATACCAGTCTTGTAATACCACTGGTGTAATGCCAGTCTTGTAATACCACTGGTGTAATACCAGTCTTGTAATACCACTGGTGTAATACCAGTCTTGTAATACCACTATAACAATGCAGGTTAAGAAGGCTGGTAAAGTAACGTACATGACTGCGCCTGGACGTTGTTTTGGCTGTTTTTATATTTTAGTGTTTCTCCATTGTCTGTTACGTGGGAAAATACAAGCCCGTTGCCTGTTGGAAAGACATGCTCCTGTTGTCTGTTGCCTGGATAATGAGAACTTTCAAAACTAGTGATGCCAATCCAATAGTAATTCTTTTCAGGTCGCTTGTTCTCTCTAGGCTGGAATATTGTTGCACACTAACTGCCCCCTTAAGACAGAAGAGATTGCTGACCTGGAGAGTGTACAGGGAACCTTCACGGCCTGGTGGCCTGGTGGCTGGCCCGGTGGCCTGGTGGCTGGCCCGGTGGCCTGGTGGCCTGGTGGCTGGCCCGGTGGCCTGGTGGCTGGCCCGGTGGCCTGGTGGCCTGGTGGCTGGCCCGGTGGCCTGGTGGCTGGCCCGGTGGCCTGGTGGCCTGGTGGCTTGCCCGGTGGCCTGGTGGCTGGACCGGTGGCCTGGTGGCTAAAGCTCCCGCTTCACACACGGAGGGCCCGGGTTCGATTCCCGGCGGGTGGAAACATTTCGACACGTTTCCTTACACCTGTTGTCCTGTTCACCTAGCAGCAAATAGGTACCTGGGTGTTAGTCGACTGGTGTGGGTCGCATCCTGGGGGACAAGATTAAGGACCCCAATGGAAATAAGTTAGACAGTCCTCGATGACACACTGACTTTCTTGGGTTATCCTGGGTGGCTAACCCTCCGGGGTTAAAAATCCGAACGAAATCTTATCTTATCTAAGGCACCTAAATTACTGGGAACGGTTGAAGTCCTTTGATTTTTACTTCCTGGAATGCAGGCGAGAAAGATACATGATAATATACACTTGAAAAATCCTATAGGGGCTAGTACCAAACTTGCACACGAAAATCACTCCCTACGAAAGTGAAAGACTCGGCAGACGATGCACCATCCCCCGAATGAAAAGCAGGGGTGTCACAAGCACGTTAAGAGACAACACAGTAAGTGTCAGGGGCCCAAGACTGTTCAACTGCCTCCCAGCATAAATAAGGGGGATTACCAGTAAACCCCTGACTGTCTTCAGGAAGGCACTGGACTTTGTAAACAGCAGTTCACAATTACAACATGAGTGGGTGTGAGTTAGATCTGCCTAGCATGGACCAGTAAAACAATTGAGTATCTTTATTGTTCAAACGTTTCGCCGTCACAGTAACCTTCCTCAGTCACATACACAGGTATTTTATACCATTTTCAGCATGGGCCAATAAGCATACTGCAGTGTTCCTTCATTCTCGTGTGAATAAAGGCATTCCAAAATTAAGGAGTACCGCAAGGGTGAACCTTGGAACAATTTATGTTCTAATTACGAGTTACTGGAGGAAGGAGGAAGACAAAGAAGAGGAGAGACGGAGAGACAAGGAGACAGAAATATAATAATATATGAACATATAAGTAGATTGATAAATAAATAATAGATAGATTGCTTTTAGATAATTCATAACAATTTACGAGGCTGGAGAAGCAGAGAGACAAGAAGAGAGACAGAAAAACAATAATAGATGGATAGATAAATAGATAATAGATAAATAGAAAGGTTGATAGAGAAGGTAAAATGCTTGTGATAACTCGAAGCCAACAATATTCCTCCAACGAGAGATTTTTACCTCATAGTAATATTTTACAGACGTTATCAAGATATCAACTAGGTAACATTATCTCCATGATAAAGGAGAGATAGTACAAGGTAACACATTACCACCACCAGCACAGCTGCTGACCACCACACTGCCTGCTACCACTGTTTTAACACACCAGGTTAGAAAACTATCTAGTTTTAACTATTTACTGACCCAGTTCCCTGTGTTAGGTAAATGGGGACACAAGTGCAACTAGTGTGACATTTCATCGAGGCAACGTTTCGCTCTCCAGGAGTTTTGTCAAGCCGTTAACGTCCTATCTACTACACGAAGGTCATTAAGGCTGCGCGTAACTTTTGCAAAAACAGTCAAGAATACTTTAGTACCTAAAATAGCGATTAAATCAAAGTCCTCACTGTATATATGCTGAGAGAAATACACCAGGATCACAATAAGTGTCCGAGGCCCAACATTGTTCAGCAGCCTCCCGCTAGGCATAAGGGGGATTATAAATAGACCCCTGGCTGCCTTCAAGAAGGCACTGAACAGAAACCTAAAGTCAGTGCTGGATTAGCCGGGTTGTACTTCGTATGTTGGTCTGCGTGTGGCCAGCAGAAACAGCCTAGTTGATCAGGCCCTGAGCCACCACGAGGCCTGGTCATGGAACACGGGGGTGATGATCCCCGGAATACCTTCGGGTAAGCTTCAAAATATATAAAAATTCGTTTACATGCCTTTTATAATGGCACATTAGTCGCATCTGTGTACATGTACCTAACATTTTGTAGGTAATTCAACCATTATTACTAATTCCTTGTGTTTACAGTTGACATCGTGTGCTGAGTAATAATAATAATCTATTTGTACATGATAAAACTTATACAGCCCATAGCTGACACCTATGACATACTACTATATAGGACGCCCCTTGTTATGCAGGACATATCGGGCAAATTAGGTCCATTTTGTTGCAGGATGCGACCCACACCAGTCGACTAACACCCAGGTACCTATTTTACCGCGAAGTGAACAGGGACAACAGGTGTCTTAATGAAACACGTCCTAATGACCTACCCGTACCGTGGATCGAACACGGAATTGAGTGTGAGCTGAGTGCGCTACCAACCCAGCCACGGGACACTGAAGGATTAGTGAAGCCTATTACTAACAACTACAGTCAGATTGACTATTTGGGTTAAATCCTCATAACTACACAAACGTCATTAGTAAGTGACCAGACGCAACCATCTGAAATACTTCGTTAAACAAAGCTGAAACAAGTGAAGCTGACCATGTGTCAGCCCACGGACACCCATGGAAGCTGACCATGTGTCAGCCCACGGACACCCATGGAAGCTGACCATGTGTCAGCCCACGGACACCCATGGAAGCTGACCATGTGTCAGCCCACGGACACCCATGGAAGCTGACCATGTGTCAGCCCACGGACACCCATGGAAGCTGACCATGTGTCAGCCCACGGACACCCATGGAAGCTGACCATGTGTCGGCCCACGGACACCCATGGAAGCTGACCATGTGTCAGCCCACGGACACCCATGGAAGCTGACCATGTGTCAGCCCACGGACACCCATGGAAGCTGACCATGTGTCAGCCCACGGACACCCATGGAAGCTGACCATGTGTCAGCCCACGGACACCCATGGAAGCTGACCATGTGTCAGCCCACGGACATCCATGGAAGCTGACCATGTGTCAGCCCACGGACACCCATGGAAGCTGACCATGTGTCAGCCCACGGACACCCATGGAAGCTGACCATGTGTCAGCCCACGGACACCCATGGAAGCTGACCATGTGTCAGCCCACGGACACCCATGGAAGCTGACCATGTGTCAGCCCACGGACACCCATGGAAGCTGACCATGTGTCAGCCCACGGACACCCATGGAAGCTGACCATGTGTCAGCCCACGGACACCCATGGAAGCTGACCATGTGTCAGCCACGGACACCCATGGAAGCTGACCATGTGTCAGCCCACGGACACCCATGGAAGCTGACCATGTGTCAGCCCACGGACACAGATGGAAGCTGACCATGTGTCAGCCCACGGACACCCATGGAAGCTGATCATGTGTCAGCCCACGGACACCCATGGAAGCTGACCATGTGTCAGCCCACGGACACCCATGGAAGCTGACCATGTGTCAGCCCACGGACACCCATGGAAGCTGACAATGTGCAAGCCCACGGACCCCCATGGAAGCTGATCATGTGTCAGCCCACGGACACCCATGGAAGCTGACCATGTGTCAGTCCACGAACCCCCATGGAAGCTGACCATGTAAGTGTCAGCCCACGGACCCCCATGGAAGCTGACCATGTGAGTGTCAGCCCACGGACCCTCATGGAAGCTGACCATGTGTCAGCCCACGGACACCCATGGAAGCTGACCATGTGTCAGCCCACGGACCCCCATGGAAGCTGACCATGTGAGTGTCAGCCCACGGACCCTCATGGAAGCTGACCATGTGTCAGCCCACGGACACCCATGGAAGCTGACCATGTGAGTGTCAGCCCACGGACCCCCATGGAAGCTGACCATGTGAGTGTCAGCCCACGGACACCCATGGAAGCTGACCATGTGTCAGCCAACGGACCCTCATGAAAGCTGACCATGTGAGTGTCAGCCCACGGACACCCATGGAAGCTGACCATGTGTCAGCCCACGGACACCCATGGAAGCTGACCATGTGAGTGTCAGCCCACGGACCCCCATGGAAGCTGACCATGTGTCAGCCCACGGACACCCATGGAAGCTGACCATGTGTCAGCCAACGGACCCTCATGAAAGCTGACCATGTGAGTGTCAGCCCACGGACACCCATGGAAGCTGACCATGTGTCAGCCCACGGACACCCATGGAAGCTGACCATGTGTCAGCCCACGGACCCCCATGGAAGCTGACCATGTGAGTGTCAGCCCACGGACCCCCATGGAAGCTGACCATGTGTAGCCCACGGACACCCATGGAAGCTGATCATGTGTCAGCCCACGGACCCCCATGAAAGCTGACCATGTGAGTGTCAGCCCACGGACACCTATAGAAGCTGACCATGTGTCAGCCCACGGACACCCATGGAAGCTGACCATGTGTCAGCCCACGGACACCCATGGAAGCTGACCATGTGTCAGCCCACGGACCCCCATGGAAGATGACAATGTGTCAGTCCACGGACCCCATGGAAGCTGACCATGTGTCAGCCCACGGACCCTCATGGAAGCTGACCATGTGAGTGTCAGGCCATGGACCCCAATGGAAGCTGACCATGTGTCAGCCCACGGACACCCATGGAAGCTGACCATGTGTCAGTCCACGAACCCCCATGGAAGCTGACCATGTAAGTGTCAGCCCACGGACCCCCATGGAAGCTGACCATGTGAGTGTCAGCCCACGGACACCCATGGAAGCTGACCATGTGTCAGCCCACGGACCCCCATGGAAGCTGACCATGTGAGTGTCAGCCCACGGACCCCCATGGAAGCTGACCATGTGAGTGTCAGCCCACGGACCCCCATGGAAGCTGACCATGTGTCAGCCCACGGACACCCATGGAAGCTGACCATGTGTCAGCCCACGGACCCTCATGAAAGCTGACCATGTGAGTGTCAGCCCACGGACACCCATGGAAGCTGACCATGTGTCAGCCCACGGACACCCATGGAAGCTGACCATGTGTCAGCCCACGGACCCCCATGGAAGCTGACCATGTGAGTGTCAGCCCACGGACACCCATGGAAGCTGACCATGTGTAGCCCACGGACACCCATGGAAGCTGATCATGTGTCAGCCCACGGACCCCCATGAAAGCTCACCATGTGAGTGTCAGCCCACGGACACCCATAGAAGCTGACCATGTGTCAGCCCACGGACACCCATGGAAGCTGACCATGTGTCAGCCCACGGACACCCATGGAAGCTGACCATGTGTCAGCCCACGGACCCCCATGGAAGATGACAATGTGTCAGTCCACGGACCCCATGGAAGCTGACCATGTGTCAGCCCACGGACCCTCATGGAAGCTGACCATGTGAGTGTCAGGCCATGGACCCCCATGGAACCTGACAATGTGTCAGCCCACGGACCCCCATGGAACATGACAATGTGAGTGTCAGCCCACGGACCCCCATGGATGCTGACCATGAGAGTGTCAGCCCACGGACCCCCATGGATGCGGACCATGTAAGTGTCAGCCCACGGACCCCCATGGAAGCTGACCATGTGAGTGTCAGCCCACGGACACCCATGGAAGCTGACCATGTGAGTGTCAGTCCACGGACACCCATGGAAGCTGACCATGTGTCAGCCCACGGACCACGATGGAAGCTGACCATGTGTCAGCCCATGGACCCAGATGGAAGCTGACCATTTGTCAGCCCACAGACCCTCATGGAACCTGACAATGTGTCAGCCCACGGACCCCCATGGAACCTGACAATGTGAGTGTCAGCCCACGGACCCCAATGGAAGCTGACCATGTGAGTGTCAGCCCACGGACACCCATGGAAGCTGACCATGTGAGTGTCAGCCCACGGACACCCATGGAACCTGACCATGTGAGCGTCAACCCACGGACACCCATGGAAGCTGACCATGTAAGTGTCAGCCCACGGACACCCATGGAAGCTGACCATGTATGTGTCAGCTCACGGACACCCATGGAAGCTGACCATGTAAGTGTCAGCCCACGGACACCCATGGACGCTGACCATGTGGGTGTCAGCCCACGGACCCCCATGGATGCTGACCATGAGTGTCAGCCCACGGACCCCCATGGATGCGGACCATGTAAGTGTCAGCCCACGGACCCCCATGGAAGCTGACCATGTGAGTGTCAGCCCACGGACACCCATGGAAGCTGACCATGTGAGTGTCAGTCCACGGACACCCATGGAAGCTGACCATGTGTCAGCCCACGGACCACGATGGAAGCTGACCATGTGTCAGCCCATGGACCCAGATGGAAGCTGACCATTTGTCAGCCCACAGACCCTCATGGAACCTGACAATGTGTCAGCCCACGGACCCCCATGGAACCTGACAATGTGAGTGTCAGCCCACGGACCCCAATGGAACCTGACAATCTGAGTGTCAGCCCACGGACCCCCATGGAAGCTGACCATGTGAGTGTAAGCCCACGAACACCCATGGAAGCTGACCAAGTGTCATCCCACGGACACCCATGGAAGCTGACCATGTAAGTGTCAGCTCACGGACACCCTTGGAAGCTGATCATGTGTCAGCCCACGGACACCCATGGAAGCTGACCATATGGGTGTCGGCCCACGGACCCCCATTGATGCTGACCATGTAAGTGTCAGCCAACGGACCCCCATGGATGCTGACCATGTAAGTGTCAGCCCACGGACACCCATGGAAGCTGACCATGTGGGTGTCAGCCCACGGACCCCCATGGATGCTGACCATGTGAGTGTCAGACCATGGACCCCCATGGAACCTGACAATGTGTCAGCCCACGGACCCCCATGGAACCTGACAATGTGAGTGTCAGCCCACGGACCCCCATGAAACCTGACCATGTGAGTGTCAGCCCACGAACACCCATGGAAGCTGACCATGTGTCAGCCCACGGACACCGATGGAATCTGACCATGTAAGTGTCAGCTCACAGACACCCATGGAATCTGACCATGTAAGTGTCAGCCCACGGACACCCATGGAAGCTGACCATGTGGGTGTCAGCCCACGGACACCGATGGAATCTGACCATGTAAGTGTCAGCTCACAGACACCCATGGAACCTGACCATGTGAGCGTCAGCCCACGGACACCCATGGAAGCTGACCATGTGCCAGCCCACGGACCCCCATGGAAGCTGATCATGTGTCAGCCCACGGACACCAATGGAAGCTGACCATGTGTCAGCCCACGGACACCCATGGAAGCTAACCATGTGTCAGCCCACGGACCCCCATGGAAGCTGACCATGTAAGTGTCAGCCCACGGACCCCCATGGAAGCTGACCATGTGAGTGTCAGCCCACGGACACCCATGGAAGCTGACCATGTGTCAGCCCACGGACCCCCATGGAAGCTGACCATGTGTCAGCCCACGGACCCCCATGGAAGCTGACCATGTGAGTGTCAGCCCACGGACCCCCATGGAAGCTGACCATGTGTCAGCCCACGGACACCCATGGAAGCTGACCATGTGTCAGCCCACGGACCACCGTGAAAGCTGACCATGTGAGTGTCAGCCCACGGACACCCATGGAAGCTGACCATGTGTCAGCCCACGGACACCCATGGAAGCTGACCATGTGTCAGCCCACGGACCCCCATGGAAGCTGACAATGTGTCAGCCCACGGACCCCCATGGAAGCTGACCATGTGTCAGCCCACGGACCCTCATGGAAGCTGACCATGTGAGTGTCAGGCCATGGACCCCCATGGAACCTGACAATGTGTCAGCCCACGGACCCCCATGGAAGCTGACCATGTGAATGTCAGCCCACGGACACCCATGGAAGCTGACCATGTGAGTGTCAGCCCACCGACACCCTTGGAACCTGACCATGTGAGCGTTGGCCCACGGACACCCATGGAAGCTGACCATGTAAGTGTCAGCCCACGGACACCCATGGAAGCTGACCATGTATGTGTCAGCTCACGGACACCCATGGAAGCTGACCATGTAAGTGTCAGCCCACGGACACCCATGGAAGCTGACCATGTGGGTGTCAGCCCACGGACCCCCATGGATGCTGACCATGAGAGTGTCAGCCCACGGACCCCCATGGATGCTGACCATGTAAGTGTCAGCCCACGGACCCCCATGGAAGCTGACCATGTGAGTGTCAGCCCACGGACACCCATGGAAGCTGACCATGTGAGTGTCAGTCCACGGACACCCATGGAAGCTGACCATGTGTCAGCCCACGGACCCCGATGGAAGCTGACCATGTGTCAGCCCACGGACCCCCATGGAAACTGACCATTTGTCAGCCCACGGACCCCCATGGAACCTGACAATGTGTCAGCCCACGGACCCCCATGGAAGCTGACCATGTGAGTGTCAGCCCACGGACCCCCATGGAAGCTGACCATGGGAATGTCAGCCCACGGACCCCCATGGAAGCTGACAATGTGTCAGCCCACTGACCCCCATGGAACCTGACAATCTGAGTGTCAGTCCACGGACCCCCATGGAAGCTGACCATGTGAGTGTCAGCCCACGAACACCCATGGAAGCTGACCATGTGTCAGCCCACGGACACCCATGGAAGCTGACCATGTAAGTGTCAGCTCACGGACACCCATGGAAGCTGACCATGTGTCAGCCCACGGACACCCATGGAAGCTGACCATATGGGTGTCGGCCCACGGACCCCCATTGATGCTGACCATGTAAGTGTCAGCCCACGGACCCCCATGGATGCTGACCATATAAGTGTCAGCCCACGGACACCCATGGAAGCTGACCATGTGGGTGTCAGCCCACGGACCCCCATGGATGCTGACTATGTGTCAGACCATGGACCCCCATGGAACCTGACAATGTGTCAGCCCACGGACCCCCATGGAACCTGACAATGTGAGTGTCAGCCCACGGACCCCCATGAAAGCTGACCATGTGAGTGTCAGCCCACGAACACCCATGGAAGCTGACCATGTGTCAGCCCACAGACACCGATGGAAGCTGACCATGTAAGTGTCAGCTCACAGACACCCCATGGAAGCTGACCATGTAAGTGTCAGCCCACGGACACCCATGGAAGCTGACCATGTGGGTGTCAGCCCACGGACCCCCATGGATGCTGACCATGTAAGTGTCAGCCCACGGACCCCCATGGATGCTGACCATGTAAGTGTCAGCCCACGGACACCCATGGAAGCTGACCATGTGGGTGTCAGCCCACGGACCCCCATGGATGCTGACCATGTGAGTGTCAGACCACGGACCCCCATGGATGCTGACCATGTAAGTGTCAGCCCACGGACCCTCATGGATGCTGACCATGTGTCAGCCCACGGACACCCATGGATGCTGACCACGTGAGTGTCAGCCCACGGACCCCCATGGATGCTGACCATGTGAGTGTCAGCCCACGGACCCCCATGGATGCTGACTATGTGAGTGTCAGCCCACGGGCCCCCATGGGTGCTGACCTTGTGAGTGTCTGCCCACGGACCCCCATGGATGCTGACCATGTGAGTGTCAGCTCACGGACCCCCATGGATGCTGACTATGTGAGTGTCAGCCCACGGACCACCATGGATGGTGACCATGTGAGTGTCAGCCCACGGACCACCATGGATGCTGACCATATGAGTGTCAGCCCACGGACCCCCATGGATGCTGACCATGTGGGTGTCAGCCCACGGACCCCCATGGATGCTGACTATGTGAGTGTCAGCCCACGGGCCCCCATGGGTGCTGACCTTGTGAGTGTCAGCCCACGGACCCCCATGGATGCTGACCATGTGAGTGTCAGCTCACGGACCCCCATGGATGCTGACTATGTGAGTGTCAGCCCACGGACCACCATGGATGGTGACCATGTGAGTGTCAGCCCACGGACCACCATGGATGCTGACCATATGAGTGTCAGCCCACGGACCCCCATGGATGCTGACCATGTGAGTGTCAGCCCACGGACACCCATGGATGCTGACCATGTGAGTGTCAGCCCACGGACACCCATGGATGCTGACCATGTGAGTGTCAGCCCACGGACACCCATGGATGCTGACCATGTGGGTGTCAGCCCACGGACACCCATGGATGCTGACCATGTGGGTTTCAGCCCACGGACACCCATGGATGCTGACCATGTGAGTGTCAGCCCACGGACCACCATGGATGCTGACCATATGAGTGTCAACCCACGGACCCTCATGGATGCTGACCATGTGTCAGCCCACGGACACCCATGGATGCTGACCACGTGAGTGTCAGCCCACGGACCCCCATGGATGCTGACCATGTGAGTGTCAGCCCACGGACCCCCATGGATGCTGACAATGTGAGTGTCAGCCCACGGACCCCCATGGATGCTGACCATGTGAGTGTCAGCCCACGGACCTCCATGGATGCTGACCATGTGAGTGTCAGCTCACGGACCCCCATGGATGCTGACTATGTGAGTGTCAGCCCACGGACCCCCATGGATGGTGACCATGTGAGTGTCAGCCCACGGACCACCATGGATGCTGACCATATGAGTGTCAGCCCACGGACCCCCATGGATGCTGACCATGTGGGTGTCAGCCCACGGACCCCCATGGATGCTGACCATGTGAGTGTCAGCCCACGGACACCCATGGATGCTGACCATGTGGGTGTCAGCCCACGGACACCCATGGATGCTGACCATGCGAGTGTCAGCCCACGGACACCCATGGATGCTGACCATGTGGGTGTCAGCAAACGGACACCCATGGATGCTGACCATGTGGGTGTCAGCCCACGGACACCCATGGATGCTGCCCATGTGAGTGTCAGCCCACGGACACCCATGGATGCTGACCATGTGGGTGTTAGCCCACGGACACCCATGGATGGTGACCATGTGAGTGTCAGCTCACGGACCACCATGGATGCTGACCATATGAGTGTCAGCCCACGGACCCCCATGGATGCTGACCATGTGGGTGTCAGCCCACGGACCCCCATGGATGCTGAGCATGTGGGTGTCAGCCCACGGACAACCATGGATGGTGACCATGTGAGTGTCAGCCCACGGACACCCATGGATCCTGACCATGTGAGTGTCAGCCCACGGACACCCATGGACTGATAAATGAGACTTTTGTGCAACATTCAGGTATTATTATTCTGTAAGTAGTAGTTTGAGGTAATCCGTCCCTCAACCTGGAGTTGATGTGTTCAGTCCATCAATCTTGACTGATTGATTGAACACATGAGATATGCGAGATAATCAGGTATGATCAAAGGAAGAGGAGGACAAGTCCGCTTCCTTGCATCAAGTCCATTACTAGTATCAAGTCCCTCACTAGCATCAAGTCCCTCATTAGCATCAAGTCCCTCACAAGCATCAAGTCCCTCACTAGCATCAAGTCCCTCACTAGCATCAAGTCCCTCACTAGCATCAAGTCCCTCACTAGCATCAAGTCCCTCACTAGCATCAAGTCCCTCACTAGCATCAAGTCCCTCACTAGCATCAAGTCCCTCATTAGCATCAAGTCCCTCACAAGCATCAAGTCCCTCACTAGCATCAAGTCCCTCACTAGCATCAAGTCCCTCACTAGCATCAAGTTCCTCATTAGCATCAAGTCCCTCACTAGCATCAAGTCCCTCACTAGCATCAAGTTCCTCATTAGCATCAAGTCCCTCACTAGCATCAAGTCCCTCACTAGCATCAAGTCCCTTACTAGCATCAAGTCCCTCACTAGCATCAAGTCCCTCATTAGCATCAAGTCCCTCACTAGCATCAAGTCCCTCACTAGCATCAAGTCCCTCACTAGCATCAAGTCCCTCACTAGCATCAAGTCCCTCACTAGCATCAAGTCCCTCACTAGCATCAAGTCCCTCACTAGCATCAAGTCCTAGCATCACTAGCATCAAGTCCCTCACTAGCATCAAGTCCCTCACTAGCATCAAGTCCCTCACTAGCATCAAGACGTCCCTCACTAGCATCAAGTCCCTCACAAGCATCAAGACCCTCACTAGCTAGCATCAAGTCCCTCACTAGCATCAAGTCCCTCACTAGCATCAAGTCCCTCACTAGCATCAAGTCCCTCACTAGCATCAAGTCCCTCACTAGCATCAGCATCAAGTCCCTCACTAGCATCAAGTCCCTCACTAGCATCAAGTCCCTCACAAGCATCAAGTCCCTCACTAGCATCAAGTCCCTCACTAGCATCAAGTCCCTCACTAGCATCAAGACCCTAGCATCAAGTCACTAGCACTAGCATCAAGTCCCTCACTAGCACTAGCATCAAGTCCCTCACTAGCATCAAGTCCCTCACTAGCATCAAGACCCTCACTAGCATCAAGTCCCTCACTAGCATCAAGTCCCTCACTAGCATCAAGTCCCTCACTAGCATCAAGACCCTCACTAGCATCAAGTCCCTCACTAGCATCAAGTCCCTCACTAGCATCAAGTCCCTCACTAGCATCAAGTCCCTCACTAGCATCAAGTCCCTCACTAGCATCAAGTCCCTCACTAGCATCAAGTCCCTCACTAGCATCAAGACCCTCACTAGCATCAAGAGCCTCTCAGCATCAAGTCCCTCACTAGCATCAAGTCCCTCACTAGCATCAAGTCCCTCACTAGCATCAAGTCCCTCACTAGCATCAAGTCCCTCACTAGCATCAAGTCCCTCACTAGCATCAAGACCCTCACTAGCATCAAGTCCCTCACTAGCATCAAGTCCCTCACTAGCATCAAGTCCCTCACTAGCATCAAGTCCCTCACTAGCATCAAGTCCCTCACTAGCATCAAGTCCCTCACTAGCATCAAGTCCCTCACTAGCATCAAGTCCCTCACTAGCATCAAGTCCCTCACTAGCATCAAGTCCCTCACTAGCATCAAGTCCCTCACTAGCAT
The DNA here is from genome assembly GCF_038502225.1 of Cherax quadricarinatus. Classification (NCBI taxonomy): domain Eukaryota; kingdom Metazoa; phylum Arthropoda; class Malacostraca; order Decapoda; family Parastacidae; genus Cherax; species Cherax quadricarinatus. Next base: position 7,661,920 of record NC_091372.1, read on the forward strand.
CAAGTCCCTCACTAGCATCAAGTCCTTCATTAGCATCAAGTCACTCACTAGCATCAAGTCTCTCACTAGCATCAAGTCCCTCACTAGCATCAAGTCCCTCACTAGCATCAAGTCCCTCACTAGCATCAAGTCCCTCACTAGCATCAAGTCCCTCACTAGCATCAAGACCCTCACTAGCATCAAGTCCCTCACTAGCATCAAATCCCTCACTAGCATCAAGTCCCTCACTAGCATCAAGTCCCTCACTAGCATCAAGTCCCTCACTAGCATCAAGTCCCTCACTAGCATCAAGACCCTCACTAGCATCAAGTCCCTCACTAGCATCAAGCCCCTCACTAGCATCAAGTCCCTCACTAGCATCAAGTCCCTCATTAGCATCAAGTCTCTCATTAGCATCAAGTCCCTCACTAGCATAAAGTCCCTCACTAGCATCAAGTCCCTCACTAGCATCAAGTCCCTCACTAGCATCAAGTCCCTCACTAGCATCAAGTCCTTCATTAGCATCAAGTCACTCACTAGCATCAAGTCCCTCACTAGCATCAAGTCCCTCACTAGCATCAAGTCCCTCACTAGCATCAAGTCTCTCATTAGCATCAAGTCCCTCACTAGCATAAAGTCCCTCACTAGCATCAAGTCCCTCACTAGCATCAAGTCCCTCACTAGCATCAAGTCCCTCACTAGCATCAAGTCCTTCATTAGCATCAAGTCCCTCACTAGCATCAAGTCCCTCACTTGCATCAAGTCCCTCACTAGCATCAAGTCCCTCACTAGCATCAAGACCCTCACTAGCATCAAGTCCCTCACTAGCATCAAGTCCCTCACTAGCATCAAGACCCTCACTAGCATCAAGTCCCTCACTAGCATCAAGTCCCTCACTAGCATCAAGTCCCTCACTAGCATCAAGTCCCTCACTAGCATCAAGTCCCTCACTAGCATCAAGTCCCTCACTAGCATCAAGTCCCTCACTAGCATCAAGTCCCTCACTAGCATCAAGACCCTCACTAGCATCAAGTCCCTCACTAGCATCAAAACCCTCACTAGCATCAAGTCCCTCACTAGCATCAAGTCCCTCACTAGCATCAAGTCCCTCACTAGCATCAAGTCCCTCACTAGCATCAAGTCTCTCATTAGCATCAAGTCCCTCACTAGCATCAAGTTCCTCACTAGCATCAAGTCCCTCACTAGCATCAAGTTCCTCACTAGCATCAAGTCCCTCACTAGCATCAAGTATCTCATTAGCATCAAGTCCCTCACTAGCATCAAGTCCCTCACTAGCATCAAGTCCCTCACTAGCATCAAAACCCTCACTAGCATCAAGTCCCTCACTAGCATCAAGTCCCTCACTAGCATCAAGTCTCTCACTAGCATCAAGTCCCTCACTAGCATCAAGTCACTAGCATCAAGTGTGGATACCCAGAATGATATAAAGCAACTGCAGAAATCACTCAAAAGTTCACAAATTTACCAACTAATAGGACTCGTTCTAGCAACTCCTACCCCGCTGCCACTGAAGTGATACTCCACAACATTCACCCAACACCCATCGCCTACTATTCACCCGAAGCCACAGCCAATGGACAAGGGTCAGAACAATAAAAGAAGATCCAGTAACCAGCTAAGGACTCCTAACATCAAAGGTGAGAGCAGCAATAACACGAGGAAAACTTGTAGTACTGCCAGCCAGGACACAACCCTCATCACCCACCGGCACCACCACAACACACGACAGACAACAACAAACATGGCCGCCGCTACATTCCAAGATAACTCCTTCCCAGTATTTGATGTCAAGAAGATCACCGACCCAGAAATAGCTAAACTCCTTATGATTCAGAACCAAACGATCACCAAACTAACTCAAGAAATGCAGGAACTAAAGGCTAGCAATGCAGATTACCTCAACAAGATCACTGCTCTAGAACATAAACTAGACACTCTAGAACAACAAAGCAACACCCACACCCGGTCCCTAGACACCATCAACACTCTAAAAGACCAAGTCACCCTACTTACTACCAACATTACAGAGGAAAGATCAAGAGTGGACCAGCAACTTGCCAATGTCATAACCAACTTCCAAGATCATAATGACCAACAGCAGCTATCTGACGCTGTTGTAGTTAACAGCAAACATCTCCCACCCACAGTCACCCAAGAGACCTGCATGGAGACCACCCTACAGCTTATCAAGGACCACCTTCGCCTTAACATACGTAGTGATGACTTAAAGGATTGCAAACTGATGGGCTACCAAGCAGGTAAAAAAACAGTGCTGTTAAAATTCCAAACTAGCCTACAAAGAAACAACCTACTAAAAACATCTATTTCTATGAAAACTGATGTTTACGTCAATGAGTGCCTTACCAAAACGAGACAAAACCTTCTTTATCGGCTAAGAAAATTGCGCTATGCCCCAAAAATCCACCAGTGCTTTGTGAGGGATGGAAAAATAGCAGTTAGGAAACAGCCCACTGGGAAGAGATACTTCATCTCCACAGAACATGACCTTAAAACATTCCTAAGTGAGGCTGGACTAACAGAATCAGAGTAAAGTGCAGATAATACCCATAGTCCACCGTTAGTGTTATATTGTCATAAATTTGTGCCCCCCTAAAATTCTAATACTCCAACTACTTTTAATTGTCATTGTTGTATTCAACGACCATTCTACCTCATAGTCTTAATTATATTAAATATCTACAGAATCTATCTCCTTTTTTACAACTTACCACATCACTGTTCCATCTTATTTTTTTATAAACTAACCATAACTTGTCTTCAATAATTCTACCTCACTTTAAAAAATACTCAATTGCCCAATTTTATTCTAAATCCCTATTATTGCCCAATTTTACTTTAAACTATATTGATCAAACTTATTGTAAACTTCTTTTATTGACCATTTTTATTCCATACTTTTTTAACCTAGTATTTTCAACTACAACTTTTATATTATCCTGTCTACCATCTTACTAGCATATTATAACCAAGTCATTGCCATTTTTATTTTTATCATTTTTTTTTATTATTATTATTTTGCTACCTTGATTTGTGTATTTTATCCTGTCAATTTAAATCTAATTATTAGATTAATCACAGTTTTACTCTAGCTCATTCTAGCTCAATACATAGTCAATACCAAATTTACTATACTAGACCATAGTGCAATTACTAGTGAGAGACTGGTGCTATTTGTAATTTGTATTTTTATACTATTAGACTAAACCTAGTTGTACTATAGCTCTTTCTAGCTCAATACATAGTCAATACCAAATTCACTATATTAGACCATAGTGCAATTACTAGTGAGAGACTGGTGCTATTTTTAATTTGTATTTTTATATTATTAGATTAAATTCAGTTGTACCATAGCTCATTCTACCTCAAGACATAGTCAATACCAAATTCACTATATTAGACCATAGTGCAATTACTAGTGAGAGACTAGTGCTATTTTTAATTTGTACTTTTATATTATTAGTGTGGAAAATTTTTTGATTTTCCGAAACTATAGTGCCTAATAGGTGTTTAATGTGTCTATATGGGTCAAAAATGTATTTGAAAATAAGAGTAGAACCAAGAGTTCCCTTTGCGCATGCGCGGATGTGCGGGGGGGAGGGGCGCGGATTGTTTTGAATGTGGTGAAGAAGCTGAGAAAGCATGGAACCACGAAATTGACATTCACGGCGGCCTAAGGATTAATATAGGCCTCATTTCATAATAAGAAGTGTCGTAACTGTTCCTGGTGGAGAGTGAGGGAACGTGATTTACGGGACCACGGTAATAGAGTGGTAAAAAGTGTGATGAGAGTAGGACCGGGTGGCAGGTGCACGGCCAGGGTGTGTCCAGGGGACATACCCGTGTGTTAATCCTCGCTCATCGGCCTCAGATCTTAATGGAGTAACCTCTAATTTGTATAATAGTTATGAGACGTTAAATCGTCTTGTGAATGGTAATGTAATCAGTGATAATAACATTGAGTTAAGAGAATGCGGGATGTGAAATAGAGCGCCTTGCTCCGAGTGAACGTGTGACTCTCGTACCGGGGATAATGGAGATTTATGGAATCACGACTTCTAACCGGGACAAACCGACGGATACCTCGTCCTGCCGGAATGAGAACCGTGTCGGTGTAGCAGGACATCGAAACTGAGATGGTGAATGGAAGAAATAAGGAGTGTCAATCACCCACAGTTAAGTAACCCTTCTAGTTATAACAAACTTATGCTGGCCAGTGGTGTTATGTTGTAATTAGATAGGTTATGAGTGATCCAACTACATCAAGTGACCACCAGAGAACATCTGGTAAGTGGTGGGATTATGTATAAATGTTTTCCTTGATGGATGTATCCAGGTGTATCCTACCCCCCTCCCCTTCATTCAGCTAAACTAATATAATCTATACAGTCCACAATTAATTAGTAGCACCGTACTTGTGGGTGCTACCCAATCCATACTGGTCTCGGATAGATATGGATAAGATTGTGAGGTCGAGGGGACCACTTGGTGCGACCAGGGGTGGTTAAGTTTTCTCACATGTCTACACGGGGTGACTACGGTAAACAATATGATTGTCTCCCAATGAGATTACTGGTATGTATATAATGTTGAGGTACATACAGGTAAGCACCCTAGAAAATTTTCCATAATTAGATTAAACCTATTGTACTTTAGCTCACTCTAGCTCAAAACATAGACTCCACAAAAGTCATTATTAGACCTTAGTGCAATTACAAGTGAGAGTCTTGTTCTATTTTTAATTTGTATTTTTATATTACTAGTTTATACCTAGTTGTACTTTAGTTCATTCCAGCACAACACATAGACAACATCAACTTCATTATGTGTAGTAGTGACTATACCCTACATGACCAAAATACTCTAGCTATATACTTGTCCAAACTTCCTACCACTACAGATATCAGTAGTAGAACTCAACACACAACTCAGGATATAAATAACCATAATTTAAACCTAGAAGATGATTGATCACGTTGACCCTGATCTAAACCTCCATAATCTGACACCCAATCAAAACCTATTGGAAAGTAACTGCCTTTATTACACAGCATCACAAGCCACCACTATCCTAAACAATGCTAAAAGTCTATCAGTACTTAACTACAACATCAGGTCCTTAAGCAAACACTATGATGACCTCCTAGCACTCCTTGAATCACTAAAGACACCCTTCTCCTGCATTATTCTTACTGAGACCTGGCTTAAGCAGGACACAATAGATATCTACCCTCTACCAGGATACACAGCAATTCACAACTGCAGAACAAACCAAGTTGGGGGTGGTATTGCAATCTATTACTCTAACCAATTATCTTGTCTTAGCACCACTTGCTTTAGTGATGAATATGGGGAATACATTTTTGCTAATTTTACTGTAAAAAACCTTAAGACGCCTATAACAATCGGTGCCATTTACCGGATACCTCACACAAACATCCCAAATTTCAGTGAGAAATTAAAGTCACTAATAACAAACAGACAAATGAATAAGCACCACCTTCTCTTAGCTGGAGACTTCAACATCAACCTTGGCTTACTAGATGATCAGCCTGTAACTGATTTCATCAACAATATGAACAACACACTTCTCATACCAACAATAACTAAACCAACCAGGCTCACTGAGACAAGTGCAACCATAATAGACCACATATGGACCAATATACTAGCCCCCCTTAAATCAGGGATAATCACAGATAGCACTACAGACCACTACCCTACCTTCCTCCTGACAAACATTAGTAAACCACCACTTGAATACAACAAAGTCTCATTTAGACTCCATGACGAGGCCTCAGTAAGGAAGTTCACAGCTGACCTAGAGACTGTTGATTGGCCTACAGAATTCTCCAAGGCCAATGGTATTGATGACTGGACAGACATTTTTCTTAACAAATTACTTAGACTATACAACAAACATTGTCCTATAAAAACAAAACAGATCACAAACAAACGGCTTGGTTGCCCATGGCTAACCAGCACCATTCTGAAATCCATTGACAAGAAACACCAATATGAAAAGCAATATAGACAGGGCTTAATACACAAAGATACTCTTAAACACTATTCATCAGCTCTCACCAAAGTGATAAAAAAAGCCAAACAACTATACTACTCCAGTAGATTCACAGACACTAGAGGAGATATAAAAAAGACCTGGAAAACACTCTCTCAGATTCTAGGGACCCACAAACTGAGAAAAACCAAGAATATTGTCCTAACTAAACCTAATGAAACACCACTACATCCCACTGACACAGCTAACAAGATAAACGACTTCTTCTCAAACATAGGATCTAATCTCGCCAGTAAAATCCCACATACCAATGCCCATGCCGGGGACTACCTAGATGGAAATTTCCCTAATTCCTTCTATCTTGCACCAACTGAGCCCACGGAAGTCATTGAGATCATAAAGTCACTTAAAAATAACTCGGGGAATCTGTCTCATGTCCCACCATTACTGTACAAGCGAGCGGCCCATGTCCTTTCGCATGCTATTTCATTACTTTTTAACAAGTCAATAGAGACTAGCACCTTCCCGAAACTACTCAAGATGGCAAGGGTTACACCAATACATAAAGGTGGTGACCCTACAGACTTAAACAACTATAGGCCAATATCTAACTTACCATTGCTATCCAAAATCTTTGAGAAACTCGTGCACAGGAGACTGTATTCATTTATAACGGCTCAAAACATACTCAACCCCTGCCAGTTTGGATTCAGGAAAAATAAAAGCACTAATGATGCAATCATAAAAATGCTAGATCTGCTTTACACAGCATTGGAAAATAAGGAATATCCACTAGGAATTTTTATTGACCTAAGAAAAGCTTTTGACACAGTAGACCACGACATCCTACTCCACAAACTTGATCACTACGGTATAAGAGGCCATGCGCTTGCTTATTTCAAATCTTACATTACTAATAGGTATCAGTACGTCACCATTAAAGACACAGCATCAGCAACACGGCCACTTGATACTGGAGTTCCGCAGGGAAGTGTCCTTGGTCCCCTGCTCTTCCTCATATACATCAATGACCTTCCAAACGTATCCCAACACCTGAAACCCATTCTCTTTGCTGATGACACGACTTATGTCATCTCTCACCCTAATCTTGCCACCCTCAACACCATTGTGAATGAGGAGCTGATTAAAATATCGACTTGGATGACAGCCAATAAACTTACGCTTAACACTGACAAAACCTACTATATTATGTTTGGTAGCAGAGCAGGAGATGCACAAATTAACATTAAGATTGACAACACTCTAATTACCAGAAATAATGGGGGAAAATTCCTAGGCTTATACCTTGACAACAACCTGAATTTCAGCACCCATATCCAGCATATAGCCAAAAAAGTATCCAAAACGGTTGGGATCCTCTCCAAGATACGATACTACGTGCCGCAAAATGCCCTTCTCACACTATACCACTCACTTATTTATCCATACCTCACCTATGCTATTTGTGCTTGGGGATCAACTGCAGCAACACACCTAAAGCCAATAATAACCCAACAAAAAGCTGCAGTAAGAATAATCACTAAATCCCATCCCTGGCAACACACCCCCCCACTCTTCATAGATCTAAACTTACTCCCAGTTCAGTACATCCACACTTACTACTGTGCAATCTACATCTACAGGGCCTTAAACTCTAATATCAACCTTGACCTAAAACGCTTTCTTGATAGTTGTGACAGAACCCACAGGCATAACACCAGACACAAACATCTCTACGACATTCCCCGTGTCCGACTAAACCTTTACAAAAATTCAATGTATGTCAAAGGCCCTAAAATCTGGAATACCCTACCTGAGAACTCTAGAACTGCAGACACATTCATCACCTTCAAAACTACCATTAGAAAACATCTTATCTCCCTGATACACCCCGTCAACTAACTACACGAATACCACCTGGTGGTTCACACTTACACTCACTCACTCATTTGACCATAAACAGAAATATTAATCTCAATCTTAAAATAATGAATCCTGTGATACTCCAATACTGAAACTATGTACTGTGCCAAAACAAAAGCATTCACATTGCTAAACTCACAAACTAGTATTTAGTCACTTAGCCATAATACCAACTTACCTCATAATTTGTAATATTTTACAATTAAGAATAAAACTAAGTATGCCCGAAATGCCTAGCCATGCTAAGCGTTCTAGTGGTACACTCTGTAATCACAATTTTACTACATGTAAACCAAACAATAACCAAATTTCTGTAAACTCAGCATTGTAATCCTTATAGAGAATAAACTTTGAATTTGAATTTGAATTTGAATTTGAACTAGCATCAAGACCCTCACTAGCATCAAGACCCTCACTAGCATCAAGTCCCTCACTAGCATCAAAACCATTATTTTGTTTATTCAAAGGTCGCGTTTCATATTTCCGAAAGCCTCATATAAAATCCTTCTAATTTAGATCATTAAAAAATGTGTTTTATTCACACTAGTCATACTAATGAATATTGTTTGGATATTTTACCTTTTGTTTTTACTTTAGTAATTGTATAGTTAATGTAGGAATCTGTGTGTATACAGGAAAGCTATGAAGGGATGGTGGCCCTGCGGGACGCCATTGTGGCTGTGTAGCCTGTCAATGTTGATGGTGTTCTGTTCTCCAGCCTCACCTCTCACAATGAACCAGCCTCCAGCATCACCTCTCACAATGAACCAGCCTCCAGCATCACCTCTCACACTGAACCAGCCTCCAGCATCACCTCTCACACTGAACCAGCCTCCAGCATCACCTCTCACACTGAACCAGCCTCCAGCATCACCTCTCACACTGAACCAGCCTCCAGCATCACCTCTCACACTGAACCAGCCTCCAGCATCACCTCTCACACTGAACCAGCCTCACCTCTCACACTGAACCAGCCTCCAGCATCACCTCTCACACTGAACCAGTCTCCAGCATCACCTCTCACACTGAACCAGCCTCCAGCATCACCTCTCACACTGAACCAGCCTCCAGCATCACCTCTCACACTGAACCAGCCTCCAGCATCACCTCTCACACTGAACCAGCCTCCAGCATCACCTCTCACACTGAACCAGCCTCCAGCATCACCTCTCACACTGAACCAGTCTCCAGCATCACCTCTCACACTGAACCATCCTCCAGCATCACCTCTCACACTGAACCAGCCTCCAGCATCACCTCTCACAATGAACCAGCCTCCAGCATCACCTCTCACACTGAACCAGCCTCCAGCATCACCTCTCACACTGAACCAGCCTCCAGCATCACCTCTCACACTGAACCAGCCTCCAGCATCACCTCTCACACTGAACCAGCCTTCATCTTCCACGAACACTTCAATCAAATCTTTAGACACCACAACAACAAAAAAATCTAGTACGACCCCAAGTACATCTACGACCCCTAGTACAACTGGTACGACCACTAGTACATCTACGACCACAAGTACAACTACGACCACAAGTACATCTACGACCACAAGTACATCTACGACCACAAGTACACCTACGGACCCTAGTACAACTGCTACGACCACAAGTACATCTCCTACGGACCCTAGTACAACTGCTACGACCACAAGTACATCTACGAACCTTAGTACAACTGCTACGACCACAAGTACATCTACTACGGACCCTGGTACAACAATTACGACCACAAGTACATCTACGACCACTAATCCTCCACAGACTCCTGATGGTAAGTGCTTAAACTAAGTCATTACCTTCATGAATGAGGTTCAAGGTTCATACAACACCAACACCTTCATGAATGAGGTTCAAGGTTCATACAACACCAACACCTTCATGAGTGAGGTTCAAGGTTCATACAACACCAACACCTTCATGAATGAGGTTCAAGGTTCATACAACACCAACACCTTCATGAGTGAGGTTCAAGGTTCATACAACACCAACACCTTCATGAATGAGGTTCAAGGTTCATACAACACCAACACCTTCATGAATGAGGTTCAAGGTTCATACAGCACCAACACCTTCACGAGTGAGGTTCAAGGTTCATACAACACCTTCATGGGTGAGGTTCAAGATTCATACAACACCAACACCTTCATGAGTGAGGTTCAAGGTTCATACAACACCAACACCTTCATGAATGAGGTTCAAGGTTCATACAACACCAACACCTTCATGAATGAGGTTCAAGGTTCATACAACACCAACACCTTCATGAGTGAGGTTCAAGGTTCATACAACACCAAAACCTTCATGAGTGAGGTTCAAGGTTCATACAACACCAACTCCTTCATGAATGAGATTCAAGGTTCATACAACACCAACACCTTCATGAGTGAGGTTCAAGGTTCATACAACACCAACTCCTTCATGAATGAGATTCAAGGTTCATACAACACGAACACCTTCATAGGTGAGGTTCAAGGTTCATACAACACCTTCATGAGTGAGGTTCAAGGTTCATACAACACCAACACCTTCATGAATGAGGTTCAAGGTTCATACAGCACCAACACCTTCACGAGTGAGGTTCAAGGTTCATACAACACCAACACCTTCATGAGGGAGGTTCAAGGTTCATACAACACCAAAACCTTCATGAGTGAGGTTCAAGGTTCATACAACACCAACACCTTCATGGGTGAGGTTCAAGATTCATACAACACCAACACCTTCATGAGTGAGGTTCAAGGTTCATACAACACCAACACCTTCATGAATGAGGTTCAAGGTTCATACAACACCAACACCTTCATAGGTGAGGTTCAAGGTTCATACAACACCAACACCTTCATGAATGAGGTTCAAGGTTCATACAACACCAACACCTTCATGAGTGAGGTTCAAGGTTCATACAACACCAACACCTTCATGAATGAGGTTCAAGATTCATACAACACCAACACCTTCATGAATGAGGTTCAAGGTTCATACAACACCAACACCTTCATAGGTGAGGTTCAAGGTTCATACAACACCTTCATGAGTGAGGTTCAAGGTTCATACAACACCAACACCTTCATGAGTGAGGTTCAAGGTTCATACAACACCAACACCTTCATGAGTGAGGTTCAAGGTTCATACAACACCTTCATGAGTGAGGTTCAAGGTTCATACAACACCAACACCTTCATGAGTGAGGTTCAAGGTTCATACAACACCAACACCTTCATGAGTGAGGTTCAAGGTTCATACAACACCAACACCTTCATGAGTGAGGTTCAAGGTTCATACAACACCAACACCTTCATGAGTGAGGTTCAAGGTTCATACAACACCAACACCTTCATGAATGAGGTTCAAGGTTCATACAACACCTTCATGAGTGAGGTTCAAGGTTCATACAACACCAACACCTTCATGAGTGAGGTTCAAGGTTCATACAACACCAACACCTTCATGAGTGAGGTTCAAGGTTCATACAACACCAACACCTTCATGAGTGAGGTTCAAGGTTCATACAACACCAACACCTTCATGAGAGGTTCAAGGTTCATACAACACCAACACCTTCATGAGTGAGGTTCAAGGTTCATACAACACCAACACCTTCATGAGTGAGGTTCAAGGTTCATACAACACCTTCATGAGTGAGGTTCAAGGTTCATACAACACCAACACCTTCATGAGTGAGGTTCAAGGTTCATACAACACCAACACCTTCATGAGTGAGGTTCAAGGTTCATACAACACCTTCATGAGTGAGGTTCAAGGTTCATACAACACCAACACCTTCATGAGTGAGGTTCAAGGTTCATACAACACCAACACCTTCATGAGTGAGGTTCAAGGTTCATACAACACCTTCATGAGTGAGGTTCAAGGTTCATACAACACCAACACCTTCATGAGTGAGGTTCAAGGTTCATACAACACCTTCATGGGTGAGGTTCAAGGTTCATGCAACACCAACACCTTCATGGGTGAGGTTCAAGGTTCATACAACACCAACACCTTCATGAGTGAGGTTCAAGGTTCATACAACACCTTCATGAGTGAGGTTCAAGGTTCATACAACACCAACACCTTCATGAGTGAGGTTCAAGGTTCATACAACACCTTCATGGGTGAGGTTCAAGGTTCATACAACACCAACACCTTCATGGGTGAGGTTCAAGGTTCATACAACACCAACACCTTCATGAGTGAGGTTCAAGGTTCATACAACACCTTCATGAGTGAGGTTCAAGGTTCATACAACACCTTCATGAGTGAGGTTCAAGGTTCATACAACACCAACACCTTCATGGGTGAGGTTCAAGGTTCATACAACACCTTCATGGGTGAGGTTCAAGGTTCATACAACACCAACACCTTCATGGGTGAGGTTCAAGGTTCATACAACACCAACACCTTCATGGGTGAGGTTCAAGGTTCATACAACACCAACACCTTCATGAGTGAGGTTCAAGGTTCATACAACACCTTCATGGGTGAGGTTCAGGGTTCATACAACACCAACACCTTCATGAGTGAGGTTCAAGGTTCATACAACACCTTCATGAGTGAGGTTCAAGGTTCATACAACACCAACACCTTCATGAGTGAGGTTCAAGGTTCATACAACACCTTCATGGGTGAGGTTCAAGGTTCATACAACACCAACACCTTCATGGGTGAGGTTCAAGGTTCATACAACACCTTCATGAGTGAGGTTCAGGGTTCATACAACACCAACACCTTCATGAGTGAGGTTCAAGGTTCATACAACACCTTCATGGGTGAGGTTCAAGGTTCATACAACACCAACACCTTCATGAGTGAGGTTCAAGGTTCATACAACACCTTCATGGGTGAGGTTCAAGGTTCATACAACACCAACACCTTCATGGTGAGGTTCAAGGTTCATACAACACCTTCATGAGTGAGGTTCAAGGTTCATACAACACCAACACCTTCATGAGTGAGGTTCAAGGTTCATACAACACCTTCATGGGTGAGGTTCAAGGTTCATACAACACCAACACCTTCATGGGTGAGGTTCAAGGTTCATACAACACCAACACCTTCATGAGTGAGGTTCAAGGTTCATACAACACCTTCATGAGTGAGGTTCAAGGTTCATACAACACCTTCATGAGTGAGGTTCAAGGTTCATACAACACCAACACCTTCATGGGTGAGGTTCAAGGTTCATACAACACCTTCATGGGTGAGGTTCAAGGTTCATACAACACCAACACCTTCATGGGTGAGGTTCAAGGTTCATACAACACCAACACCTTCATGGGTGAGGTTCAAGGTTCATACAACACCAACACCTTCATGAGTGAGGTTCAAGGTTCATACAACACCTTCATGGGTGAGGTTCAGGGTTCATACAACACCAACACCTTCATGAGTGAGGTTCAAGGTTCATACAACACCTTCATGAGTGAGGTTCAAGGTTCATACAACACCAACACCTTCATGAGTGAGGTTCAAGGTTCATACAACACCTTCATGGGTGAGGTTCAAGGTTCATACAACACCAACACCTTCATGGGTGAGGTTCAAGGTTCCTACAACACCAACACCTTCATGAGTGAGGTTCAGAGTTCATACAACACCAACACCTTCATGAGTGAGGTTCAAGGTTCATACAACACCTTCATGGGTGAGGTTCAAGGTTCATACAACACCAACACCTTCATGATGAGGTTCAAGGTTCATACAACACCTTCATGGGTGAGGTTCAGGGTTCATACAACACCAACACCTTCATGAGTGAGGTTCAAGGTTCATACAACACCTTCATGAGTGAGGTTCAAGGTTCATACAACACCAACACCTTCATGAGTGAGGTTCAAGGTTCATACAACACCTACATGGTGAGGTTCAAGGTTCATACAACACCAACACCTTCATGGGTGAGGTTCAAGGTTCATACAACACCAACACCTTCATGAGTGAGGTTCAAGGTTCATACAACACCAACACCTTCATGAGTGAGGTTCAAGGTTCATACAACACCTTCATGGGTGAGGTTCAAGGTTCATACAACACCAACACCTTCATGAGTGAGGTTCAAGGTTCATACAACACCTTCATGGGTGAGGTTCAAGGTTCATACAACACCAACACCTTCATGGGTGAGGTTCAAGGTTCATACAACACCAACACCTTCATGAGTGAGGTTCAGGGTTCATACAACACCAACACCTTCATGAGTGAGGTTCAAGGTTCATACAACACCTTCATGGGTGAGGTTCAAGGTTCATACAACACCAACACCTTCATGAGTGAGGTTCAAGGTTCATACAACACCTTCATGAGTGAGGTTCAAGGTTCATACAACACCTTCATGAGTGAGGTTCAAGGTTCATACAACACCAACACCTTCATGGGTGAGGTTCAAGGTTCATACAACACCTTCATGGGTGAGGTTCAAGGTTCATACAACACCAACACCTTCATGGGTGAGGTTCAAGGTTCATACAACACCTTCATGGGTGAGGTTCAAGGTTCATACAACACCAACACCTTCATGGGTGAGGTTCAAGGTTCATACAACACCAACACCTTCATGAGTGAGGTTCAAGGTTCATACAACACCAACACCTTCATGAGTGAGGTTCAAGGTTCATACAACACCTTCATGGGTGAGGTTCAAGGTTCATACAACACCAACACCTTCATGAGTGAGGTTCAAGGTTCATTCAACACCAACACCTTCATGAGTGAGGTTCAAGGTTCATACAACACCTTCATGGGTGAGGTTCAAGGTTCATACAACACCAACACCTTCATGAGTGAGGTTCAAGGTTCATACAACACCTTCATGAGTGAGGTTCAAGGTTCATACAACACCAGCACCTTCATGAGTGAGGTTCAAGGTTCATACAACACCTTCATGAGTGAGGTTCAAGGTTCATACAACACCTTCATGTGTGAGGTTCAAGGTTCATACTACACCAACACCTTCATGAGTGAGGTTCAAGGTTCATACAACACCTTCATGAGTGAGGTTCAAGGTTCATACAACACCAACACCTTCATGAGTGAGGTTCAAGGTTCATACAACACCAACACCTTCATGGGTGAGGTTCAAGGTTCATACAACACATTAATGGGTGAGGTTCAAGGTTCATACAACACCAACACCTTCATGAGTGAGGTTCAAGGTTCATACACCAACACCTTCATGAGTGAGGTTCAAGGTTCATACAACACCAATACCTTCATGGGTGAGGTTCAAGGTTCATACAACACCAACACCTTCATGAGTGAGGTTCAGGGTTCATACAACACCAACACCTTCATGAGTGAGGTTCAAGGTTCATACAACACCAACACCTTCATAGGTGAGGTTCAAGGTTCATACAACACCAACACCTTCATGGGTGAGGTTCAGGGTTCATACAACACCAACACCTTCATGAGTGAGGTTCAAGGTTCATACAACACCAACACCTTCATGGGTGAGGTTCAGGGTTCATACAACACCAACACCTTCATGGGTGAGGTTCAGGGTTCATACAACTCCAACACCTTCATGAGTGAGGTTCAAGGTTCATACAACACCAACACCTTCATGGGTGAGGTTCAGGGTTCATACAACACCAACACCTTCATGGGTGAGGTTCAAGGTTCATACAGCAACATAATGCTAGGCCAAACAGGTTTGATCTGAGAGAGCGGAGGACATCTCAGTTTCCTTGAATCAAGAGCCCTTCACCAAATCAAGGCACCTCCTTGAAGTGGTCATGGATCAAGGCTTTAAGATAACCATAGTGAGCTGCCTTGATGTTGAAGGACTTTTGATCCAAGGTATTAGAGCTTCCCTTCCTTGCATAAACCCTGACTATTTCCGGTTTTATAGATGTAAAAACCCTTACGGTTTTAGCACTTCTCCATGAATATAATAATAACAATAGCAGTGAAAATATAATTATATAATAATAATAATAATAATAATAATAATAATAATAATAATAATAATAATAATAATAATAATAATAATAATAATAATAATAATAATAATAATAATAATAATAATAATAATAATAATAATAATAATAATAATAATAATAATAATAATAATTATTATAATAATAATAATAATATGGAGAACAGCTGCTCGGACATTTTTATTTTGTGGAAATTTAAAAAAAAAAAAAATTTTGTTAGGTTAGATAAAACTAGGCTTGTTAACCTACCTTAAGTAAGTAAGTAAGTAAGTAAGTAAGTAAGTAAGTAAGTTTATTCAGGTATACACAAATACAGTTACATATAATTATCATACATAGCAACATATGTGTAGAGAACCTGGGATAACACAAAAAAGTCAGTCAGAGTGACTTATTTCCATTGTGGTCCTTTTACCTTATTATTATAATATAAAGGTTATAATGTTTTCTTATTATTCTATAATGAAGATAACATCTTATTATCATACTAAAAAGACTATCTACTACACGAGGGTCATTAAGACTATCTACTACACGAGGATCATTAAGACTATCTACTACACGAAGGTCATTAAGACTATCTACTACACGAAGGTCATTAAGACTATCTACTACACGAGGGTCATTAAGACTATCTACTACACGAGGGTCATTAAGACTATCTACTACACGAGGGTCATTAAGACTATCTACTACACGAGGGTCATTAAGACTATCTACTATACGAGGGTCATTAAGACTATCTACTACACGAGGGTCATTAAGACTATCTACTACACGAGGGTCATTAAGACTATCTACTACACGAGGGTCATTAAGACTATCTACTACACGAGGGTCATTAAGACTATCTACTACACGAGGGTCATTAAGACTATCTACTACACGAGGGTCATTAAGACTATCTACTACACGAGGGTCATTAAGACTATCTACTACACGAGGGTCATTAAGACTATCTACTATACGAGGGTCATTAAGACTATCTACTATACGAGGGTCATTAAGACTATCTACTACACGAGGGTCATTAAGACTATCTACTACACGAGGGTCATTAAGACTATCTACTACACGAGGGTCATTAAGACTATCTACTACACGAGGGTCATTAAGACTATTTACTACACGAGGGTCATTAAGACTATCTACTACACGAGGGTCATTAAGACTATCTACTACACGAGGGTCATTAAGACTATCTACTACACGAGGGTCATTAAGACTATCTACTACACGAGGGTCATTAAGACTATCTACTACACGAGGGTCATTAAGACTATCTACTACACGAGGGTCATTAAGACTATCTACTACACGAGGGTCATTAAGACTATCTACTACACGAGGGTCATTAAGACTATCTACTACACGAGGGTCATTAAGACTATCTACTACACGAGGGTCATTAAGACTATCTACTACACGAGGGTCATTAAGACTATCTACTACACGAGGGTCATTAAGACTATCTACTACACGAGGGTCATTAAGACTATCTACTACACGAGGGTCATTAAGACTATCTACTACACGAGGGTCATTAAGACTATCTACTACACGAGGGTCATTAAGACTATCTACTACACGAGGGTCATTAAGACTATCTACTACACGAGGGTCATTAAGACTATCTACTACACGAGGGTCATTAAGACTATCTACTACACGAGGGTCATTAAGACTATCTACTACACGAGGGTCATTAAGACTATCTACTACACGAGGGTCATTAAGACTATCTACTACACGAGGGTCATTAAGACTATCTACTACACAAGGGTCATTAAGACTATCTACTACACGAGGGTCATTAAGCCTATCTACTACACGAGGGTCATTAAGACTATCTACTACACGAGGGTCATTAAGACTATCTACTACACGAGGGTCATTAAGACTATCTACTACACGAGGGTCATTAAGACTATCTACTACACGAGGGTCATTAAGACTATCTACTACACGAGGGTCATTAAGACTATCTACTACACGAGGGTCATTAAGACTATCTACTACACGAGGGTCATTAAGACTATCTACTACACGAGGGTCATTAATACTATCTACTACACGAGGGTCATTAAGACTATCTACTACACGAGGGTCTTTAATACTATCTACTACACGAGGGTCATTAAGACTATCTACTACACGAGGGTCATTAAGACTATCTACTACACGAGGGTCATTAAGACTATCTACTACACGAGGGACATTAAGACTATCTACTACACGAGGGTCATTAAGACTATCTACTACACGAGGGTCATTAAGACTATCTACTACACGAGGGTCATTAAGACTATCTACTACACGAGGGTCATTAAGACTATCTACTACACGAGGGTCATTAAAACTATCTACTACACGAGGGTCATTAAGACTATCTACTACACGAGGGTCATTAAGACTATCTACTACACGAGGGTCATTAAGACTATCTACTACACGAGGGTCATTAAGACTATCTACTACACGAGGGTCATTAAGACAATCTACTACACGAGGGTCATTAAGACTATCTACTACACGAGGGTCATTAAGACTATCTACTACACGAGGGTCATTAAGACTATCTACTACACGAGGGTCATTAAGACTATCTACTACGCGAGGGTCATTAATACTATCTACTACACGAGGGTCATTAAGACTATCTACTACACGAGGGTCATTAATACTATCTACTACACGAGGGTCATTAAGACTATCTACTACACGAGGGTCATTAAGACTATCTACTACACGAGGGTCATTAAGACTATCTACTACACGAGGGACATTAAGACTATCTACTACACGAGGGTCATTAAGACTATCTACTACACGAGGGTCATTAAGACTATCTACTACACGAGGGTCATTAAGACTATCTACTACACGAGGGTCATTAAGACTATCTACTACACGAGGGTCATTAAAACTATCTACTACACGAGGGTCATTAAGACTATCTACTACACGAGGGTCATTAAGACTATCTACTACACGAGGGTCATTAAGACTATCTACTACACGAGGGTCATTAAGACTATCTACTACACGAGGGTCATTAAGACTATCTACTACACGAGGGTCATTAAGACTATCTACTACACGAGGGTCATTAAGACTACAATACGAGGGTCATTAAGACTATCTATTACACGAGGGTCATTAATACTATCTACTACATGAGGGTCATTAAGACTATCTACTACACGAGGGTCATTAAGACTATCTACTATACGAGGGTCATTAAGACTATCTACTACACGAGGGTCATTAAGACTATCTACTACACGAGGGTCATTAAGACTATCTACTACACGAGGGTCATTAAGACTATCTACTACACGAGGGTCATTAAGACTATCTACTACACGAGGGTCATTAAGACTATCTACTACACGAGGGTCATTAAGACTATCTACTACACGAGGGTCATTAAGACTATCTACTACACGAGGGTCATTAAGACTATCTACTACACGAGGGTCATTAAGACTATCTACTACACGAGGGTCATTAATACTATCTACTACACGAGGGTCATTACTACTATCTACTACACGAGGGTCATTAAGACTATCTACTACACGAGGGTCATTAAGACTATCTACTACACAAGGGTCATTAAGACTATCTACTACACGAGGGTCATTAAGACTATCTACTATACGAGGGTCATTAAGACTATCTACTACACGAGGGTCATTAATACTATCTACTACACGAGGGTCATTAAGACTATCTACTACACGAGGGTCATTAAGACTATCTACTACACGAGGGTCATTAATACTATCTACTACACGAGGGTCATTAATACTATCTACTACACGAGGGTCATTAAGACTATCTACTACATGAGGGTCATTAATACTATCTACTACACGAGGGTCATTAAGACTATCTACTACACGAGGGTCATTAAGACTATCTACTACACGAGGGTCATTAAGACTATCTACTACACGAGGGTCATTAAGACTATCTACTATACGAGGGTCATTAAGACTATCTACTACACGAGGGTCATTAAGACTATCTACTACACGAGGGTCATTAAGACTATCTACTACACGAGGGTCATTAAGACTATCTACTACACGAGGGTCATTAAGACTATCTACTACACGAGGGTCATTAAGACTATCTACTACACGAGGGTCATTAAGACTATCTACTACACGAGGGTCATTAAGACTATCTACTACACGAGGGTCATTAAGACTATCTACTACACGAGGGTCATTAAGACTATCTACTACACGAGGGTCATTAAGACTACAATACGAGGGTCATTAAGACTATCTACTCCACGAGGGTCATTAATACTATCTACTACACGAGGGTCATTAAGACTATCTACTACACGAGGGTCATTAAGACTATCTACTATACGAGGGTCATTAAGACTATCTACTACACGAGGGTCATTAAGACTATCTACTACACGAGGGTCATTAAGACTATCTACTACACGAGGGTCATTAAGACTATCTACTACACGAGGGTCATTAAGACTATCTACTACACGAGGGTCATTAAGACTATCTACTACACGAGGGTCATTAAGACTATCTACTATACGAGGGTCATTAAGACTATCTACTATACGAGGGTCATTAAGACTATCTACTACACGAGGGTCATTAAGACTATCTACTACACGAGGGTCATTAAGACTATCTACTACACGAGGGTCATTAAGACTATCTACTACACGAGGGTCATTAAGACTATCTACTACACGAGGGTCATTAAGACTCTCTACTATACGAGGGTCATTAAGACTATCTACTACACGAGGGTCATTAATACGATCTACTACACGAGGGTCATTAAGACTACAATACGAGGGTCATTAACACAATCTACTACACGAGGGTCATTAACAATATCTACTACACGAGGGTCATTAAGACTATCTACTACACGAGGGTCATTAAGACTATCTACTACACGAGGGTCATTAAGACTATCTACTACACGAGGGTCATTAATACTATCTACTACACGAGGGTCATTAAGACTACAATACGAGGGTCATTAAGACAATCTACTACACGAGGGTCATTAACAATATCTACTACACGAGGGTCATTAAGACTATCTACTACACGAGGGTCATTAAGACTATCTACTACACGAGGGTCATTAAGACTATCTACTACACGAGGGTCATTAATACTATCTACTACACGAGGGTCATTACTACTATCTACTACACGAGGGTCATTAAGACTATCTACTACACGAGGGTCATTAATACTATCTACTACACGAGGGTCATTAAGACTATCTACTACACGAGGGTCATTAAGACTATCTACTATACGAGGGTCATTAAGACTATCTACTACACGAGGGTCATTAATACTATCTACTACACGAGGGTCATTAAGACTATCTACTACACGAGGGTCATTAAGACTATCTACTACACGAGGGTCATTAATACTATCTACTACACGAGGGTCATTAAGACTATCTACTACACGAGGGTCATTAAGACTATCTACTACATGAGGGTCATTAATACTATCTACTACACGAGGGTCATTAAGACTATCTACTACACGAGGGTCTTTAATACTATCTACTACACGAGGGTCATTAAGACTATCTACTACACGAGGGTCATTAAGACTATCTACTACACGAGGGTCATTAATACTATCTACTACACGAGGGTCATTAAGACTATCTACTACACGAGGGTCATTAAGACTATCTACTACACGAGGGTCATTAAGACTATCTACTACACGAGGGTCATTAATACTATCTACTACATGAGGGTCATTAAGACTATCTACTACACGAGGGTCATTAATACTATCTACTACACGAGGGTCACTAAGACTACAATACGAGGGTCATTAAGACTATCTACTACACGAGGGTCATTAAGACTATCTACTACACGAGGGTCATTAATACTATCTACTACACGAGGGTCATTAAGACTATCTACTACATGAGGGTCATTAAGACTATCTACTACACGAGGGTCATTAAGACTATCTACTACACGAAGGTCATTAATACTATCTACTACACGAGGGTCATTAAGACTACAATACGAGGGTCATTAAGACTATCTACTACACGAGGGTCATTAACAATATCTACTACACGAGGGTCGTTAAGACTATCTACTACACGAGGGTCATTAAGACTATCTACTACACGAGGGTCATTATGACTATCTACTACACGAGGGTCATTAAGACTATCTACTACACGAGGGTCATTAAGACTATCTACTACACCAAGGTCATTAAGACTATCTACAACACGAGGGTCATTAAGACTATCTACTACACGAGGGTCATTAAGACTACTACACGAGGGTCGTTAAGACTATCTACTACACAAGGGTCATTAAGACTATCTACAATACGAGGGTCATTAAGACTATCTACTACACCAAGGTCATTAAGACTATCTACAATACGAGGGTCATTAAGACTATCTACAATACGAGGGTCATTAAGACTATCTACTATACGAGGGTCATTAAGACTATTTACAATACGAGGGTCATTAAGACTATCTACAATACGAGGGTCATTAAGACTATTTACAATAAGAGGGTCATTAAGACTATCTACTACACGAGGGTCATTAAGACTATTTACAATAAGAGGGTCATTAAGACTATCTACTACACGAGGGTCATTAAGACTATTTACAATAAGAGGGTCATTAAGACTATCTACAATACGAGGGTCATTAAGACTATCTACTACACAAGGGTCATTAAGACTATTTACAATAAGAGGGTCATTAAGACTACAATACGAGGGTCATTAAGACTATTTACAATACGAGGGTCATTAAGACTCTACAATACGAGGGTCATTAAGACTATTTACAATAAGAGGGTCATTAAGACTATCTACAATACGAGGGTCATTAAGACTATCTACTACACGAGGGTCATTACTAGGAATAAGGTAAAATTACACTTGTGTTAGCTAAAAAATAAAAAATCATTCCCCTCCCTTTCTGTAGCTACATTCATCAGACACCTTTCGGCACTCTTCTTAAACTGGTTCATGTTATGACTGACTTTGACATGTGCGGGCAGTCTGTTCCATTCCTTTATTGCTGTACAATAAAAGGTGTTTGACGCCTGGCCAATGACAGTGGGTACTACAAAGTTGTGCTCTCTCCCCCTAGTACTATGATTGCTTTGGTTCCCAACCTTGACAAAATTGACAGCAAGATATTCTGGACACTGTTTGTGGGCAATTTTATAAACATGATTTAGCTTCAGTTGTTTTACTCTGTCTTCAACATTCAGCATATCCAACTGCTGTAATTCATCCTGGCCTACATGTTCTCTTGGTCCCAGCCCCAGAATGAATCTTACGATTTTGTTCTGGGTGATTTGCAGTCTATCTTTCAGTTTTTTTGTCAAGGCAGAGTACCAAGAAGAGCAAGCGTAATCCATATGGCATTGTATAAGGGCTAGACATAGGGTCCTGCGAGCCTCAGTAGGTAGACACTGTGCTTGTCTATACAGGAACTTCAGCCTGGCATTCGCTTTCTTTACTACACTGTTCCCTATCAATTCTCCTGACATGCATGGGTCAAAGGGGATTCCCAGATATTTTACTGATGAAACCAAAGTGATGGACTCCCCATTACACTGAACATTAAAATTATTTACCCTTCTCAGTTTATGTTTCGTTCCAAAGAGAATGGCTTCAGTTTTCCCGAGGTGTAATGATAGTTTGTTGTCTACTAACCATTTGCTGCAGGACTCCAGTTCCAGTGTTAAAACATTAGCAATATCTTGTGGGTCTTTACCTGTCACTAACAGAGCACTGTCATCTGCATACAGTAGGAGTTTGCACTTGACACTGATAGGCATATCATTGACATAACATAAGAATAATAAGGGACCCAGAATACTACCTTGGGGAACTCCACATGTTATCGGCAGGGGTTCTGATTCTGTTTTGTTGATTTTGACTATTTGTCTCCTGTTGCTAAGGTAGGACTTAAACCAGTCTACAGAACCTATACCGATAGCTTGAAGTTTATTACATAATATATTGTGGTTGACAGTATCGAAGGCCTTTTGCAGGTCTAAGGTTACCATGCCTATGAGGTTCCCCTTTGACATTTCAGTTCTCAAGTAATCCATCAGATTAATTAGAGAGGTGTCGGTTGAGTAAGATCTTCAAAAGCCCGATTGATAGCTATGGAGAATGTTGTTGTTATTAAGGTACTTGAGAGTACACCGCCCTCTGGAATTTTGGATATTATACTGAGTATACTAACAGGCCTATAGTTGCTTACATCAAACCTACTATTTTTCTTGAAGATAGGAGTAACTCTGGCCTCCTTGAACCCCTCCGGTACGGTATTAGTGGTGATTGATAGATTTATTATGTGAGCAATAGGGAGTGACAGTTCAGAAGCACCATCTTTTAGGAACTTAGACGGGATGTTATCAGGGCCTGTGCTCTTAGTTCTTTTTGAAGTCACTTAACCCAACCCAACCTAACAAAACGCGATCTAGTCACACTCAAATTAGCCTGGTCTACTCATACCAATTTCCTAACAAACTAGAACAAAAATCTACGATGATAGGCGCATCTGGTGTCAAAATCCTGAGTGATATTGCTAAGAAGTGACCGACTGTGCGGCGGCCATTGTTGTTACATTATTGGAACGCCGAGGACTGAATCCTGGCAGCTGATTGGATGTGGCTCGAATTTTACCGCATACATCCTTTCCCTCATAAAAATATTTAAGTGGTTAATATTTCCCCAAAAAAAAGGGCAATTTACGTACCTTTTTTTCATAGTTTCCACAAAATAAAATTAATTATTGCAGAACTCACTTATTATTGTACCCTGAAATATAAATTATTGCCAAACTCAGTCGAGCAACTATAGTCTATATTGACTAATAGTAATAATAATAATATAATAATAATAATAATAATAATAATAATAATAATAATAATATATTTACTACCAGTACATGTACAAGGTATACAGACCATAGCTGACATCAATGACATACTACTATATAGCAAGTCCCTTGTTATGCTGAACATTTCCCGAAAATTAGGTTAATTTTGTCCCCAGGATGCGACCCACACCAGTCCACTAACACCCAGGTACCCATTTTACTGATGGAGAACATAGACAACAGATGGAAAGAAACACGCCCAATGTTTCTACTCTGGCTGGGAATCGAACCCAGGCCCTCACCGTGTGAAGCGAGAGCGTTAGCCACCAGGCCACCAGAGTGGGGAGCGCTAAACCCATAGGATTATAAAGCGCACGTGGGGGGGATGGAAGGTATTCATTCTTAATTCAGGGAACTGGAGCACAGTTCCAGTTCCCTAGATCAAGAGCCCCTCACCAGCGCCAAGGAACCTCCCTTGAGGGGAATATATTATGTAGATTTAACATATGATAACCCAGTAAAACACACAAGACAAGGTGTCCTGTGGTTAGGTTGGTAGCGCATTTAGCTCACACACTGAGGTCCGCGGTTCGATTCCCGGTACGGGCGGAAACATTAGGACCTGCTGTCCATGTTCGCCTAACAGTAAGTAGGTACTTAGGTGTTATTCACCTTACATCTGCTGTCACTGTTCACGTAGCAGTAAGTAGGTACTTGGGTGTTAGCCGACTGGTGTGGGTCGCATCCTGGGGACAGAATTAACTTAATTTTCGGGAAATGCTCAGCATAACAAGGTACCTGGAGTTTACCTGGGGTCCCCAGATCCCAATGTATAAGTTGATATAACAGAATATATATATATATATATATATATATATATATATATATATATATATATATATATATATATAT
Source organism: Cherax quadricarinatus (assembly GCF_038502225.1). Taxonomy (NCBI): domain Eukaryota; kingdom Metazoa; phylum Arthropoda; class Malacostraca; order Decapoda; family Parastacidae; genus Cherax; species Cherax quadricarinatus. Next base: position 7,687,662 of record NC_091372.1, read on the forward strand.
ATATATATATATATATATATATATATATATATATATATTTTTTTTTTTTTCTTGCCAACAGAAGAAGAAGCATTGTTCCAGGACACACGAACTGAACTCAAAAAAATCAACGACATTCTAGACAAACTCTCAGGATTAGTAAACTCGGCAAACAACAAGACAAGAGTGAGGCATCCCTCTGGGTGGGGTGTTGTCTCCCACGATCCTGTCCTCACACGAGATGCTGTCCTCACACCAGTACCTAATGACATATGTGTTGATACGAGCTATGAAATATGCACAGATCTATGTAATACTCTTACTCAGATACAAAATCTGATGGATATTTTGTTGGCGAGTATTGATAACTGGGACCGGAGCGATTATAAACATCTGAAACAAGCCGGAGATGCTCTGTCAACGAACGAGGAAAATGCAAGTCAAGATGACAGTTTTTCTCAGAAGATTGATAAGGATAACTTCAGTAATTATGTCCAGACCGTTCAGTCAGTGAGTATATATATATACACACACGTCATGTATTATATATTGGGCTGGGAATGTATGTTCCAGGAAGAAATTGTATGGTGATACCGACGAGATGTGGGAAAAGGTAGTAGTAGTAGTAGTAGTAGTAGTAGTAGTAGTAGTAGTAGTAGTAGTAGTAGTAGTAGTAGTAGTAGTAGTAGTAGTAGTAGTAGTAATAGTATTATTATTATTATTATTATTATTATTAGTAGTAGTAGTAGTAGTAGTAGTAGTAGTAATAGTATTATTATTATTATTAGTAGTAGTAGTAGTAGTAGTAGTAGTAGTAGTAGTAGTAGTAGTAGTAGTAGCAGTAGTAGTAGTAGTAGTAGTAGTAGTAGTAGTAGTAGTAGTAGTAGTAGTAGTAGTAGTAGTAGTAGTAGTAGTAGTAGTAGTCAAACCATACCACGGGCGGAGATAGAACCCGCGGTCAGAGAGTCTCAAAACTCCAGACCGTCGCGTTAGCCACTAGACCAGCTAGCCACAATAAGATTCGTCCAACTAGGTATATTTCTACACCATAGGAAGGTTAGCACAGGCACCTCTGTGACCACAAATGCAAGATTTTACAGACGAATCTCCAGCTAGCGTGGCCGTGACGAACTCTAGCTCAAGTCCCCTCAAAGCCGTCAACATGACTCACAACTTCGTAATGACACGATTAGTGGTATGGTTTGTTTGCAATCGTGTCATTACGATTTCGTGAGTCATATTGACGGCTTTGAGGGGACTTGAGCTAGAGTTCGTCACGGCCACGCTAGCTGGAGATTCGTCTGTAAAATCTTGCATTTGTGGTCACAGAGGTGCCTGTGCTAACCTTCCTATGGTGTAGAAATATACCTAGTTGGATGAATCTTATTGTGGCTAGCTGGTCTAGTGGCTAACGCGACGGTCTGAAGTTTTGAGACTCTCTGACCGCGGGTTCTATCCCACCCCTGGTATGGTTAGTAGTAGTGGTAGTGTTGGTAGTGGTGGAAGAATTGTAGTGAGATGGGTTGGATATAAGAAGTACCTGTCACCATCAACCACAACTGTACTATTAATACTACTGCTACTATTACTACGACTACTACTATTACTACGACTACTACTATTACTACTGTTACTCCTACTACCCTCGCGGCTTACCACCTGACTCCTGCAAATATATATAAACTCGTTTCTTAGTTACCTCTTCATTACAACTAAAGAAGACACTCGTGGCGATACGTTTCCTATAATAAAAGTCCTGAAGTGTACATAAATGTTCCCACAACAGCTGGAGTGTATGATGTGATGCTGTGTATGGTGTGATGCTGTGTATGGTGTGATGCTGTGTATGGTGTGATCCTGTGTATGGTGTGATGCTGTGTATGGTGTGATGCTGTGTATGGTGTGATGCTGTGTATGGTGTGATGCTGTGTATGGTGTGATGCTGTGTATGGTGTGATCCTGTGTATGGTGTGATGCTGTGTATGGTGTGATGCTGTGTATGGTGTGATGCTGTGTATGGTGTGATGCTGTGTATGGTGTGATGCTGTGTATGGTGTGATGCTGTGTATGGTGTGATGCTGTGTATGGTGTGATGCTGTGTATGGTGTGATCCTGTGTATGGTGTGATGCTGTGTATGGTGTGATGCTGTGTATGGTGTGATGCTGTGTATGGTGTGATGCTGTGTATGGTGTGATGTTGTGTATGGTGTGATGCTGTGTATGGTATGATGCTGTGTATGGTGTGATGCTGTGTATGGTGTGATGCTGTGTATGATGTGATGCTGTGTATGGTGTGATGCTGTGTGTGGTGTGATGCTGTGTGTGGTGTGATGCTGTGTATGGTGTGATGCTGTGTATGGTTTGTATGGTGTGATCCTGTGTATGGTGTGATGCTGTGTATGGTGTGATGCTGTGTATGGTGTGATGCTGTGTATGGTGTGATGCTGTGTATGGTGTGATGCTGTGTATGGTGTGATGCTGTGTATGGTGTGATGCTGTGTATGGTGTGATGCTGTGTGGTGTGATGCTGTGTATGGTGTGATGCTGTGTATTGTGTGATGCTGTGTATGGTGTGATCCTGTGTAGGGTGTGATCCTGTGTATGGCGTGATGCGGTGTATGCTGTGTATGGTGTGATGCTGTGTATGGTGTGATGCTGTGTATGGTGTGATGCTGTGTATGGTGTGATGCTGTGTATGGTGTGATGCTGTGTATGGTGTGATGCTGTGTATGGTGTGATGCTGTGTATGGTGTGATGCTGTGTATGGTGTGATGCTGTGTATGGTGTGATGCTGTGTATGGTGTGATGCTGTGTATGGTGTGATGCTGTGTATGGTGTGATGCTGTGTATGGTGTGATGCTGTGTATGGTGTGATGCTGTGTATGGTGTGATGCTGTGTATGGTGTGATGCTGTGTATGGTGTGATGTTGTGTATGGTGTGATCTGTGTATGGTGTGATGCTGTGTATGGTGTGATGCTGTGTATGGTATGTGATGCTGTGTATGGTGTGATGCTGTGTATGGTGTGATGCTGTGTATGGTGTGATGCTGTGTATGGTGTGATGGTGTGATGCTGTGTGTGATGCTGTGTATGGTGTGATGCTGTGTATGGTGTGTGGCTGTGTATGGTGTGATGCTGTATATGGTGTGATGCTGTGTATGGTGTGATGCTGTGTATGGTGTGTGGCTGTGTATGGTGTGATGCTGTATATGGTGTGATGCTGTGTGTGGTGTGATGCTGTGTATGGTGTGATTCTGTATATGGTGTGATGCTGTGTATGGTGTGATGCTGTGTATGGTGTGATGCTGTATATGGTGTGATGCTGTGTGTGGTGTGATGCTGTGTATGGTGTGATGCTGTGTATGGCGTGATGCTGTGTATGGTGTGATGCTGTGTATGGTGTGATCTTGTGTATGGTGTGATGCTGTGTATGGTGTGATGTTGTGTATGGTGTGATGCTGTGTATTGTGTGATATTGTGTATGGCGTAATGCTGTGTATGGTGTGATGCTGTATATGGTGTGATGCTGTGTATGGTGTGATGCTGTGTATGGTGTGATGCTGTGTATGGTGTGATGCTGTGTATGGTGTGATGCTGTGTATGGTGTGATGCTGTGTATGGTGTGATGTTGTGTATGGTGTGATGCTGTGTATGGTGTGATGATGCTGTGTATGGTGTGATCCTGTGTATGGTGTGATGCTGTGTATGGTGTGATCCTGTGTATGGTGTGATCCTCTGTATGGTCTGATCCAGTGTATGGTATGATGCTGTGTATGGTGTGATGCGGTGTATGGTGTGATGCGGTGTATGGTGTGATGCTGTGTATGGTGTGATGCTGTGTATGGTGTGATGCTGGGTATGGTGTGATGCTGTGTATTACCTGGAGTTTACCTGGAGAGAGTTTCGGGGGTCAATGCCCCCGCGGCCCGGTCTGTGACCAGGCCTCCTGGTGGATCAGCGCCTGATCAACCAGGCTGTTGCTGCTGGCTGCACGCAAACCAACGTACGAGCCACAGCCCGGCTGATCAGGAACTGACTTTAGGTGCTTGTCCAGTGCCAGCTTGAAGACTGCCAGGGGTCTGTTGGTAATCCCCCTTATGTGTGCTGGGAGGCAGTTGAACAGTCTCGGGCCCCTGACACTTATTGTATGGTCTCTTAACGTGCTAGTGACACCCCTGCTTTTCATTGGGGGATGGTGCATCGTCTGCCAAGTCTTTTGCTTTCGTAGTGAGTGATTTTCGTGTGCAAGTTCGGTACTAGTCCCTCTAGGATTTTCCAGGTGTATATAATCATGTATCTCTCCCTCCTGCGTTCCAGGGAATACAGGTTTAGAAACCTCAAGCGCTCCCAGTAATTGAGGTGTTTTATCTCCGTTATGCGCGCCGTGAAAGTTCTCTGTACATTTTCTAGGTCGGCAATTTCACCTGCCTTGAAAGGTGCTGTTAGAGTGCAGCAATATTCCAGCCTAGATAGAACAAGTGACCTGAAGAGTGTCATCATGGGCTTGGCCTCCCTAGTTTTGAAGGTTCTCATTATCCATCCTGTCATTTTTCTAGCAGATGCGATTGATACAATGTTATGGTCTTTGAAGGTGAGATCCTCCGACATAATCACTCCCAGGTCTTTGACGTTGGTGTTTCGCTCTATTTTGTGGCCAGAATTTGTTTTGTACTCTGATGAAGATTTAATTTCCTCATGTTTACCATATCTGAGTACTTGAAATTTCTCATCGTTGAACTTCATATTGTTTTCTGCAGCCCACTGAAAGATTTGGTTGATGTCCGCCTGGAGCCTTGCAGTGTCTGCAATGGAAGACACTGTCATGCAGATTCGGGTGTCATCTGCAAAGGAAGACACGGTGCTGTGGCTGACATCCTTGTCTATGTCGGATATGAGGATGAGGAAGAAGATGGGAGCTAGTACTGTGCCTTGTGGAACAGAGCTTTTCACCGTTGCTGCCTCGGACTTTACTCTGTTGACGACTACTCTCTGTGTTCTGTTAGTGAGGAAATTATAGATCCATCGACCGACTTTTCCTGTTATTCCTTTAGCGCGCATTTTGTGCGCTATTACGCCATGGTCACACTTGTCGAAGGCTTTTGCAAAGTTTCTATATATTACATCTGCATTCTTTTTGTCTTCTAGTGCATTTAGGACCTTGTCGTAGTGATCCAGTAGTTGAGACAAACAGGAGCGACCTGTTCTAAACCCATGTTGCCCTGGGTTGTGTAACTGATGGGTTTCTAGATGGGTGGTGATCTTGCTTCTTAGGACCCTTTCAAAGATTTTTATATGGGATGTTAGTGCTATTGGTCTGTAGTTCTTTGCTGTTGCTTTACTGCCCCCTTTGTGGAGTGGGGCTATGTCTGTTGTTTTTAGTAACTGAGGGACGACCCCCGTGCCCATGCTCCCTCTCCATAGGATGGAAAAGGCTCGTGATAGGGGCTTCTTGCAGTTCTTGATGAACACAGAGTTCCATGAGTCTGGCCCTGGGGCAGAGTGCATGGGCATGTCATTTATCGCCTGTTCGAAGTCATTTGGCGTCAGGATAACATCGGATAGGCTTGTGTTAATCAAATTTTGTGGCTCTCTCATAAAAAATTCATTTTGATCTTCGACTCTCAGTCTGGTTAGCGGCTTGCTAAAAACTGAGTCATATTGGGACTTGAGTAGCTCACTCATTTCCTTGCTGTCATCTGTGTAGGACCCATCTTGTTTAAGTAGGGGCCCAATACTGGGCGTTGTTCTCGATTTTGATTTGGCATAGGAGAAGAAATACTTTGGGTTTCTTTCGATTTCATTTATAGCTTTTAGTTCTTCCCGCGATTCCTGACTCCTAAAGGATTCTTTAAGCTTAAGTTCGATGCTTGCTATTTCTCTGACCAGTGTCTCCCTGCGCATTTCAGATATATTGACCTCTTTTAGCCGCTCTGTTATTCTTTTCCGTCGCGTGTAAAGGGAGCGCCTGTCTCTTTCTATTTTACATCTACTCCTCCTTTTTCTTAGAGGAATAAGCCTTGTGCATACATCGAGTGCCACCGAGTTAATCTGTTCTAGGCATAAGTTTGGGTCTGTGTTGCTTAGTATATCTTCCCAGCTTATATCGGTTAGGACTTGGTTTACTTGGTCCCACTTTATGTTTTTGTTATTGAAGTTGAATTTGGTGAATGCTCCCTCGTGACTAGTCTCATTTTGTCGGTCTGGGGCTCCTCGCATACATGTCTGAACCTCAATTATGTTGTGATCTGAGTATATTGTTTTTGATATGGTGACATTTCTTATCAGATCATCATTGTTAGTGAATATGAGGTCTAGTGTATTCTCCAGTCTAGTAGGCTCTATTATTTGCTGGTTTAAATTAAATTTTGTGCAGAGATTTAAAAGCTCGTGTGAGTGTGAGTTTTCATCAGAGCTGCCTCCTGGTGTTATTTCTGCATCAATATTATTTGCTATATTCCTCCATTTTAGGTGCCTTAAGTTGAAATCCCCCAGGAGCAAGATGTTGGGTGCGGGAGCTGGAAGATTTTCCAGACAGTGGTCAATTTTTAACAGCTGTTCCTGGAATTGCTGGGATGTTGCATCCGGAGGCTTGTAGACTACCACAATGACTAGGTTTTGGTTCTCGACCTTTACTGCTAAAACTTCCACTACGTCATTTGAGGCATTAAGCAGTTCTGTGCAAACAAGTGACTCTGCAATGTACAGGCCAACCCCCCCCTTTTGCCTGTTCACTCTGTCACATCTGTATAGGTTGTAACCTGGGATCCATATTTCATTGTCCAAGTGATCCTTTATGTGGGTCTCAGTGAAAGCCGCGAACATTGCCTTTGCCTCTGCAAGCAGTCCACGGATGAAAGGTATTTTGTTGTTTGTTGCTGGCTTTAGACCCTGTATATTTGCAAAGAAGAATGTTATCGGACTGGTGGTATTGTTGGTACTGGGGGGGGATTTTTTTTCCGGCATTAGTATCTGTATCTGTTGGTTTGGAGTGGAGGCCATCGACTGTGGTTCCACTCCAGGAATGACTGGATTTGGTGTACGATTTCTGCCATTTCCTGCCAGTTTTTTTCCTTCCTGGCACTAAAAAACCTCTCCCTCTTGAGTGGCTGTGGCTACCCAGGTTTTCCCATGGCCTGGATGTTTTGTATCTTTTTGTCCCCTTTAGATGGTATGCCTGGCAATTTAAGTTATAGCACAGTCTTTCCTGTACTGAAGAGGTACACATTTCAGGGTGAAAAAGCTTACAGGAAGGGAGTTTGCATTTTCCTGTTGTCATATGGGCATGGCATTTTCTAGGGTGGTCATAGTTGCACGTCCCATCTGTTTTTCCAGATTTCCCATGCCAGCAGATACCAAGTGCATAGTATGTGCACAGGCTTGGTTTCTGCTTGCCTTGGGTTTCTGTGACTGTATTCCCTGTTGGTGCATGTTTCCCTGTCTTACTTCTATCCTCCCTAGCACCAACAATGGAGCTCCCACCAGTTGTTTTTGGTAATTTATCCTCACTATTGCTATTGGAGTCCTCTTGTTTGCTATTTCCTGCGGTATTTCTAGTTTGCAATATTGGTTTTATCTTATCTTTGACTACACTTGTTTCCCTACTATGGCTCCTGTCCCCTATGAGGTCATTTATATGTATTCCTTCCTGCGTATAATTCCCGACTACCTGGACAAAATCTCCAGCTTCACCATTACTGTCTCCCAGGACAGTATCTCCAGCTTCACCATTTCTGTCTCCCAGGACAGCACCTCCAGCTTCACCATTACTGTCTCCCAGGACAGTATCTCCAGCTTCACCATTTCTGTCTCCCAGGACAGCACCTCCAGCTTCACCATTACTGTCTCCCAGGACAGCACTATCAGCCCCACATTTACTGACTACCAGGACTTCATCTCCAGCCTTACAGTTTGTGACTACATGGCCAGTATCAAGGGCAGTACCATTCAGCCCAGACTTTTTATGTTCCCATCTGTTGTAGAAAGCTTCCAGGTTTTCTATGAAAGCAGCTTTGATGTTGTCCTCTTTTAGTACCCTTGTGATTTTAGTCCACAGATTTTCCTCATTTGGGCATACCCAGAAACACTTCTCTGTTTTAATACTGCTTGTAGCTAGTTCTGGGATATCTGCACAAGGGGCGTGACACCAATTTCCACAAAATTGACAATTTATCCATGTGGAAGCCCGTTTGTTTGACTGACCACAGACTACACACAGCTTCATAATGATTTGAATGGTTGATTTACTGCAATTCTACTAGCAACCTCTTGAATATTATATTAATAACCTTAAATGAAGCTCTAGCTATTTGTATTTCTGTTTCTAACTCTTTTTGTATATTGGACAGCTTACCGTCACGTTCCTGATTTTTAATGTTTGTGTTTATAAGGGCGCCTACAACCCCATCCGTTTACAGTCTGCTTTATTGTCCAACGAAACTGTTTGAAACCAGTCCCGGGTTCGGACCAGTCAAGGGTTCGGACCAGTCAAGGGTCCGGACCAGTCGATCTGCTCTGATCAGTGGGTCACTTATTTAAAACATATTGGTCGGTGATTTGAGCTAACACATGAAGGATCTACTGGAAATTATCTACCCGAGTAATATGTGATTTGACTGATACAAAAGTATAACTTGCGTGTTGAAGAGCCGGTGATATCTGGCAGCTCCTACAATGACGTACAGTCGACCTCTTTGTTTATCAATCGCTGTATCTGGCTTTTCTATTTTTGTTTTTTTTCGTCTCCACCACAATAAATGCTATATTATCACTATAGTTGACTGGTGCAAATTTTGGAGGAAGGACGCTTTTTCTGTAGTAATAATTGCTTCTCGTTGTGTATATTGCGACCGCTGGTAACTACAGGTTATATGAAATTCACAGTAACGTCTCGTATTTCAAGAAAAAGAAACTAATGAAAGTCACTCCACTCCACTAAGTACCATTATAATACTGGTTAGTTGCTACTACAACACTGTATTCTGCTATTCACTGGTATCACTAGATTATATGCGAGTACACTAGCAGGCCAGGAAGATTATTAAAAACAGCTGACCTGTGGTAAGTTTCTGGCGACTTCTGGCACCTTCCTCTATAGGCTTATCACTTCATTTACAAATTCACCTGTTTTCAAATGACACTTTAGCCTTTATCATCAATATACTAGGGAGCCACTGTAGTATACACTATACACTATGTATACTCAATGTTATCAGGGAGACTTTCTTTCCTCTTACATGAAAAGTTCAATTATTATTATTTTTTCCACACGGGACACAGGCCTATGATTCCCCTCTGGCAGTAAACTCTGCTAGGTAATGCACACTAATTCTCCTTTTTTGACTCAGTATATAATGTTTTCCGCCCAAGATTGGTTCCAGGCGCTAGAGGGATGTATCGTATAGGATTGATGACACAAATTAAAGTTCTAGCACGTAAGAGCGACCGTGTAAACACGAGAAAACCCTGAGCACAACGAGGCACGCTGACACGTATGGTGTGATGCTGTGTATGGTGTGATGCTGTGTATGGTGTGATGCTGTGTATTGTGTGATGCTGTGTATGGCGTGATGCTGTGTATGGTGTGATCCTGTGTATGGTGTGATCCTGTGTATGTTGTGATGCTGTGTATTGTGTGATGCTGTGTATGGCGTGATGCTGTGTATGGTGTGATCCTGTGTATGGTGTGATGCTGTGTATTGTGTGATGCTGTGTATGGCGTGATGCTGTGTATGGTGTGATCCTGTGTATGGTGTGATGCTGTGTATGGTGTGATGCTGTGTATGGTGTGATCCTGTGTATGATATGATCCTGTGTATGGTGTGATGCTGTATATGGTGTGATGCTGTGTGTGGTGTGATGCTGTGTATTGTGTGATGCTGTGTATGGTGTGATGCTGTGTATGGTGTGAAGCTGTGCATGGTGTGATGCTGTGTATGGTGTGATGCTGTGTATAGTGTGATCCTGTGTATGATATGATCCTGTGTATGGTGTGATGCTGTATATGGTGTGATGCTGTGTGTGGTGTGATGCTGTGTATGGTGTGATACTGTGTATGGTGTGATGCTGTGTATGGTGACATCCTGTGTATGGTGTGATGCTGTGTATGGTGTGATGCTGTGTATGGTGTGATGCTGTGTATGGTGTGATGCTGTGTATGGTGTGATCCTGTGTATGGTGTGATGCTGTGTATGGTGTGATGCTGTGTATGGTGTGATGCTGTGTATGGTGTGATGTTGTGTATGGTGTGATCCTGTGTATGGTGTGATGCTGTGTATGGTGTGATGATGCTGTGTATGGTGTGATGATGCTGTGTATGGTGCGATGCTGTGTATGGTGTGATGCTGTGTGTGGTGTGATGCTGTGTATGGTGTGATGCTGTGTGTGGTGTGATGCTGTGTATGGTGTGATGCTGTGTATGGTGTGATGCTGTGTATGGTGTGATCCTGTGTATGGTGTGATGCTGTGTATGGTGTGATGCTGTGTATGGTGTGATGCTGTGTGTGGTGTGATGCTGTGTATGGTGTGATGCCGTATATGGTGTGATGCTGTGTGTGGTGTGATGCTGTGTATGGTGTGATGCTGTGTATGGTGTGATACTGTGTATTATGTGATGCTGTGTATGGTGTGATGCTGTGTATGGTGTGATCCTGTGTATGGTGTGATGCTGTGTATGGTGTGATGCTGTGTATGGTGTGATGCTGTGTATGGTGTGATGCTGTGTATGGTGTGATGCTGTGTATGGTGTGATGCTGTGTATGGTGTGATGCTGTGTATGGTGTGATGCTGTGTATGGTGTGATGCTGTGTATGGTGTGATCCTGTGTATGATGTGATGCTGTGTATGGTGTGATGCTGTGTATGGTGTGATCCTGTGTATGGTGTGATGCTGTGTATGGTGTGATGCTGTGTATGGTGTGATGCTGTGTATGGTGTGATGCTGTGTATGGTGTGATCCTGTGTATGGTGTGATCCTGTGTATGGTGTGATCCTGTGTATGGTGTGATGCTGTGTATGGTGTGATGCTGTGTATGGTGTGATGCTGTGTATGGTGTGATGCTGTGTATGGTGTGATCCTGTGTATGGTGTGATGCTGTGTATGGTGTGATGCTGTGTATGGTGTGATGCTGTGTATGGTGTGATGCTGTGTATGGTGTGATGCGGTGTATGGTGTGATGCTGTGTATGGTGTGATGCGGTGTATGGTGTGATGTGGTGTATGGTGTGATGCGGTGTATGGTGTGATGCTGTGTATGGTGTGATGCTGTGTATGGTGTGATGCTGTGTATGGTGTGATGCTGTGTATGGTGTGATGCTGTGTATGGTGTGATGCTGTGTATGGTGTGATGCTGTGTATGGTGTGATGCTGTGTATGGTGTGATCCTGTGTATGGTGTGATGCTGTGTATGGTGTGATGCTGTGTATGGTGTGATGCTGTGTATGGTGTGATGCTGTGTATGGTGTGATGTGTATGGTGTGATGCTGTGTATGGTGTGATCCTGTGTATGGTGTGATGCTGTGTATGGTGTGATGCTGTGTATGGTGTGATCCTGTGTATGGTGTGATCCTGTGTATGGTGTGATGCTGTGTATGGTGTGATGCTGTGTATGGTGTGATCGTGTGTGTGGTGTGATGCTGTGTATGGTGTGATGCTGTGTATGGTGTGATGCTGTGTATGGTGTGATGCTGTGTATGGTGTGATCCTGTGTATGGTGTGATGCTGTGTATGGTGTGATGCTGTGTATGGTGTGATCCTGTGTATGGTGTGATGCTGTGTATGGTGTGATGCTGTGTATGGTGTGATGTGTATGGTGTGATGCTGTGTATGGTGTGATCCTGTGTATGGTGTGATGTGTATGGTGTGATGCTGTGTATGGTGTGATGCTGTGTATGGTGTGATCCTGTGTATGGTGTGATGCTGTGTATGGTGTGATCCTGTGTATGGTGTGATCCTGTGTATGGTGTGATGCTGTGTATGGTGTGATGTGTATGGTGTGATGCTGTGTATGGTGTGATCCTGTGTATGGTGTGATCCTGTGTATGGTGTGATGCTGTGTATGGTGTGATGCTGTGTATGGTGTGATGCTGTGTATGGTGTGATCCTGTGTATGGTGTGATGCTGTGTATGGTGTGATGCTGTGTATGGTGTGATGCTGTGTATGGTGTGATCCTGTGTATGGTGTGATGCTGTGTATGTTGTGATGTGTATGGTGTGATCCAGTGTATGGTGTGATCTGTGTATGGTGTGATGCTGTGTATGATGTGATGCTGTGTATGGTGTGATGCTGTGTATGGTGTGATGCTGTGTATGGTGTGATGCTGTGTATGGTGTGATGCTGTGTATGGTGTGATGCTGTGTATGGTGTGATGTGTATGGTGTGATGCTGTGTATGGTGTGATGCTGTGTATGGTGTGATGCTGTGTATGGTGTGATGCTGTGTATGGTGTGATGCTGTGTATGGTGTGATCCTGTGTATGGTGTGATCCTGTGTATGGTGTGATGCTGTGTATGGTGTGATGCTGTGTATGGTGTGATGCTGTGTATGGTGTGATGCTGTGTATGGTGTGATGCTGTGTATGGTGTGATGCTGTGTATGGTGTGATGCTGTGTATGGTGTGATGCTGTGTATGGTGTGATGCTGTGTATGGTGTGATCCTGTGTATGGTGTGATGGTGTATGGTGTGATGCTGTGTATGGTGTGATGTGTGTATGGTGTGATGCTGTGTATGGTGTGATGCTGTGTATGGTGTGATGCTGTGTATGGTGTGATGCTGTGTATGGTGTGATGGTATGGTGTGATGCTGTGTATGGTGTGATGCTGTGTATGGTGTGATGCTGTGTATGGTGTGATGCTGTGTATGGTGTGATGCTGTGTATTGTGTGATTGTGTGTATGGAGTGATGCTGTGTATGGTGTGATGCTGTGTATGGTGTGATGCTGTGTATGGTGTGATGCTGTGTATGGTGTGATGCTGTGTATGGTGTGATGCTGTGTATGGTGTGATGCTGTGTATGGTGTGATGCTGTGTATGGTGTGATGCTGTGTATGGTGTGATCCTGTGTATGGTGTGATGCTGTGTATGGTGTGATGCTGTGTATGGTGTGATGTGTATGGTGTGATGCTGTGTATGGTGTGATCCTGTGTATGGTGTGATGCTGTGTATGGTGTGATGCTGTGTATGGTGTGATCCTGTGTATGGTGTGATCCTGTGTATGGTGTGATGCTGTGTATGGTGTGATGTGTATGGTGTGATGCTGTGTATGGTGTGATCCTGTGTATGGTGTGATGCTGTGTATGGTGTGATGCTGTGTATGGTGTGATGCTGTGTATGGTGTGATGTGTATGGTGTGATGCTGTGTATGGTGTGATGCTGTGTATGGTATGATGCTGTGTATGGTGTGATGTTGTGTATGGTGTGATGCTGTGTATGGTGTGATGCTGTGTATGGTGTGATGCTGTGTATGGTGTGATGCTGTGTATGGTGTGATCCTGTGTATGGTGTGATGCTGTGTATGGTGTGATCCTGTGTATGGTGTGATGCTGTGTATGGTGTGATGCTGTGTATGGTGTGATGCTGTGTATGGTGTGATGCTGTGTATGGTGTGATGCTGTGTATGGTGTGATGCTGTGTATGGTGTGATCCTGTGTATGGTGTGATGCTGTGTATGGTGTGATGCTGTGTATGGTGTGATGCTGTGTATGGTGTGATGCTGTGTATGGTGTGATGCTGTGTATGGTGTGATGCTGTGTATGGTGTGATGCTGTGTATGGTGTGATGCTGTGTATGGTGTGATGCTGTGTATGGTGTGATGCTGTGTATGGTGTGATGCTGTGTGTGGTGTGATGCTGTGTATGGTGTGATGCCGTATATGGTGTGATGCTGTGTGTGGTGTGATGCTGTGTATGGTGTGATGCTGTGTATGGTGTGATGCTGTGTATGATGTGATGCTGTGTATGGTGTGATGCTGTGTATGGTGTGATGCTGTGTATGGTGTGATGCTGTGTATGGTGTGATGCTGTGTATGGTGTGATGCTGTGTATGGTGTGATGCTGTGTATGGTGTGATCCTGTGTATGGTGTGATGCTGTGTATGGTGTGATGCTGTGTATGGTGTGATGCTGTGTATGGTGTGATGCTGTGTATGGTGTGATGCTGTGTATGGTGTGATGCTGTGTATGGTGTGATCCTGTGTATGGTGTGATGCTGTGTATGGTGTGATCCTGTGTATGGTGTGATGCTGTGTATGGTGTGATGCTGTGTATGGTGTGATCCTGTGTATGGTGTGATGCTGTGTATGGTGTGATCCTGTGTATGGTGTGATGCTGTGTATGGTGTGATCCTGTGTATGGTGTGATCCTGTGTATGGTGTGATGCTGTGTATGGTGTGATCCTGTGTATGGTGTGATGCTGTGTATGGTGTGATGCTGTGTATGGTGTGATGCTGTGTATGGTGTGATGCTGTGTATGGTGTGATGCTGTGTATGGTGTGATGCTGTGTATGGTGTGATGCTGTGTATGGTGTGATGCTGTGTATGGTGTGATGCTGTATGGTGTGATGCTGTGTATGGTGTGATGCTGTGTATGGTGTGATGCTGTGTATGGTGTGATGCTGTGTATGGTGTGATGCTGTGTATGGTGTGATGCTGTGTATGGTGTGATGCTGTGTATGGTGTGATGCTGTGTATGGTGTGATGCTGTGTATGGTGTGATGCTGTGTGTATGGTGTGATGCTGTGTGTTTGGTGTGATGCTGTGTATGGTGTGATGCTGTGTATGGTGTGATGCTGTGTATGGTGTGATGCTGTGTATGGTGTGATGCTGTGTATGGTGTGATGCTGTGTATGGTGTGATGCTGTGTATGGTGTGATGCTGTGTATGGTGTGATGCTGTGTATGGTGTGATGCTGTGTATGGTGTGATGCTGTGTATGGTGTGATGCTGTGTATGGTGTGATGCTGTGTATGGTGTGATGCTGTGTATGGTGTGATGCTGTGTATGGTGTGATGCTGTGTATGGTGTGATGCTGTGTATGGTGTGATGCTGTGTATGGTGTGATGCTGTGTATGGTGTGATGCTGTGTATGGTGTGATGCTGTGTATGGTGTGATGCTGTGTATGGTGTGATGCTGTGTATGGTGTGATGCTGTGTATGGTGTGATGCTGTGTATGGTGTGATGCTGTGTATGGTGTGATGCTGTGTATGGTGTGATGCTGTGTATGGTGTGATGCTGTGTATGGTGTGATGCTGTGTATGGTGTGATGCGGTGTATGGTGTGATGCTGTGTATGGTGTGATGCGGTGTATGGTGTGATGCGGTGTATGGTGTGATGTGGTGTATGGTGTGATGCTGTGTATGGTGTGATGCTGTGTATGGTGTGATGCTGTGTATGGTGTGATGCTGTGTATGGTGTGATGCTGTGTATGGTGTGATGCTGTGTATGGTGTGATGCTGTGTATGGTGTGATGCTGTGTATGGTGTGATGCTGTGTATGGTGTGATGCTGTGTATGGTGTGATGCTGTGTATGGTGTGATGCTGTGTATGGTGTGATGCTGTGTATGGTGTGATGCTGTGTATGGTATGATGCTGTGTATGGTGTGATGTTGTGTATGGTGTGATGCTGTGTATGGTGTGATGCTGTGTATGGTGTGATGCTGTGTATGGTGTGATGCTGTGTATGGTGTGATGCTGTGTATGGTGTGATGCTGTGTATGGTGTGATGCTGTGTATGGTGTGATGCTGTGTATGGTGTGATGCTGTGTATGGTGTGATGCTGTGTATGGTGTGATGCTGTGTATGGTGTGATGCTGTGTATGGTGTGATGCTGTGTATGGTGTGATGCTGTGTATGGTGTGATGTGTATGGTGTGATGCTGTGTATGGTGTGATGCTGTGTATGGTGTGATGCTGTGTATGGTGTGATGCTGTGTATGGTGTGATGCTGTGTATGGTGTGATGCTGTGTATGGTGTGATGCTGTGTATGGTGTGATGCTGTGTATGGTGTGATGCTGTGTATGGTGTGATGCTGTGTATGGTGTGATGCTGTGTATGGTGTGATGCTGTGTATGGTGTGATCCTGTGTATGGTGTGATGCTGTGTATGGTGTGACCCTGTGTATGGTGTGATGCTGTGTATGGTGTGACCCTGTGTATGGTGTGATGCTGTGTATGGTGTGACCCTGTGTATGGTGTGATGCGGTGTATGGTGTGATGCTGTGTATGGTGTGATGCTGTGTATGGTGTGACCCTGTGTATGGTGTGATGCGGTGTATGGTGTGATGCTGTGTATGGTGTGATGCTGTGTATGGTGTGATCCTGTGTATGGTGTGATGCGGTGTATGGTGTGACCCTGTGTATGGTGTGATGCTGTGTATGGTGTGATGCTGTGTATGGTGTGATGCTGTGTATGGTGTGATGCTGTGTATGGTGTAATGCTGTGTATGGTGTGATCCTGTGTATGGTGTGATCCTGTGTATGGTGTGATGCTGTGTATGGTGTGATGCTGTGTATGGTGTGATGCTGTGTATGATGTGATGCTGTGTATTGTGTGATGCTGTGTATGGTGTGATCCTGTGTATGGTGTGATCCTGTGTATGGTGTGATGCTGTATATGGTGTGATGCTGTGTGTGGTGTGATGCTGTGTATGGTGTGATGCTGTGTATGGTGTGATGCTGTGTATGGTGTGATGCTGTGTATGGTGTGATGCTGTGTATGGTGTGATGGTGTGTATGGTGTGACCCTGTGTATGGTGTGATGCTGTGTATGGTGTGACCCTGTGTATGGTGTGATGCTGTGTATGGTGTGACCCTGTGTATGGTGTGATGCTGTGTATGGTGTGACCCTGTGTATTGTGTGATGCTGTGTATGGTGTGACCCTGTGTATGGTGTGATGCTGTGTATGGTGTGACCCTGTGTATGGTGTGATGCTGTGTATGGTGTGACCCTGTGTATGGTGTGATGCTGTGTATGGTGTGATCCTGTGTATGGTGTGATGCTGTGTATGGTGTGATGCTGTGTATGGTGTGACCCTGTGTATGGTGTGATGCTGTGTATGGTGTGATCCTGTGTATGGTGTGATGCTGTGTATGGTGTGATGCTGTGTATGGTGTGACCCTGTGTATGGTGTGATGCTGTGTATGGTGTGATCCTGTGTATGGTGTGATGCTGTGTATGGTGTGATGCTGTGTATGGTGTGACCCTGTGTATGGTGTGATGCTGTGTATGGTGTGACCCTGTGTATGGTGTGATGCTGTGTATGGTGTGATGCTGTGTATGGTGTGATGCTGTGTATGGTGTGATCCTGTGTATGGTGTGATCCTGTGTATGGTGTGATGCTGTGTATGGTGTGATCCTGTGTATGGTGTGACCCTGTGTATGGTGTGACCCTGTGTATGGTGTGACCCTGTGTATGGTGTGATCCTGTGTATGGTGTGATCCTGTGTATGGTGTGACCCTGTGTATGGTGTGATCCTGTGTATGGTGTGACCCTGTGTATGGTGTGATGCTGTGTATGGTGTGATCCTGTGTATGGTGTGATGCTGTGTATGGTGTGATGCTGTGTATGGTGTGACCCTGTGTATGGTGTGATGCTGTGTATGGTGTGATCCTGTGTATGGTGTGATGCTGTGTATGGTGTGATGCTGTGTATGGTGTGACCCTGTGTATGGTGTGATGCTGTGTATGGTGTGATGCTGTGTATGGTGTGATGCTGTGTATGGTGTGATGCTGTGTATGGTGTGATGCTGTGTATGGTGTGATCCTGTGTATGGCTAAAGAAGAAAAAGACACAATACCCTGACTGGAACAATACACAAATATTCCGTACATAGAAGTGAGTTTACGACAACGTTTCGGTCTGACTTGGAACAAAACGTTGTAGTAAGCACGTGTGTCTCCTGTGTACGGGGTGTGTTGTGTATGGTTGTCAAGCAGTCATCAGTCATCATGAGAGACACATGGTGGGTCATCAGTCATCATCAGAGACACATGGTGGGTCATCAGTCATCATCAGAGACACATGGTGGGTCATCAGTCATCATCAGAGACACATGGTGGGTCATCAGTCATCATCAGAGACACATGGTGGGTCATCAGTCATCATGAGAGACACATGGTGGGTCATCAGTCATCATGAGAGACACATGGTGGGTCATCAGTCATCATGAGAGACACATGGTGGGTCATCAGTCATCATGAGAGACACATGGTGGGTCATCAGTCATCATGAGAGACACATAGTGGGTCATCAGTCATCATGAGAGACACATAGTGGGTCATCAGTCATCATGAGAGACACATAGTGGGTCATCAGTCATCATGAGAGACACATAGTGGGTCATCAGTCATCATGAGAGACACATGGTGGGTCATCAGTCATCATGAGAGACACATGGTGGGTCATCAGTCATCATGAGAGACACATAGTGGGTCATCAGTCATCATGAGAGACACATAGTGGGTCATCAGTCATCATGAGAGACACATAGTGGGTCATCAGTCATCATGAGAGACACATAGTGGGTCATCAGTCATCATGAGAGACACATGGTGGGTCATCAGTCATCATGAGAGACACATGGTGGGTCATCAGTCATCATGAGAGACACATGGTGGGTCATCAGTCATCATGAGAGACACATGGTGGGTCATCAGTCATCATGAGAGACACATAGTGGGTCATCAGTCATCATGAGAGACACATAGTGGGTCATCAGTCATCATGAGAGACACATAGTGGGTCATCAGTCATCATGAGAGACACATAGTGGGTCATCAGTCATCATGAGAGACACATGGTGGGTCATCAGTCATCATGAGAGACACATGGTGGGTCATCAGTCATCATGAGAGACACATGGTGGGTCATCAGTCATCATGAGAGACACATAGTGGGTCATCAGTCATCATGAGAGACACATGGTGGGTCATCAGTCATCATGAGAGACACATGGTGGGTCATCAGTCATCATGAGAGACACATGGTGGGTCATCAGTCATCATGAGAGACACATGGTGGGTCATCAGTCATCATGAGAGACACATGGTGGGTCATCAGTCATCATGAGAGACACATAGTGGGTCATCAGTCATCATGAGAGACACATAGTGGGTCATCAGTCATCATGAGAGACACATAGTGGGTCATCAGTCATCATGAGAGACACATAGTGGGTCATCAGTCATCATGAGAGACACATGGTGGGTCATCAGTCATCATGAGAGACACATGGTGGGTCATCAGTCATCATGAGAGACACATGGTGGGTCATCAGTCATCATGAGAGACACATAGTGGGTCATCAGTCATCATGAGAGACACATGGTGGGTCATCAGTCATCATGAGAGACACATGGTGGGTCATCAGTCATCATGAGAGACACATGGTGGGTCATCAGTCATCATGAGAGACACATGGTGGGTCATCAGTCATCATGAGAGACACATAGTGGGTCATCAGTCATCATGAGAGACACATAGTGGGTCATCAGTCATCATGAGAGACACATAGTGGGTCATCAGTCATCATGAGAGACACATAGTGGGTCATCAGTCATCATGAGAGACACATGGTGGGTCATCAGTCATCATGAGAGACACATGGTGGGTCATCAGTCATCATGAGAGACACATGGTGGGTCATCAGTCATCATGAGAGACACATGGTGGGTCATCAGTCATCATGAGAGACACATGGTGGGTCATCAGTCATCATGAGAGACACATGGTGGGTCATCAGTCATCATGAGAGACACATGGTGGGTCATCAGTCATCATGAGAGACACATGGTGGGTCATCAGTCATCATCAGAGACACATGGTGGGTAGAGCTTTATCTCTACCTGACTTGTTAAAGCTCTACACAGAGCGAAACGCTAAGGAATCAAACTCTTGTGCAACATTTGGGAATCTTTATTGAGAGCACGTTTCGCCAGCTAGTGGCTTCTGCAGTCCAATACAGAGAGAAGAACGATGAAACATGAGAAGGATAGTGAGGTAATCAGTCTCTCAGCCTGGAGTCGATGTCTTCAATCCATCAGTCTTGAGAAAGGATTACCCAGTGTTGAACAAGTGTTTCAGTCTTCAACTGGTGGGTGGTAGTCACCACATAACCATGGTGTGGGTGGTAGTCATAACATAACCATGGTGTGGGTGGTAGTCACCACATAACCATGGTGTGGGTGGTAGTCACCACATAACCATGGTGTGGGTGGTAGTCACCACATAACCATGGTGTGGGTGGTAGTCACCACATAACCATGGTGTGGGTGGTAGTCACCACATAACCATGGTGTGGGTGGTAGTCACCACATAACCATGGTGTGGGTGGTAGTCACCACATAACCATGGTGTGGGTGGTAGTCACCACATAACCATGGTGTGGGTGGTAGTCACCACATAACCATGGTGTGGGTGGTAGTCACCACATAACCATGGTGTGGGTGGTAGTCACCACATAACCATGGTGTGGGTGGTAGTCACCACATAACCATGGTGTGGGTGGTAGTCACCACATAACCATGGTGTGGGTGGTAGTCACCACATAACCATGGTGTGGGTGGTAGTCACCACATAACCATGGTGTGGGTGGTAGTCACCACATAACCATGGTGTGGGTGGTAGTCACCACATAACCATGGTGTGGGTGGTAGTCACCACATAGCCATGGTGTGGGTGGTAGTCACCACATAACCATGGTGTGGGTGGTAGTCACCACATGACCATGGTGTGGGTGGTAGTCACCACATAACCATGGTGTGGGTGGTAGTCACCACATGACCATGGTGTGGGTGGTAGTCACCACATAACCATGGTGTGGGTGGTAGTCACCACATGACCATGGTGTGGGTGGTAGTCACCACATAACCATGGTGTGGGTGGTAGTCACCACATAACCATGGTGTGGGTGGTAGTCACCACATAACCATGGTGTGGGTGGTAGTCACCACATAACCATGGTGTGGGTGGTAGTCACCACATGACCATGGTGTGGGTGGTAGTCACCACATAACCATGGTGTGGGTGGTAGTCACCACATAGCCATGGTGTGGGTGGTAGTCACCACATAACCATGGTGTGGGTGGTAGTCACCACATAACCATGGTGTGGGTGGTAGTCACCACATGACCATGGTGTGGGTGGTAGTCACCACATAGCCATGGTGTGGGTGGTAGTCACCACATAACCATGGTGTGGGTGGTAGTCACCACATGACCATGGTGTGGGTGGTAGTCACCACATAGCCATGGTGTGGGTGGTAGTCACCACATAACCATGGTGTGGGTGGTAGTCACCACATGACCATGGTGTGGGTGGTAGTCACCACATAACCATGGTGTGGGTGGTAGTCACCACATAACCATGGTGTGGGTGGTAGTCACCACATAACCATGGTCTGGGTGGTAGTCACCACATGACCATGGTGTGGGTGGTAGTCACCACATAACCATGGTGTGGGTGGTAGTCACCACATGACCATGGTGTGGGTGGTAGTCACCACATAACCATGGTGTGGGTGGTAGTCACCACATAACCATGGTGTGGGTGGTAGTCACCACATAACCATGGTGTGGGTGGTAGTCAAAATATCACAGAGGCACACAATGGGTCCAGGGATTGTTCCTCAAAGTGCTGATAATCACAAAGCAAGATACAGTGATATTGAACTAACTATATATTTATATTTGGTTCCAGTCATAATACCCCGATACAAAACTAACCAAACAATATATAAACCCGCCCCCATTGTTACTTGTATATTTAAAAATATGTATTCCGCTTCATTAACCTTTCCAGGACGTGCAAAATGGACAGAAAAGTGTAGATGCTAAGCTGACAGAGTTGAAGAAAATCAGAACAGACAGAGTGATCTTCGTGTCAGTGATAAGTTCTGTGGGAGGTCTTATGATAGTTGCTATCGCTGCTGTACTTATCTTCTCCTCGTATAAGCGCTATAACACAGTAAGTATATTTTTTTGTTATCTTATATTGGGCTGCTATAGGTTCATTACCTGGAATATACATTATTGTTAGACCGAGGAGTGTTGAAGTAACATTGATCTAGGTGATATTAACTATACCACGGGCGGGGATTGAACCCGCGATCAGAGTCTCTGATCGCGGGTTCAATCCCCGCCCGTGGTATGGTTTGTTTGCAATCGTGTCATTACGATTTCGTGAGTCTATGTGACAATTCAGATGGTAGTGAACTACACTATGATGAGCGGCGTTGTAACAGACCCTTGTATGGGTTATATTAGCTGAAGTAGACGGAAGTGATCCAGTTGAGTTTAACGAATCTTAAAACACTTTTTATCAATCTTGTTCTGCTAGGCACCGCTGGGATTCTCAACTGTTCCTCCATCATTAACTCCCTCCGCTTGATGTATTTCTCCATTTACCCGCTTACTTCCATACAAAAAATTATCGTCATCATCAAGGGACAGAAACACAAGGTCAAAAAACAAATTATTCAAGTTTTAAACAAAAATAACATCGAATATATACCCCTTAGTGTAATTTTTTACCCCCAGGGGGTAAATTTACCTCTGGTTGAGAATCACTGTGCTAGACCATGTGACTTTAGTGCTCGACAAATGGCTTTCCATATACTCGCATTGTACTGTTCCACCTTCCCATTCCATGTTGGGTGACAGGATGTTGTCCTACTCTTCAGTTTAATATCTTTATTATCCATCCTATACCCATCCTGTGGGTGGTAGTCAAAAAATTAGAGGTAAAATTAGAGGCCTGGTCACAGACCGGGCCGCGGGGGCGTTGACCCCCGAAACTCTCTCCAGGTAAACTCCAGGTATAAAATGGGTCGAGGGACTCGACCGCAAAGTTATGATAAATAAAGTTACAGTGGTAATGAACTATTGTATGTTTATATGTGTAAGAAATTATGTGGGTAAACTTAACAATGTCCTGAATTAACGTTTCACCCCCATGATTGTGAAGATAGATGGGCTAGTGAGAGCATAGGCAATGGGGTCGAAGAATTATGGGGTAGGTTTAAAAATGTAGTGTTAGAGTGTTCAGCAGAAGTTTGTGGTTACAGGAAAGTGGGTGCGGGAGGGAAGAGGAGCGATTGGTGGAATGATGATGTGAAGAGAGTAGTAAGGGAGAAAAAGTTAGCATATGAGAAGTTTTTATAAAGTAGAAGTGATGCAAGGAGGGAAGAGTATATGGAGAAAAAGAGAGAGGTTAAGAGAGTGGTGAAGCAATGTAAAAAGAGAGCAAATGAGAGAGTGGGTGAGATGTTATCAACAAATTTTGTTGAAAATAAGAAAAAGTTTTGGAGTGAGATTAACAAGTTAAGGAAGCCTAGAGAACAAATGGATTTGACAGTTAAAAATAGGGGAGGAGAGTTGTTAAATGGAGAGTTAGAGGTATTGGGAAGATGGAGGGAATATTTTGAGGAATTGTTAAATGTTGATGAAGATAGGAAAGCTGTGATTTCGTGTATTGTTTTATGAAAAACAGGATAAATAAATATACAAGGCATGATATAGCACGTAATGAAAGTAGTTTGTTAGATTATATATTGGTGGATAAAAGGTTGATGGGTAGGCTTCAGGATGTAAATGTTTATAGAGGGGAAACTGATATATCAGATCATTATTTAGTTGTAGCTACAGTTAGAGTAAGAGGTAGATGGGACAAGAGGAAAATGGCAACAGCAAGTAAGAGGGAGGTGAAAGTGTGTAAACTAAGGGAGGAGGAAGTTCGGGTGAGATATAAGCAACTATTGGCAGAAAGGTGGGCTGGTGCAAGTATGAGTAGTAGAGGGGGGGGCTTGAAGAGGGTTGGAATAGTTTTAAAAAAGCAGTATTAGAATGTGGGGCAGAAGTTTGAGGTTATAGGAGGGTGGGTGCAGGAGGAAAGAGGAGTGATTGGTGGAATGATGAAGTAAAGGGTGTGATACAAGAGAATGGTGTGATGCTGTGTATGGTGTGTTGCTGTGTATGGTGTGATCTTGTGTATGGTGTCATGCTGTGTATGGTGTGATGCTGTGTATGGTGTGATCCTGTGTATGGTGTGATGCTGTGTATGGTGTGATCCTGTGTATGGCGTGATGCTATGTATGGTGTGATCCTGTGTATGGTGTGATGCTGAGAATGGTGTGATGCTGTATATGGTGTGATGCTGTCTATGGCTAAAGAATGTATGAAAGTATAGTGGTACCAACACTCTTATATGGGTGTGAAGCTTGGGTTGTAAATGCAGCAGCGAGGAGGCGGTTGGAGGCAGTGGAGATGTCCTGTCTAAGGGTAATGTGTGGTGTAAATATTATGCAGAAAATTCGGAGTGTGGAAATTAGGAGAAGGTGTGGAGTTAATAAAAGTATTAGTCAGAGGGCTGATGAGGGGTTGTTGAGGTGGTTTGGTCATTTAGAGAGAATGGATCAAAGTAGAATGTCATGGAGAGCGTATAAATCTGTAGGGGAAGGAAGGCGGGATAGGGGTCATCCTCCAAAAGGTTGGAGGGAGGGGGTAAAGGAGGTTTTGTGGGCGAGGGGCTTGGACTTCCAGCAAGCGTGCGTGAGCGTGTTAGATAGGAGTGAATGGAGACGAATGTTATTTGGGACCTGACGAGCTGTTGAAGTGTGAGCAGAGTAATATTTAGTGAAGGGATTCAGGGAAACCGGTTATTTTCATATAGCGGGACTTGTGTCCTGGAAATGGGAAGTACAATGCCTGCACTTTAAAGGAGGGGTTTGGGATATTGGCAGTTTGGAGGGATATGTTGTGTATCTTTATACGTATATGCTTCTAAACTGTTGTATTCTGAACACCTCTGCAAAAGCAGTGATAATGTGTGAGTGAGGTGAAAGTGTTGAATGATGATGAAAGTATTTTCTTTTTGGGGATTTTCTTTCTTTTTGGGTCACCCTGCCTCGGTGGGTCACCCTGCCTCGCTGGATCACCCTGCCTCGGTGGGTCACCCTGCCTCGCTGGATCACCCTGCCTCGGTGGGTCACCCTGCCTCGGTGGGTCACCCTGCCTCGGTGGGTCACCCTGCCTCGGTGGGTCACCCTGCCTCGGTGGGTCACCCTGCCTCGCTGGATCACCCTGCCTCGGTGGGTCACCCTGCCTCGGTGGATCACCCTGCCTCGGTGGGTCACCCTGCCTCGGTGGGTCACCCTGCCTCGGTGGGTCACCCTGCCTCGGTGGGTCACCCTGCCTCGGTGGGTCACCCTGCCTCTGTGGGTCACCCTGCCTCGGTGGGTCACCCTGCCTCGGCGGGTCACCCTGCCTCGGTGGGTCACCCTGCCTCGGTGGGTCACCCTGCCTCGGTGGATCACCCTGCCTCGGTGGGTCACCCTGCCTCGGTGGGTCACCCTGCCTCGGTGGGTAACCCTGCCTCGGTGGGTCACCCTGCCTCGGCGGGTCACCCTGCCTCGGTGGGTCACCCTGCCTCGGCGGGTCACCCTGCCTCGGTGGGTCACCCTGCCTCGGTGGGTCACCCTGCCTCGGTGAATCACCCTGCCTCGGTGGGTCACCCTGCCTCGGTGGGTCACCCTGCCTCGGTGGGTCACCCTGCCTCGGTGGGTCACCCTGCCTCGGTGGGTCACCCTGCCTCGGCGGGTCACCCTGCCTCGGTGGATCACCCTGCCTCGGTGGGTCACCCTGCCTCGGTGGGTCACCCTGCCTCGGTGGGTCACCCTGCCTCGGTGGATCACCCTGCCTCGGTGGGTCACCCTGCCTCGGTGGGTCACCCTGCCTCGGTGGGTCACCCTGCCTCGGTGGGTCACCCTGCCTCGGTGGGTCACCCTGCCTCGGTGGATCACCCTGACTCGGTGGGTCACCCTGCCTCGGTGGGTCACCCTGCCTCGGTGGGTCACCCTGCCTCGGTGGGTCACCCTGCCTCGGTGGATCACCCTGCCTCGGTGGATCACCCTGCCTCGGTGGGTCACCCTGCGTCGGTGGATCACGCTGCCTCGGTGGGTCACCCTGCCTCGGTGGGTCACCCTGCCTCGGTGGGTCACCCTGCCTCGGTGGGTCACCCTGCCTCGGTGGGTCACCCTGCCTAGGTGGATCACCCTGCCTCGGTGGATCACCCTGCCTCGGTGGGTCACCCTGCCTCGGTGGGTCACCCTGCCTCGGTGGGTCACCCTGCCTCGGTGGATCACCCTGCCTCGGTGGATCACCCTGCCTCGGTGGATCACCCTGCCTCGGTGGGTCACCCTGCCTCGGTGGGTCACCCTGCCTCGGTGGGTCACCCTGCCTCGGTGGATCACCCTGCCTCGGTGGGTCACCCTGCCTCGGTGGGTCACCCTGCCTCGGTGGATCACCCTGCCTCGGTGGGTCACCCTGCCTCGGTGGGTCACCCTGCCTCGGTGGATCACCCTGCCTCGGTGGGTCACCAGGCCTCGGTGGGTCACCCTGCCTCGGTGGGTCACCCTGCCTCGGTGGGTCACCCTGCCTCGGCGGGTCACCCTGCCTCGGTGGGTCACCCTGCCTCGGTGGGTCACCCTGCCTCGGTGGGTCACCCTGCCTCGGTGGATCACCCTGCCTCGGTGGGTCACCCTGCCTCGGTGGGTCACCCTGCCTCGGTGGGTCACCCTGCCTCGGTGGGTCACCCTGCCTCGGTGGGTCACCCTGCCTCGGTGGATCACCCTGCCTCGGTGGATCACCCTGCCTCGGTGGGTCACCCTGCCTCGGTGGATCACCCTGCCTCGGTGGGTCACCCTGCCTCGGTGGGTCACCCTGCCTCGGTGGATCACCCTGCCTCGCTGGATCACCCTGCCTCGGTGGGTCACCCTGCCTCGGTGGGTCACCCTGCCTCGGTGGATCACCCTGCCTCGGTGGGTCACACTGCCTCGGTGGGTCACCCTGCCTCGCTGGGTCACCCTGCCTCGGTGGGTCACCCTGCCTCGGTGGGTCACCCTGCCTCGGTGGATCACCCTGCCTCGGTGGGTCACCCTGCCTCGGTGGGTCACCCTGCCTCGGTGGGTCACCCTGCCTCGGTGGGTCACCCTGCCTCGGTGGGTCACCGTGCCTCGGCGGGTCACCCTGCCTCGGTGGGTCACCCTGCCTCGGTGGGTCACCCTGCCTCGGTGGGTCACCCTGCCTCGGTGGGTCACCCTGCCTCGGTGGGTCACCCTGCCTCGGTGGGTCACCCTGCCTCTGTGGGTCACCCTGCCTCGGTGGGTCACCCTGCCTCGGCGGGTCACCCTGCCTCGGTGGGTCACCCTGCCTCGGTGGATCACCCTGCCTCGGTGGGTCACCCTGCCTCGGTGGGTCACCCTGCCTCGGTGGGTCACCCTGCCTCGGTGGGTCACCCTGCCTCGGCGGGTCACCCTGCCTCGGTGGGTCACCCTGCCTCGGGGGGTCACCCTGCCTCGGTGGGTCACCCTGCCTCGGTGGGTCACCCTGCCTCGGTGAATCACCCTGCCTCGGTGGGTCACCCTGCCTCGGTGGGTCACCCTGCCTCGGTGGGTCACCCTGCCTCGGTGGGTCACCCTGCCTCGGTGGGTCACCCTGCCTCGGCGGGTCACCCTGCCTCGGTGGATCACCCTGCCTCGGTGGGTCACCCTGCCTCGGTGGGTCACCCTGCCTCGGTGGGTCACCCTGCCTCGGTGGATCACCCTGCATCGGTGGGTCACCCTGCCTCGGTGGGTCACCCTGCCTCGGTGGGTCACCCTGCCTCGGTGGGTCACCCTGCCTCGGTGGGTCACCCTGCCTCGGTGGATCACCCTGACTCGGTGGGTCACCCTGCCTCGGTGGGTCACCCTGCCTCGGTGGGTCACCCTGCCTCGGTGGGTCACCCTGCCTCGGTGGATCACCCTGCCTCGGTGGATCACCCTGCCTCGGTGGGTCACCCTGCGTCGGTGGATCACGCTGCCTCGGTGGGTCACCCTGCCTCGGTGGGTCACCCTGCCTCGGTGGGTCACCCTGCCTCGGTGGGTCACCCTGCCTCGGTGGGTCACCCTGCCTAGGTGGATCACCCTGCCTCGGTGGATCACCCTGCCTCGGTGGGTCACCCTGCCTCGGTGGGTCACCCTGCCTCGGTGGGTCACCCTGCCTCGGTGGATCACCCTGCCTCGGTGGATCACCCTGCCTCGGTGGATCACCCTGCCTCGGTGGGTCACCCTGCCTCGGTGGGTCACCCTGCCTCGGTGGGTCACCCTGCCTCGGTGGATCACCCTGCCTCGGTGGGTCACCCTGCCTCGGTGGGTCACCCTGCCTCGGTGGATCACCCTGCCTCGGTGGGTCACCAGGCCTCGGTGGGTCACCCTGCCTCGGTGGGTCACCCTGCCTCGGTGGGTCACCCTGCCTCGGCGGGTCACCCTGCCTCGGTGGGTCACCCTGCCTCGGTGGGTCACCCTGCCTCGGTGGGTCACCCTGCCTCGGTGGATCACCCTGCCTCGGTGGGTCACCCTGCCTCGGTGGGTCACCCTGCCTCGGTGGGTCACCCTGCCTCGGTGGGTCACCCTGCCTCGGTGGGTCACCCTGCCTCGGCGGGTCACCCTGCCTCGGTGGGTCACCCTGCCTCGGCGGGTCACCCTGCCTCGGTGGGTCACCCTGCCTCGGTGGGTCACCCTGCCTCGGTGGATCACCCTGCCTCGGTGGGTCACCCTGCCTCGGTGGGTCACCCTGCCTCGGTGGGTCACCCTGCCTCGGTGGGTCACCCTGCCTCGGCGGGTCACCCTGCCTCGGTGGGTCACCCTGCCTCGGCGGGTCACCCTGCCTCGGTGGGTCACCCTGCCTCGGTGGGTCACCCTGCCTCGGTGAATCACCCTGCCTCGGTGGGTCACCCTGCCTCGGTGGGTCACCCTGCCTCGGTGGGTCACCCTGCCTCGGTGGTCACCCTGCCTCGGCGGGTCACCCTGCCTCGGTGGATCACCCTGCCTCGGTGGGTCACCCTGCCTCGGTGGGTCACCCTGCCTCGGTGGGTCACCCTGCCTCGGTGGATCACCCTGCCTCGGTCGGTCACCCTGCCTCGGTCGGTCACCCTGCCTCGGTGGGTCACCCTGCCTCGGTGGGTCACCCTGCCTCGGTGGGTCACCGTGCCTCGGTGGATCACCCTGCCTCGGTGGGTCACCCTGCCTCGGTGGGTCACCCTGCCTCGGTGGGTCACCCTGCCTCGGTGGGTCACCCTGCCTCGGTGGATCACCCTGCCTCGGTGGATCACCCTGCCTCGGTGGGTCACCCTGCGTCGGTGGATCACGCTGCCTCGGTGGGTCACCCTGCCTCGGTGGGTCACCCTGCCTCGGTGGGTCACCCTGCCTCGGTGGGTCACCTTGCCTCGGTGGGTCACCCTGCCTATTTGGATCACCCTGCCTCGGTGGATCACCCTGCCTCGGTGGGTCACCCTGCCTCGGTGGGTCACCCTGCCTCGGTGGGTCACCCTGCCTCGGTGGATCACCCTGCCTCGGTGGATCACCCTGCCTCGGTGGATCACCCTGCCTCGGTGGGTCACCCTGCCTCGGTGGGTCACCCTGCCTCGGTGGGTCACCCTGCCTCGGTGGATCACCCTGCCTCGGTGGGTCACCCTGCCTCGGTGGGTCACCCTGCCTCGGTGGATCACCCTGCCTCGGTGGGTCACCCTGCCTCGGTGGGTCACCCTGCCTCGGTGGATCACCCTGCCTCGGTGGGTCACCCTGCCTCGGTGGGTCACCCTGCCTCGGTGGGTCACCCTGCCTCGGTGGGTCACCCTGCCTCGGCGGGTCACCCTGCCTCGGTGGGTCACCCTGCCTCGGTGGGTCACCCTGCCTCGGTGGGTCACCCTGCCTCGGTGGATCACCCTGCCTCGGTGGGTCACCCTGCCTCGGTGGGTCACCCTGCCTCGGTGGGTCACCCTGCCTCGGTGGGTCACCCTGCCTCGGTGGGTCACCCTGCCTCGGTGGATCACCCTGCCTCGGTGGATCACCCTGCCTCGGTGGGTCACCCTGCCTCGGTGGATCACCCTGCCTCGGTGGGTCACCCTGCCTCGGTGGGTCACCCTGCCTCGGTGGCTCACCCCGCCGCGGTGGATCCCCCTGCCTCGGTGGGTCACCCTGCCTCGGTGGGTCACCTTGCCTCGGTGGATCACCCTGCCTCGGTGGGTCACCCTGCCTCGGTGGGTCACCCTGCCTCGCTGGGTCACCCTGCCTCGGTGGGTCACCCTGCCTCGGTGGGTCACCCTGCCTCGGTGGGTCACCCTGCCTCGGTGGGTCACCCTGCCTCGGTGGGTCACCCTGCCTCGGTGGGTCACCCTGCCTCGGTGGGTCACCCTGCCTCGGCGGGTCACCCTGCCTCGGTGGGTCACCCTGCCTCGGCGGGTCACCCTGCCTCGGTGGGTCACCCTGCCTCGGTGGGTCACCCTGCCTCGGTGGGTCACCCTGCCTCGGTGGGTCACCCTGCCTCTGTGGGTCACCCTGCCTCGGTGGGTCACCCTGCCTCGGCGGGTCACCCTGCCTCGGTGGGTCACCCTGCCTCGGTGGGTCACCCTGCCTCGGTGGATCACCCTGCCTCGGTGGGTCACCCTGCCTCGGTGGGTCACCCTGCCTCGGTGGGTCACCCTGCCTCGGTGGGTCACCCTGCCTCGGCGGGTCACCCTGCCTCGGTGGGTCACCCTGCCTCGGTGGGTCACCCTGCCTCGGTGGGTCACCCTGCCTCGGTGGATCACTTTGCCTCGCTGGATCACCCTGCCTCGGTGGGTCACCCTGCCTCGGTGGGTCACCCTGCCTCGGTGGATCACCCTGCCTCGGTGGGTCACCCTGCCTCGGTGGGTCACCCTGCCTCGCTGGGTCACCCTGCCTCGGTGGGTCACCCTGCCTCTGTGGGTCACCCTGCCTCGGTGGATCACCCTGCCTCGGTGGGTCACCCTGCCTCGGTGGGTCACCCTGCCTCGGTGGGTCACCCTGCCTCGGTGGGTCACCCTGCCTCGGTGGGTCACCCTGCCTCGGCGGGTCACCCTGCCTCGGTGGGTCACCCTGCCTCGGCGGGTCACCCTGCCTCGGTGGGTCACCCTGCCTCGGTGGGTCACCCTGCCTCGGTGGGTCACCCTGCCTCGGTGGGTCACCCTGCCTCTGTGGGTCACCCTGCCTCGGTGGGTCACCCTGCCTCGGTGGATCACCCTGCCTCGGTGGATCACCCTGCCTCGGTGGGTCACCCTGCCTCGGTGGATCACGCTGCCTCGGTGGGTCACCCTGCCTCGGTGGGTCACCCTGCCTCGGTGGGTCACCCTGCCTCGGTGGGTCACCCTGCCTCGGTGGGTCACCCTGCCTCGGTTGGTCACCCTGCCTCGGTGGGTCACCCTGCCTCGGTGGGTCACCCTGCCTCGGTGGGTCACCCTGCCTCGGTGGATCACCCTGCCTCGGTGGGTCACCCTGCCTCGGTGGATCACCCTGCCTCGGTGGGTCACCCTGCCTCGGTGGATCACCCTGCCTCGGTGGGTCACCCTGCCTCGGTGGGTCACCCTGCCTCGGTGGGTCACCCTGCATTGGTGGGTCACCCTGCCTCGGTGGGTCACCCTGCCTCGGTGGGTCACCCTGCCTCGGTGGGTCACCCTGCCTCGGTGGGTCACCCTGCCTCGGTGGGTCACCCTGCCTCGGTGGGTCACCCTGCCTCGGTGGGTCACCCTGCCTCGGTGGGTCACCCTGCCTCGGTGGGTCACCCTGCCTCGGTGGGTCACCCTGCCTCGGTGGGAGACGGCCGACTTGTTGAAAAAATATTATTATTATTATTATTATTATTATTATTATTATTATTATTATTATTATTATTATTATTATTGAGCTCCTTAGCCATTTAAAAGGTGCCTCGAACTTAGTGCATATAGACTATAAATGTAGTATAAGCACATCTCTGGCAAGACAGTGATGGAGTGAATGATGGTGAAAGTTTTTCTTTTTCGGGCCACCCTGCCTTGGTGGGAGACGGCCGATGTGTTATTAATATATAGTAGGCTTCTTCAGTCGAATACAGAAGAATTAACAGAAGCAGTAGAGATGTGAAGACGGTGTAATCAGGCCATGAGCCTTGAAGACGTAGTTCTGAGGTGGTCAGTCCCTCAGTCTGGAGAAGAGTTTTGTTCCATGGTCTGGTGTCCAGACTATGCAGTGTATTATTACAATAAAAAATAAGCGCTAAACCTGTAGCGGGTTATGCAGCACCTGGGTAAATGGAAGGCATTCAGGCTTAGATCAAGGGGCCCCTTACCAGTATCATTATTGTAGTGAAGGAGGAAGCTCTAAACCCGTAGGATTATATAGCGCCTGTGAAGGGATGTGGAAGGTATTCAGGTTTAATTCAGGGAACTGGAGCACAGATCCAATTCCCTAGATCAAGAGCCTCTCGCCAACGTCAAGGGACCTTCCTTGAGGGGGGGGGGTAACATTGTCAAATATTATATACAAGTATTTATGTAAGCGGCTATATTAATGGCAGCTTATACTTACACTATAAACGTTGCTTGGAATAATACACAAATAAATAACAAAAAGGCACAATACCGTGACTGGAACGATACACAAATAACCCGCACATAAAAGAGAGAAGCTTACGAAGCTTGGAATGTTTCAAAGAACCTTCCTTCAGCGGTGCATCTGCAAAATTTATACATTATTATCATTATAAACCATACCACGGGTGGGGTTTGAACCTGCGGGTTCAAACCCCGCCCGTGGTATTACCTGGAGTTTACCTGGAGAGAGTTCCGGGGGTCAACGCCCCCGCGGCCCGGTCTGAGACCAGGCCTCCTGGTGGATCAGAGCCTGATCAACCAGGCTGTTGCTGCTGGCTGCACGCAAACCAACATACGAGCTACAGCCCGGCTGATCCGGAACTGACTTTAGGTGCTTGTCCAGTGCCAGCTTGAAGACTGCCAGGGGTCTGTTGGTAATCCCCCTTATGTGTGCTGGGAGGCAGTTGAACAGTCTCGGGCCCCTGACACTTATTGTATGGTCTCTTAACGTGCTAGTGACACCCCTGCTTTTCATTGGGGGGATGTTGCATCGTCTGCCAAGTCTTTTGCTTTCGTAATGAGTGATTTTCGTGTGCAAGTTCGGTACTAGTCCCTCTAGGATTTTCCAGGTGTATATAATCATGTATCTCTCCCTCCTGCGTTCCAGGGAATACAGGTTTAGGAACCTCAAGCGCTCCCAATAATTGAGGTGTTTTATCTCCGTTATGCGCGCCGTGAAAGTTCTCTGTACATTTTCTAGGTCGGCAATTTCACCTGCCTTGAAAGGTGCTGTTAGAGTGCAGCAATATTCCAGCCTAGATAGAACAAGTGACCTGAAGAGTGTCATCATGGGCTTGGCCTCCCTAGTTTTGAAGGTTCTCATTATCCATCCTGTCATTTTTCTAGCAGATGCGATTGATACAATGTTATGGTCCTTGAAGGTGAGATCCTCCGACATGATCACTCCCAGGTCTTTGACGTTGGTGTTTCGCTCTATTTTGTGGCCAGAATTTGTTTTGTACTCTGATGACGATTTAATTTCCTCATGTTTACCATATCTGAGTAATTGAAATTTCTCATCGTTGAACTTCATATTGTTTTCTGCAGCCCACTGAAAGATTTGGTTGATGTCTGCCTGGAGCTTTGCAGTGTCTGCAATGGAAGACACTGTCATGCAGATTCGGGTGTCATCTGCAAAGGAAGACACGGTGCTGTGGCTGACATCCTTGTCTATGTCGGATATAAGGATGAGGAACAAGATGGGAGCGAGTACTGTGCCTTGTGGAACAGAGCTTTTCACCGTAGCTGCCTCGGACTTTACTCTGTTGACGACTACTCTCTGTGTTCTGTTAGTGAGGAAATTATAGATCCATCGACCGACTTTTCCTGTTATTCCTTTAGCACGCATTTTGTGCGCTATTACGCCATGGTCACACTTGTCGAAGGCTTTTGCAAAGTCTGTATATATTACATCTGCATTCTTTTTGTCTTCTAGTGCATTTAGGACCTTGTCGTAGTGGTCCAATAGTTGAGACAGACAGGAGCGACCTGTTCTAAACCCATGTTGCCCTGGGTTGTGTAACTGATGGGTTTCTAGATGCGTGGTGATCTTGCTTCTTAGGACCCTTTCAAAGATTTTTATGATATGGGATG
The DNA here is from genome assembly GCF_038502225.1 of Cherax quadricarinatus. Classification (NCBI taxonomy): domain Eukaryota; kingdom Metazoa; phylum Arthropoda; class Malacostraca; order Decapoda; family Parastacidae; genus Cherax; species Cherax quadricarinatus. The sequence continues at coordinate 7,721,678 of NC_091372.1, forward strand.
TTAGTGCTATTGGTCTGTAGTTCTTTGCTGTTGCTTTACTGCCCCCTTTGTGGAGTGGGGCTATGTCTGTTGTTTTTAGTAACTGTGGGACGACCCCCGTGTCCATGCTCCCTCTCCATAGGATGGAAAAGGCTCGTGATAGGGGCTTCTTGCAGTTCTTGATGAACACAGAGTTCCATGAGTCTGGCCCTGGGGCAGAGTGCATGGGCATGTCATTTATCGCCTGTTCGAAGTCATTTGGCATCAGGATAACATCGGATAGGCTTGTGTTAATCAAATTTTGTGGCTCTCTCATAAAAAATTCATTCTGATCTTCGACTCTCAGTCTGGTTAGCGGCTTGCTAAAAACTGAGTCATATTGGGACTTGAGTAGCTCACTCATTTCCTTGCTGTCATCTGTGTAGGACCCATCTTGTTTAAGTAGGGGCCCAATACTGGACGTTGTTCTCGATTTTGATTTGGCATAGGAGAAGAAATACTTTGGGTTTCTTTCGATTTCATATATGGCTTTTAGTTCTTCCCGCGATTCCTGACTCCTAAAGGATTCTTTTAGCTTAAGTTCGATGCTTGCTATTTCTCTGACCAGTGTCTCCCTGCGCATTTCAGATATATTGACCTCTTTTAGCCGCTCTGTTATTCTTTTCCGTCGCCTGTAAAGGGAGCGCCTGTCTCTTTCTATTTTACATCTACTCCTCCTTTTTCTTAGAGGAATAAGCCTTGTGCATACATCGAGTGCCACCGAATTAATCTGTTCTAGGCATAAGTTTGGGTCTGTGTTGCTTAGTATATCTTCCCAGCTTATATCGGTTAGGACTTGGTTTACTTGGTCCCACTTTATGTTTTTGTTATTGAAGTTGAATTTGGTGAATGCTCCCTCGTGACTAGTCTCATTTTGTCGGTCTGGGGCTCCACGCATACATGTCTGAACCTCAATTATGTTGTGATCTGAGTATATTGTTTTTGATATTGTGACATTTCTTATCAGATCATCATTGTTAGTGAATATGAGGTCTAGTGTATTCTCCAGTCTAGTAGGCTCTATTATTTGCTGGTTTAAATTGAATTTTGTGCAGAGATTTAAAAGCTCGTGTGAGTGTGAGTTTTCATCAGAGCTGCCTCCTGGTGTTATTACTGCAACAATATTATTTGCTATATTCCTCCATTTTAGGTGCCTTAAGTTGAAATCCCCCAGGAGCAAGATGTTGGGTGCAGGAGCTGGAAGATTTTCCAGACAGTGGTCAATTTTTAACAGCTGTTCCTGGAATTGCTGGGAAGTTGCATCCGGAGGCTTGTAGACTACCACAATGACTAGGTTTTGGTTCTCGACCTTTACTGCTAAAACTTCCACTACGTCATTTGAGGCATTAAGCAGTTCTGTGCAAACAAGTGACTCTGCAATGTACAGGCCAACCCCCCCCTTTTGCCTGTTCACTCTGTCACATCTGTATAGGTTGTAACCTGGGATCCATATTTCATTGTCCAAGTGATCCTTTATGTGGGTCTCAGTGAAAGCCGCGAACATTGCCTTTGCCTCTGCAAGCAGTCCACGGATGAAAGGTATTTTGTTGTTTGTTGCTGGCTTTAGACCCTGTATATTTGCAAAGAAGAATGTTATCGGACTGGTGGTATTGTTGGTACTGGGGGGGATTTTTTTTCCGGCATTAGTATCTGTATCTGTTGGTTTGGAGTGGAGGCCATCGACTGTGGTTCCACTCCAGGAATGACTGGATTTGGTGTACGATTTCTGCCATTTCCTGCCAGTTTTTTTTCCTTCCTGGCACTAAAAAACCTCTCCCTCTTGAGTGGCTGTGGCTACCCAGGTTTTCCCATGGCCTGGATGTTTTGTATCTTTTTGTCCCCTTTAGATGGTATGCCTGGCAATTTAAGTTATAGCACAGTCTTTCCTGTACTGAAGAGGTACACATTTCAGGGTGAAAAAGCTTACAGGAAGGGAGTTTGCATTTTCCTGTTGTCATATGGACATGACATTTTCTAGGGTGGTCATAGTTGCATGTCCCATCTGTTTTTCCGGATTTCCCATGCCAGCAGATACCAAGTGCATAGTATGTGCACAGGCTTGGTTTCCGTTTGCCTTGGGTTTCTGTGACTGTATTCCCTGTTGGTGCATGTTTCCCTGTCTTATTCCTATCCTCCCTAGCACCAACAATGGAGCTCCCACCAGTTGTTTTTGGTAATTTATCCTCACTATTGCTATTGGAGTCCTCTTGTTTGCTATTTCCTGCGGTATTTCTAGTTTGCAATATTGGTTTTATCTTATCTTTGACTACACTTGTTTCCCTACTATGGCTCCTGTCCTCTATGAGGTCATTTATATGTATTCCTTCCTGCGTATAATTCCCGACTACCTGGACAAAATCTCCAGCTTCATAATTACTGTCTCCCAGGACAGTATCTCCAGCTTCACCATTTCTGTCTCCCAGGACAGCACCTCCAGCTTCACCATTACTGTCTCCCAGGACAGCACTATCAGCCCCACATTTACTGACTACCAGGACATCACCTCCAGCCTTACAGTTTGTGACTACATGGCCAGTGTCATTACGATTTCGTGAGTTGTTATTATTATTATCATTAAGAGTATCCAAAGTTGTACAGTCCACGATAAATTCATGCACGTCATGCAGTACACTGCGACTCTGAAGTGTTCAGGAGCATTGTCTGCACACTGCTAAGATTTCGTTCAGATTTTTAACCCCGGAGGGTTAGCCACCCAGGATAACCCAAGAAAATCAGTGCGTCATCGAGCACTGTCTTATTTCCATTGGGGTCCTCAAATTTTGTCCCCCATGATGCGACCCACACCAGTCAACTAACACCCAGGTACCTATTTGCTGCTAGGTGAACAGGACAACAGGTGTAAGGAAACGTGTCGAAATGTTTCCACCCCGCCGGGAATCGAACCCGGGCCCTCCGTGTGTGAAGCGGGAGCTTTAGCCACCGGGCCTGGTGAAGTTTGTGGAGGTGTGTTGCTGCTGGTGCTTCCACTCCTTGACTACTGTGGGCGAGTTAGCTTCTGTATCCAGACGTGTCCCTCAGTAGCTTCTCCATAATGGGGTGTTCTTGAGTTATATAAATTGTGGCGAACTAAATCAGTAGGCTGCTACTTCCCAAGCTTTATTTGACATATTACACCACATATCTGACAATACAAAAGCAGACATAATAATATTTGAAAGATGAAACATCATAAAAAAATCTAATATACGATGGATATTGTGAAAATTTGTCTGGACTGCCTCGGAGTCGCCTACCCTGGCAAGCTCTGTGGACACCGAGCTCTGAGGTCGGTACCTCAGCCTCACAAGTGGCTTATAGGACAGATTTTCATAAATGATTAATGTTGCAAGAAATTTCGCCTGCATGCACGTTTAAAGGACTAACTTGGTGATGAAGAAGCTATTCTGGTCTTCAACCTCCCTAAGCTTAGCCCCTTTGGACTTCCCCTCAGAAACCACGTGCAACCGGGAGCCTTAATTCCTGCAATATTCAATCGTTATTAGTGACCTGCCTGCACCTCAGAAATTCCTATTTCAAAGGGGGGGGGGTGAAACCCCTAGAATACTATGCAGAAAGTGACACTAGCTTCTAGGTTGACAAGAGACACTGGTACATACTGGGCATGCACTGCCGGCTGCACAAAGGCCTACAGCTCAACTCACTTGCAACTTTCCCCAGACACTGGCCAGAATCCTAAGAAAAAGTGGAGGTCTTGTTTTACTGTATGGGCCTGACGGAGGAGGACATCTACGGTACATCGAGGTGCCTCCACCAGATTTCCCCAGGTCTCATATGTGAAGACATGTGGGGGCGCCGCCTGCTGATCACGGCACATGTTGTTCAGATGGTGTCTAGTCATAGAAGGAAGATCTGGCATCTTCGAGACCCACGCCTCATCGTTCAAACTTGGGCTGCCAGTTCTCCCTAGCTAACATAACCTAGTGTTTGCCTACATTTGGCCTATTACTACCTATGTTAAGGTCTTAGGTCTACATTATTATTATCTACAGTTGCCTCAATAATCCTAATATTAGTGTACTAACAGTATAAACTACCTACTTCTTCCCTGAAGGGTAAATCTATCAATTAAAAAGTACCTTCCAACCACCTTCGCCAACCCGGGTGAGTGTGTTTGTGTTTTGGGTGGGTGTAAGGGCCCTCAAACGATGTGTTTTTCCCCATTGGGACTTTCAGACCGAATAAGTTCCAACAAATATACAGGATGGCTTTATTCTTCCAAAAAGAAAGAAAAAAAAAACAGATACTGTACTTGTATAAAACGTACCTGGCTTTAACTGATTAAGTCCAGTACTACCTTAATCAAAACACTGGAAATATACAAGTACGAATGTACATGATCTATAGTAATTCCAGATAGACCGTCTGCGGTCCTCACATCTACCTAAAACACCTATATACACCTGGGTTGGCGAAGTTGGTTGGAAGGTACATTTTAATTGATAGATTCACCCTTCAAGGAAAATGTAGGTAGTTTATACTGTTAGTAAACTAGTATTCAAAGTTTATTCTCTATAAGGATTACAATGCTGAGTTTACAGAAATATGGTTATTGTTTGGTTTACATGTTGTAAAATAGTGATTACAGAGTGTACCACTAGAACGCTTAGCATGGCTAGGCATTTCGGGCAGACTTAGTTTTATTCTTAATTGTAAAATATTACAAATTATGAGGTAAGTTGGTATTATGGCTAAGTGACTAAATACTAGTTTGTGAGTTTAGCAATGTGAATGCTTTTGTTTTGGCACAGTACATAGTTTCAGTATTGGAATATCACAGGATTCATTATTTTAAGATTGAGATTAATATTTCTGTTTATGGTCAAATGAGTGAGCGAGTGTAAGTGTGAACCACCAGGTGGTATTCGTGTAGTTAGTTGACGGGGTGTATCAGGGAGATAAGATGTTTTCTAATGGTAGTTTTGAAGGTGATGAATGTGTCTGCAGTTCTAGAGTTCTCAGGTAGGGTATTCCAGATTTTAGGGCCTTTGACATACATTGAATTTTTGTAAAGGTTTAGTCGGACACGGGGAATGTCGTAGAGATGTTTGTGTCTGGTGTTATGCCTGTGGGTTCTGTCACAACTATCAAGAAAGCATTTTAGGTCAAGGTTGATATTAGAGTTTAAGGCCCTGTAGATGTAGATTGCACAGCAGTAAGTGTGGATGTACTGAACAGGGAGTAAGTTTAGGTCTACGAAGAGTGGGGGGTGTGTTGCCAGGGATGGGATTTAGTGATTATTCTTACTGCAGCTTTTTGTTGGGCTATTATTGGCTTTAGGTGTGTTGCTGCAGTTTATCCCCAAGCACAAATAGCATAGGTGAGGTATGGATAAATAAGTGAATGGTATAGTGTGAGAAGGGCATTTTGCGGCACGTAGTATCGTATCTTGGAGAGGATCCCAACCGTTTTGGATACTTTTTTGGTTATATGCTGGATATGGGTGCTGAAATTCAAGTTGTTGTCAAGGTATAAGCCTAGGAATTTGCCCCCATTATTTCTAGGATTATTGAGGCAACTGTAGATAATAATAATGTAGAGCTAAGACCTTAAGGTAGGTAGGAATAGGCCTTTAATATAGGCAAACACCAGGCTATATTAGCTAGGGAGAACTGGCAGCTTCAAGTTTGAATGGCGAGACGCTGGTCTTTGAGATGCCAGAGCTTTCTTCTAAGATAGGACACCATCCTAGCAACAAGTGCCGTGAACAGCAGGGCGGCGCCCCCACATGTCTACACATACTAGACCTGGGGAAATCTGGTGGAGGCACCTCGAAGCACTGTAGATGCCCTCCTCTGTCAGGCCCATTACAGTAAGACAAGACATCCCTTTCTTTCTCAGTATTCTGGCCAGTTTCTGGGGGAAATTGCGAGTAAGTTGAACTGTGGGTCTTTGTGCAGTCGGATGCCCGAAGACCATTACGTACCGGCGTCCCCTCTTTGTTGAAGCTTAGAAGCTAGTGTCACTTCCTGCATAGTTATACTAGGGGGATACACACCCCCTTGGAATCAGGAGCTTCTGAGGTGCAGGCAGGACACTAATACCGACTGAATATTGCTGGAATTACGTTCCCCACTGCACATGGTGACTTGAAGGGGAAAGTCCAGAGGGGCTAAGGTTTAGGGAGGTTGAAGACTGGGTAATATGTTCTCCAACACCAAGTAACTTAGTCCTCTATTCGTGCATGGTGGGAATTCTTGCAACATCAGTTATTTATGGAAATGTGTTATATAAGCCACTTGTGAGGCTGAGGTACCAACCTCAGAGCTCAGTGTCAACAGAGCTTGCTAGGGTAGACAACTCACATGGAGGCAGTCCAGACAAAATTTCAATAGTTTTTATGAAAAGTGAAACTCAGATTAGCGTGTGTGTATGTGAAAGACGTGGGACTGATTCCCAATGAAAGTAGGCCTTAGGCAGAGATGCATGATGTCACCTTAGCATTTTAACAAAAGCTTAGTTAGTGATTGACTGAATACCAGATATGAGGGAGTAGAGAGGAAGTGGATGTATTTAAACATTTGGGATTGGACATGCCAGCAAATGAGTCTCTGAAAGATGAGGTGAACCACAAAATAGATGAGGTGGGGAAAAGGGTAGGTGGTGTGTTGAGGCATCTGTGGAACATGGGGAATATATAATAGCTAAATTTAAATCCAAATACATACAAAAACCTCTCACAGTGATAAACATCTACACTCTACAGAGTGCCACAGTCAAATATTAACCAATTTAGTGAAAAACTAGGAAGCATGATAACTGATGCACACATGAACAAAGACCACTTACTACTCACAGGAGACTTCAATATAAATCTCCTGCAAGACCAGGACCCACATTTAACAGAATTCACAAACACTATGAGCAACTGCCTGCTGCTACCAGCAGTAACAAAACCTACAAGAATCTCGGAGACTAGTGTTTCCTTATTAGACCACATCTGGACAAACACCATATCCCTTTAAAATCAGGCATAATCACAGATAACACCACTGACCACTACCCTACCTTTCTCATAACCAATCTAGGTAAATTACCCCAAGACACTACAAAAGTTACCTTCAGACTTCATAATGAGACAGCCATTAATAACTTCACAACAGCAATGACAAACATCGACTGGCAAACCGAGCTAGAAATCAATACAGATACTGACGAATGTATTAATAATTTTCTAAAAGAGACTCAACACCTCTATAACAAGCACTGACCTAAAAAACTAAACAGATGACAGCTAAGAGACTGAACAGTCCCTGGCTAACACCCAGCGTCCTCAAATCCATAAATATAAAGCACCTATATGAAAAATAGTACAGAATGGGTCACATAACCAGAAACCAAACAAAACGTTACTCGTCAATCCTAACCAGCCTAATAAGACGGGCAAAAAAAATGTATTATGAGAACAGATTACTTAACTTAAAAGGTGATTTGTAAAAGACCTGGAAAACCCTATCTGAAATTCTAGGAACTAAAAAGTTTTCAGGAAACAGAACAAACTAACAAAACCAGATGAACCCCTACTCCCACCGACTGAAACTGCACTCATTGTTTTCTTCTCCACCATAAGAAAACACCTGGCAAGCAAAATCCCAAGCTCAAACACCCCACCTAACAACTACCTCACTGGCACCTACCCGAACACACTGTTCCTAGCTCCGACCAACCCAGCAGAAGTCTCACTTATTATCAACACACTAAAGAACAAGACAGGAGATTTAAATAACTTACCACCCTTCATATACAAAAAAAATCTTTCTCAAGTGCTGTCACCAATTATTGCAACACTCTAACAAATACATCGAATCCTCTACCTTCCCCTCAATTCTCAAAATAGCAAGGATCACCCCAATACATAAAAGAGGATATCAAACAGACCTGAATAACTATAGGCCAATATCTAACTTGCCCCTTCTCTCTAAAATCTTTGAAAAATTAGTTCATAGGTAGATCTATTCCTACCTCATTTCCCACAACATACTCAACCCCTGTCAGTTTTGGTTCAGGCCCAACAAAAACACGAATGATGTTATTATACACATGCTAGAACTAATATACACTGCACTCGAGAAAAAAGAAGTCCCATTGGGAATCTTCATTGATCTACGTAAAGCTTTTGATACAGTTGACCATGATTTATTGTGCATAAAATTATCACATTATGGTATAAGAGGGCACTCCTTCAACTACCTAGTCATATCTTAGCAACAGAAGCCAATATGTGTACACAAATGGAGCTGCCTCTTCCACACTACCAATTACAGTCGATGTCCCACAGGGAAGTGTCCTTGGCCCACTTCTCTTTCTCATTTACATGAACGACCTACCAAATGCATCTCAGCTACTCAAACCCATACTATTTGCAGATGACACTACATACGTCTTCTCTCACCCAAGCCCAGTCGCACTAGCCAATACTGTAAATACTGAATTACAGAAAATATCTACCTGGATGATGATTAACAAGCTTACTCTCAATAATGACAAAACCTATTTCATTCAGTTTGGGAACAGAGCTACAAATGTTCCCCTTAACAATGATAATCGGAACACCTATTACAAAACTCACAGAGGGAAAATTCTTAGGAATCCACCTTGATAACAGTCTCAAATTTCAGACACACATACAACAAATTTCCAAGAAAGTCTCCAAGACAGTAGGCATACTATCAAAGATACGGTACTATGTTCCACAATCAGCTCTCCTTGCCCTATATCATTCACTTATTTACCCCTATCTCACCTATGGAATCTGTGCATGGGGCTCAACAACAATAAATCATCTCAGACCATTAATTATCCAGCAAAAGGCTGCAGTCAGAATGATAACAAATTCCCACTCCTAACAGCATACTCCACCAATATTCACAAGTCTAAACTTGCTCACCTTACAAAACATCCATACTTATTATTGTGCCTACTACATACATAGAACACTAAACTCAGATATTAACCTCCCCTTAAACTTCTCCTTACCAACCTTAACAGAACACACGACCATAACACAAGACACAGATCACTCTTTGATGTTCCCCATGTTCATCTCACACTATGTAAAAACTCAATGCACATAAAAGGCTCAAAAATTTGGAATTCATTACCAGTGCTTACCAAAGAAACACTGTCTGTATATCAATTCAAGACTCTTCTAAAAAACCACCTACTCACCCAAAACTAAATACACAGTATTTAATTTAACTTCACCTACACAGTTAACAAATCACTTTCTATTGCCTCAAAATATCATTACTCACTGGATTACTTCCCTAGCCTTAGGACCCCGTAAATAAATACTCAAAGATCAATAAATTCTCATATCTAATCTAATGCAAATATTGAATAACTTATATTTCATAAATATATAACCCAGTTGCATAATTAGAGAAACCTTACCAAGCTATGTTATTATAGCATTACCTTTAACTCATCTAATGACCATATGAGCTGTTACTCCACTACAGATCATTGATTTGAGTTGATTAGATCTGATTAATAAACTGTAATACTACATATAGTAAACTGATCATTTTGTTATATTATTCATTGTAATGTTACAAAATTGTAAAACTATAATGCTTCAAAATTGAAATGTTCAAATTCCATTGTTTAAAATACTCAATTGTACTTGATATTGTAAATTGTCTACAGTAACTGTTACCATTAATCAAGTTAATTTTAAGCCTGCCCATAATGACATGTACACCCAACTACTATAATACCTTGTACAACCATGTATCATGTCTTAATAAACTATTGTTATTATTATTAAGAAAAAAGTTTATATGTAAGGGTAAAAATGGGAATGTACCACATTTTAGTGGTATCATCACTTTTATATGGGTGAGGGATGAGCTTTGAATGTTGCAGCAAGGTGGAGGCTAGAGGCACTGGAGACATATGCAAAGAATTCAGAGTGTAGAAATTAAAAGGTGATGTGTGGTCACCAGGGGTATAATTTGGAGGGGCTGAGGTGGTCTGGGGATGTAAGAGAGGCTGGATGATAAAAAGGGTGTATAATCTAGGGGTGGAAAGTAGGTAGATAGGGGTCATCCCAAGAATAGTTAGAGGGGGTAAAAGAGGGCTTGTATATTAGGGCCTTGAGCAACCAGCTGGTTTGTGCATATGTGTGTGTGTGTGTGTGTGTGTGTTCAGTGGACATGATGTTGGTGTGAGCAAGATAACATTTATTGAAGAAATTCAGGAAAACCAGTTAGATGAAGATGGAGGTGGAATAGGCACTGCCTGCACTCTGAAGGACGGGCGAGGATGTTGCAGTCAACGGTAATCTGTTATGTGATATCAGCACACTTCTGGCAAGTCAGTAATTGAATGAATGATGAATATGCTTTGTTGTTTAGTTACCCTGCCTTGGTGGGAGATGGCTGTTGAGGTAAGAAAAAATAATGATAAAATATTTACGAAGAAGGGCTTAACCTTTGAGGGTCATTCAGCACCTAAGGAATGAGAAGATTTTGGATTAACGAGATTTGATCCAAAGGGATAGTAGCCTTTCACCAGCTTCAATACACTCCTCTTTAAGTAGCTCTAACATATCTCTATTTTCCTGACAGAGTAAAGAATCATCCCTTAACAAGAGCTCAGACAAGGAAGAGTACATGGAAAATGCATCACCATCACCAAAGTCGACTCAGAAGCAACTGACCAATCCAAATGACATATACACCAGACCACATGCCCCCAAGGATGATCGCCATTATTCTGCTCGAGATTACAAGGACATCCCTTCAGGAAGGCGAGATCCAAGTTCCAGGCATGATCCATACACAAGAAACGAAACCAACCACAGAACCAGTCCCTACCCCACGTCTAGCTCAAAGTACCAACAGGGACACTCCAGAGACAGTTATCGAGACTAAACTTAAATCACACATTCTATTTAACATGTACCAAAAAATTTGTACAGTACTAAAATTTGTCATATTAATATTATAATTATGGAAAAGTGCTAAACTCATAAGGGTTACAGTGTCTAACTGCCTACTTTCCAAGGAAAGTAGGCAGTTCCTACTACTTAGATCAACCATTCACTGTTATCTAAGCCATGATATTTGATCCAAGAAGGGGAATACAGGTCCATTATTATTATTATAAGCAAGGGGGAAGCACTAAACTACAGGTTCAATTTCTTATATCATGAGCCCCTCGCTAGCCTCAAGGAACCTTCCTTGAGGGGTTCATTATTAATGGGAGCTCTCTAAACTCTTAGGACTCGTGCAGTGCCTGGGGAATGGGAAGTAGATCCATTCTTGAGGGCAATTAATCCCGACTCCAGAGCTCTTCACCAGCATTACGGCACCTCCCACGAAGGCCACATACTGTATACATGTATATATGTTATGTATCAAGTGTAATCCAATAAGTTTTATTATATTCAACACAAAGGGCTAAACCAATAAGCTTTATATCATTATAATTTTTTAATGGTAGACAGAAAATGTGTGCATGTCTGCTAGATTATTTATAGGGGAACTTTATAATAAAAAAGTGCTAAAACTACTAGGGTCATACAGTGCTGTATATAGGGGGACTATAGTCATGGGAAAGTGTTAAATTTGCAGCAAGGGTCATACAGTGCCATGGGAATGAGAATCAGATTTGATCTGAAAGGAGGTTATCTCAAATTCCTCACTGTTATGTTCATGGGGAGAAGCACTAAACCCATAGGGTGCATACAGTGCCTCGGGGAATGGAACGCATTCAGGTCTGATTCAAGGAATTGGAGCATTGGTCCATTTCCTTAGATCAGTCTCTCACTAACATCAATAAACATTTTTCGAGGGGGGTCAAGTTCCTCAAAATAAAAACACATCAAAAGAATTTTTAAACATTTAGACAAAGTGAAATGTCATTTATATTACATTTGAGTTAATGTACGAGCAATTAAATTTGTATTATCTTCGGAGCAAATAGTCACATTGCAGACACCACCAGAGACACTGCTTCATTAAACATAAGGAAAAAATAAAATCAATGTACAATTTTGGTTTATTTGTTTATCACCATTTCTAACTTACACCACAAATATTTTAAATATATTTGTGGAACATCTCTATTTACATACACTGTACATGTACAATGTCATAAGAAAATTTCATTTACACTTATGAGTTTTGCCATTTGTCTAGTTCTTGCAAGCAAAATATGATCTGGCAGTTCCAAACAATACTGGCAAGCAATGGAATGAGTTTAAGCCATTACTGAACCAATGGCATCCTCATGTTAAATTATAGTTTCCTAAGTTCTTATCAAGAATTCTAAAACAGGAAACTAAATCATTCAAGCTGCCTTGGGAGCAAGTGCCTTAAGGTCAGCAAAGCACTGTTTAAGGGCAGCAGCCTCCTGCGCCGGGGTAATGGATGATTTTACATTGCTAACAATCCAGTCCACCATGTGCTTCTGATGCAGACGAGTCTTGACATTGGCAGTCTCCAACTGGTAATCCAACCTCTTCTTTACCTATAAAAATAATGTAGACCATCAGTGTCCAATAGCAATATTATGAAGAATCGATTACAATACATAGTGAAATAATTCCCATCAAACCCACAATTCAGAGGGGAAAACTTAGATGTTTCAGTCTATCCTGGACTGTTTCAGTCCAAGACAGACTGAAGTGGTCTTTTCTGAATTGTAGGTTGGTTACAAGCAATATTCTTGGTAGAGAATTAAATTACAGGTATTTAGCTCAAGTTTTAGGTAATAGGTTGGTAAACAGCAACTACCGTCCTGCCAACTGAGTGTAAAACGAAAGCCTGTAATTGTTTTACATGATGGTAGGATTGCTATTGTCCTTTTTTTTCTGTCTCATAAACATACAAGATTTCAGGTATGTCTTGCTGCTTCTACTTACACTTAGGTCACACTATACATACATGTACAAGCATATATATACACACCACTCTGGGTTTTCTATTTTCTTTCTAGTTCTTGATCTTCTTTATTTCCTCTTATCTCCATGGGGAAGTGGAACAGAATTCTTCCTCCGTAAGCCATGCGTGTTGTAAGAGGCGACTAAAATGCCGGGGGCAAGGGGCTAGTAACCCCTTCTCTTGTATAAATTACTAAATTTAAAAAGAGAAACTTTAGTTTTTCTTTTTGGGTCAGCCTGTCTTGGTGGGATATGCCCGGTTTGTTGAAAAAAAAAAAAAATTAGCTCAAGTATATGCTTTTCTATGACATATGAATACCTAAAACTCAATAACCACACTTACCAGTAGCAACTGTTGCACAATGCTAAAGCCATACAAGGCATTTAAAATTTTTCCTACCCAATGAGAATGTGATGGACTCTACAAAAGTTTATTAAAAGTGTGAGACTGTAGCAACAAAGGTATTGTAAATATATCAAGGATTTAAGTTAAGTTAACAGATTTGCAATGTTAACCCTGGCATTCAACTGAATCCTGAAAATAAAGTTTAAATAAGAACTGAAATATGTAGTGAATATAAGCAACTTACAAATAAGATGTGGAAAAAGATTTATGTGCAGTTCAGGACATTTATTAAAGGAAATGTTTCACCACGCATGGCTTCTTCAGTCCTAATACAAAGATAACTAGGAACAAGTGTATATATATACAGTAGTCCCCCCCCCCCCCCCCCCCGTATCTGCGAGTGATACTATTCCAAGACCTCCCGTGGATACTCGAAACTGCAGATAACAGCGAACCCTATACAGTAGTGCCTGCAAATTCGTGGAGGTTACATTCCAAGACCACCCGTGAATTTGGAAAAACTGCAAATTCTGAACGAGGTTAAAAAGATGCCTATAAATACATATTTTTACAGTTTAAACCCTAAATATGCCCCCAAAACACAAATTTAATTTCAAACTCAGCTTCATACATCACCCTTAAAAAAAAAAAAAATGTGAAGATAAACCTGTATACAGTACAGCCTCTCCTCACTTAACCCTTTCACTGTCGAGACCCCTGCTCACAAACTTGCTCTCAGAATGATTTTTTCCTATGAAATGAGAGAATCTTTTCCCGATGGCAATGACACCAAAAGTACGAAATTTGATGGAAAACTTACGGAATTGCGCACTTGCGAATTTAGCGGTCTCAGCGATATTTATGCACTGGCGATTTCACCCACTGAGCCCTATTTACTGCTAATTCCATTGTTCCAGTCGACCAAACTCATAGTTATTTCGCTATTACTCCATTTGTTCTATCGACTAAGTATACAAGAAACCGCCAATTTACCAATTTCAACTATGTACCCAATAATGTGGTCAGAAACTGGCAATCTGGCCAATTTTGCACAAATCTGAAAAGATGTTAATTTCAAAATAGGGTTCAGAATAAACAATGCAGACATTCCTGGCACTAAAATAACATTTTCTCTGTTCATTAGTCATGTCTCCAGGCCCCTCTTATATTACTAATGCTTTCCATTTTGAATTTTTATTCACACAAAAAATAGAACATTACTGTTATGCAGACTACTGCATTATTATTACAAATGTATAAATAACATCAACCCATTTGTTACTGTGTATTAGACTGGCCATCGACAAAAATCGAACATTTCCGCTACCTTGAGCTCAATTTCAAGGTACCTTTCATCGTGAAACCAATCAAAATCATCTCTATTTTTGTAATATATACTCCTTTCTATCAAATGAGACCAAGAAAATGAGAATACAACCATAAATACCATACAAAAATACATTGCAAAGTCACTGTTTTAAACCAAAAACAGTTTATTTTTCTCATTATGCACTGCAGGATTTTTTTTATACTGTTCACACTTGCCACTCAGACCCATTCTTTCATATGTAGGACTACCAGCTTTCTCCCACCAGATCTGAAGGTGCTAGAATTTTGGCGTAGTATTAGGGGACCGACACTGGTTTGCAAGCCGTAATATTATGGGACTGACAGAGAAGGGTTAACAACGGAGTTCCGTTCCTAAGAGCACGTCAGTAAACGGATTCATCGCTAAGCAAGGAGCATATTTGAATGGTAGTGAGTTTGTGTCAACCATCTCTGATATTGTTTTAATGTCACCTTTGCACCATTTATATTTTTAGTATGCGTATTTTTAAATGTTTATACAGTAGTGTACTGTATATTGTAATAAACATAATAAGAGGAACTCAGCTCTAATATACATTATTTAGGTACGCATACTGGTCAGAAAGCCTATTGTAAGTCCAAGCTGTCTGTAAACGAGCATGTTGCTAAGTGAGGAGAAGCTATACTGTACTACTATGTCTCCTGCAGTGCTAGAATGTAAAATACTGATGTTACCCCCACATGTACAGTGGTCCCTTGATAACAGTCCGGCTCGATAGTCGTCCTTTTCGGAAATTGTCGCGTTATTTCGTCCAAACATTGGCTCGCAAATGGTCCGTTGACTCGCCAATCATCGTTCGTCTAGGACGTGTACACACAGCTCCGAGCCACCTCACACTCCATTCCCAGCCAGTGTGCCATTGTTTATCAGTGAGTGAGGATGATCCCACGAGTTCATACGATACATTTCATAATATTCCATTCGTTTTAGTGCTTGCAACTGCTAAATAAGTCACCATGGCTCCAAAGAAACCTAGTGCCAGCCCTTTGGTAAAGAATGTGAGAAACACATATAATTTAAGAAAAAGTTTGTAGAAAAACACGAAGGTGGTGGTGGTAGAGTGGAAGCAGTTGTAATAGTGGTTGATGGTGGTATAGGGTGGTAGTGATGGTGGTAGAAGGTGGTAGTGGTGGCAGAAGGTGGTAGTGATGGTGGTAGCAGGTGGTAGTGATGGTGGTAGCAGGTGGTAGTGATGGTGGTAGCAGGTGGTAGTGATGGTGGTAGCAGTTGTAATAGTGGTAGAAGGTGGTAGCAGTTGTAATTGTGGCAGAAGGTGGTAGTGATGGTGGTAGCAGTTGTAATAGTGGTAGAAGGTGGTAGTGACGGTGGTAGCAGTTGTAATAGTGGTAGAAGGTAGTAGTGATGGTGGTAGCTGTTTTAATAGTGGTAGAAGGTGGTAGTGATGGTGGTAGATGGTGTAGTGGTTGTGATGGTGGTAGAGGGTGCCTTCTTCAGTGATTCAGTAATTCTACTAACTCCTCCAATGTTGGAGTTATATAGGGCTACAGAAAACACCGCCGCCTCAGCTGCTGCTTCATCACCATTATGGACGGCTTACTCTCAGTGGCCCTTATACACCCAACAACAACACAACACCTCTCGTGACATACATAATGACTTATTTTATTCATTCTAGAGTATATTCCATGTTTCTATGTTATTAGTATGTGACCTCAGAGATTTTTGGAAAGAACACTTCAGTATCCTCCATTGCATAAGCCTTATAGGTAAGGCTTGGGAGGGAATGACTACCATGACTTTGAACTCTGCTTGGAGAAAACTGTGGCCAGATTGTGTCCACAAGAGGGATTTTGAAGGGTTTGTGGCTACCCTGATGAGCCTATGTCAGTTGTGAACTCTATTGTGGCATTGGGGAGTTCCATGGGGTTGGATGTGAGTTTGGAGGAGGACCACAGGGAAGAGCTAACCACTGAGGAGCTGCAAGAGCTTCAGCAGGAACAGCAACATATTGCAGCTCAAAATCTTGCTGCAGAGGAGGAGGAAGAGAGATGGAAGAAGGTGCCTTCTTCAGAGATTAAGGAGATTTTTGAAATGTGGGGTAGGATGGAAAGATTTATGGAGAAACATCACCCTGAGAAGGATGTTGCAAGCCATATCGGCAACTTGTACAGTGACAGGGTCTTGGCCCATTTTAGAGAAGCTTTAAAGAGACGCCAGAAACAAGAGCTCTCTGGATAGTTTTGTTGCGAGACAGGACTCCAGTGACTCAAGCTGGTCCTAGTGGCATTAAGAAACAGAGAAGAGAAGTAACCTCAGAAAAGGACTTGGTAGTACCTGAGGTGTTGATGGAAGGGGATTCCCCTTCCAAACAGTAACTAATCCAATCTCTCTCCTCCTCCAGTCTTCCATACACTAAGAAGAATCACCAATAAAAGTAAGTGTTATGCTGTTAATGTTTCATTCATCATTTCCCATTGTATTGTTTATGTACTACATGTATATTTCATGTAAAAATTTTTTTTGTTTTAATACTTCTGGGTGTCAGGAACGGATTAATTGTATTTACATTATTTCATGGGGAAAATTGATTTGAAAATCGTCTATTTCGATAATAGTCCCACTTCCAGGAACGGATTAAGGACGATAAACGAGGGACCACTGTACTGTAATTCATGCAAGCCCGTGTTCTTTGGTATACGTACATATATTAAAAAACTTTATACATGTACAGTATTATACAGTGGACCCCTGACTTACGATATTAATTCGTTCCAGAAGGCTGTTCGGGTGCCATTACCGAACGAATTTGGTCCCATAAGGAATATTGTAAATTAGATTAGTCCATTTCAGACCCCAAAAATACACTTACAGAACCACTAACAAAAATACACTTACATAATCATTCGAGTTGGGAGCTCTTCATAAGTCGGGAGTCCACTGTATTTTATATGGAAATTTTGCTGAATTTATGTTAATATTTATGCTACGAAATTATTAAATTATACGTATTTTCTTAATACAGTGGAACCTCAAAAATCGAACGTATCACATATCGAACGTTTCGATAATAGGACCATTTTTTCGGACAAACTGTGTCCCTATTATCGAACGCTCCCCTATTTTCGGACCGCTGGGTACGGGACCTGTCTGCCGCCTGCTCTGTCCGTGTCCCCGCGCAGGCGCCGTGAGCAGTCTAGCTTTGTTTATGCTTGAGTGAACACTAACCTGCGCTCTCATTCACGCATTTTACGATTATTTCATTGTGTTTAGTGCTTGTGGGACTGAAATAAGCTGCCATGGGCCCAAAGAAACTTGCTAGTGGTACCCCTGTGGTAAAGAAAGTGAGAAACACCATAGATGTGAAGAAGGAAATAATACAGAAGTATGAGAGTGGTGTGAGACTTGTTGAGCTTGCCAGGATGTATGGAAAAAACAAGTCGACCATCGGTTCTATCCTGTCAAAGAAAGAACAAATCAAGGAAGCTGATGCTGCGAAAGGTGTGGAGGTGCCTTCTTCGAAAGGTGATGAGGTGCCTTCTTCAAAGATTAAGGAGATTTGTGCCAAGTGGAATGATGTCCAAATGTTTGTGCAGAAGTACCACCCTGAGCAAGCTGAAACAAGCCATCTTTGCAACAAGTTCAGTGACAGAACCATGTCCCATTTTAGGGAAATGTTAAAGAGGCGCCAGAAACAGAGGACTGTGGGCAGTTATTTTGTGACTCTCAAGCTGGTCCTAGTGGCATTAAAAGACAGAGAAGGGAAGTAACCCCAGAGGGGGCTTTACCTGAAGTCCTCATGGAGGGGGATTCTCCTTCCAAACACTAACCCCAACTCCCTCTCTCCTCCTCCCTATCTTCCAGATGCCATCACCAATCTTCAATAAAGGTAAGTAAAAATGTTATTTTATATGTATTACTATACATAATTAAAAACTATAGTATTTGTTGTATGTAAAACTGTAATTAATCTCTATAAAATGTATTTTTTGTGTGAATATTTTTGGGTTTCTGGAATGGATTAATTGTATTTCCATTATTTCTTATGGGAAATATTGCTTCGAATTTCAGACTTTTCGAATTTAGAACTAGCTCCTGGAACGGATTAAGTTCGATTTTTGACGTTCCACTGTATTTAGCGTTAAAACACGTAAAAAATTATACTATATTGCCACAAAAAAAGCCCCCCAAAATTTGGCGAATTTGCAGGGATTTCTGTGAACAATTATTAGTTAGGTTCTAAGGAAAAATCCGTGAATTACTGAAGCCGTAAACTCGTGGTTCCAAATTTGCCGTAGTAGTTTTTCATTTACAGACATGCATATAAAGTTTAATTGATAAATTACACACAATAAGTGGAGAATTAACACTTTTCATTGATGGGGAACACTGGCTTTGATGAACTGCCAGTACCACTACCTGTGTGTTTTGGGGCCATTATTAAGCAAAATTAAGGCTTATTTTTGGGCCTTGGTAAACCACAGATAACTGAAACAGTGGCAAGTGAATCTGCGAATATGGAGGTTCTACTGTATTTCTTAGTTATCTCTGTATTAGGACTGACCAAATCACTCGTGGTGAAATGTTTCCTTTAACCCTTTGAGGGTCGACAGGCCCTCTCCGAAACTCGTTCTCAGGGTCGGCCAAATTTAAAAAAAAAAAAAAATTATTTTCTCTTATGAAAAGATAGAGAATCTTTTCCCGATCATAAAGACACCAAAAGTTTGAAATTTGATAGAAAACTTACGAAATTATGCTCTCGCAAAGTTAGCGGTCTCGGCGATGTTTATGCATCGGCGATTTTGCCCACTTTGAGCCCCATTTTCGGCCAATTTCGCTGTACTAGTCGACAAAAAACATGAATATTTCGCTAGAACTCCATTTTTTCTATCGAATGGTGCAAGAAACCACCCATTTATGAAATTCAACTATCCAGTACAGTGGTCAGAATTTAGCAATTTTGCCAATTTCACACAAATTTCAAAAGATGCCAATTTCCGAATAGGGTCCAGAATAAACAAGAAAGACATTCCTGGCACTAAAATGACATTTCCTCTAGTCATTAGTCACGTCTCAGGGCCCCTCTTATATTCTTTTGCTTTCCATTTTGAATTTTTATTCTCACAAAAAATATAAGATTTACTGTTATGCAGACTACTGCATTAGTGTAAAAACTGGTATAAATATTATTGGTGCACTTGTGAAAGAATATTAGACTCACCAGTTGACGTGTATTGCACGCTTGGCACGATTTGTTTACTTTTGAAGTTTGGTAAAAATCGAACATATCTGCTACTTTGAGCTCAATTTCAAGGCACCTTTCTTTGTAAAACCAGCCAAAATCATCTCAATTTCTGTAATATGTCTTCCATTCTATAAAATGAGACCAAGAAAACTAGAATACAACAATAAATACCATACGAAAATACACTGCAAAGTCGCTGATTTATTCCAAAAAAATGGTCAAAGTTTTTTTTTCTCATTATGCACTGTGTGCTGCAGGATTTTTTTTAGACTGTGCACACTGACCACATAGACCCATTCTTTCATATGAAGGCCTACCAGCTTTCTCCCACTAGATTTGAGGCCGCTAGAATTTATGCGTACTAGTACGTCAAAAACCCCTACGCGTAAAACGTACTAGTACGACGAAAACCCTCAAAGGGTTAATAAATGTCCTGAACTGCAAATAAATGTCTCTTTCCACAACAAGAACTTGAAGTTTATTAATTAACCCTTTCAGGGTCCGTCCCGTAGATCTACGGCTTTACATTCAGGGTCCAAACCGTAGATCTACGCCATGAGCTCAGCTCACTCTGATAAACTGTAAGTGGTACATTTGGGCCTAGATATGAGAGAATACATCTATGTGGTATGTGTGCACCACATAAAACAGATCCTGCAGCACACTGTGTATAATGAGAGAAAAAAAATGAAATCATGATTTTTCGATTAAAACAGCAACTTTGCAGTGTTTTTTCGTATGTTTTTTATAGTTGTATTTGCGATTTCTTGGTCTCATTTGATAGAATGGAAGACATATTACAGAAATAGAGATGATTTTGATTGGTTTTAGCATAGGAAATGGCTTGAAACTGAGCTCAAAGTAGCGGAAATGTTAAATTTTTGCCGATATTCAAGAGTAAACAAACGACCTCACACGTCTAATACACGTCAGCTGGTGGATCTAATATACATTCACAAATATGGTGATGATATTTATACAATTATTACAGTATTGCATAAGAGTAAATCTTCTATTTTTTGGTGTGAATAAAAATTCATTATGTGAATAAAAAATCAAAATGGAATTTATTTGTAAAGCCTCAAAACATAATTAATGAACAGAGGAAATGTTAGTTTAGTGCCAGGAATGCCTACATTGTTCATTCTGGACCCTATTTTGAAATTGGAATATTTTGAACTTTGTGTTAAATTGGCCAAATTAACAATTTCCGATCACTTTATTTTGTAGTTGAAACAGTTGACTTGGCGATTTCTTGTGCTCAATCGATAGAATAGAAGTAATACTAGTGAAATAGCTAAGAATTTGGTTGATTGGAATAATGTAATTGGCCTAAAATGGGAGTCAAAGTCGGCAAAATCGCCGATTCGTAAATATCGCTGACACATCAAAATTCGCGAGAGCATAATTTCGTCAATTTTCCACCAAATTTCGTACTTTTTGTTTTATTACCTTCACAAAAAGATTCTCTACGATTTCATAAGAAAAAATAACAAATTTTTTTTTTGAAAATTCTTGGACACTGGTGCGTGACTCCAGATTTGGGCCTTGGACCCTGAAAGGGTTAAGGGTTAAAATCATTTTCATTTAATATACTGGGAAAAACACAAATAATAATAATAATTTTGGGTCACCCTGCCTCGGTGGGAGACGGCCGACTTGTTGAAAAAAAAAAAAAAAAAAAAAAAATAATAATAATAATAATAAATAAAGGAGTAAATGCTAGGGTGTTGAGGAGAGGGGGTTAAGATTAAATTATGGGAAATCAAATACAAAATGGGAGCTCGAATTACTTTTTGCTGATGATACGGTGCTTTCGGGAGATTCTAAAGAGAAGTTGCAAAGGTTAGTGGACAAGTTTGGGAGGGTGTGTAAAGGAAGAAAAGTTAAAAGTGAACATAGATAAGAGTAGGGTGATGAGGGTATCAAATGAGTTAGGTAAGGAAAAACTGGATATCATATTGGAGGGAGGGAGTATGGAAGAAATGAATGTGTTCAGATATTTGGGAGTAGACTTGTCAGCAGATGGGTTTATGAAGGACAAGGTTAACCATAGGATTGATGAAGGAAAAAAGGCAAGTGGTGCATTGAGGTATCTGTGGAGACAAACAACGTTATCCATGGACAAAAAGATGGGAATGTACGATAGTATAGTGGTACCAACACTCTTATATGGGTGTGAAGCTTGGGTTGTCAATGCTGCAGCAAGGACTAGGCTGGAGGCAGTGGAAATGTCATGTCTAATGGCAATGTGTGATGTAAATATTATGCAGAGAATTCGTAGTGTGGAAAATTAGGGCTGAAGAGGTGGTTTGGTCATTAGTGAGGATGGAGGAAAATAGGATGACTCAGAGGGTTTTTTTCCTACCACCCCCTATATATTCTATATATGCTTTATTTAAAGACAAAATACATTGACAAAAATACAATAAGGAGTAAAACAACATAGATAACAACTCAGAGCTACATCTCGAATACTTCGTCCAGCTCCCGGCAGCAGGCCGTGTGCTCAGAATGCTGCAGGCATTTCCCCTCTGGATCACAACAGAGTCTGAAAGAGGAAGCTGGCCGCCCTGTGATCCTTGGTTTCTATGATGAGTTTTTTACCCAGCTCTTTGAGGAACTTTAGAGCACACTTGCCCCATGCTCCAAGGGTCTCTGACTCTATTGGGATGAAGTTATAGCAAGGGTGAAGGCCTTCATATTTGCAGGTCTTCTGGGTCTCCCTGTGGCTGGCAGCTCCACCCACTTCATCTACGGAGTATGGCAAGTAGGTGTCTGCCAATGTGGTGGCACAGGTGTAGTCCCAGGTAATCTGCTTTCCATCCTTCCAGGGTAGCATAGTGGCTCCATCAGGATGCTTTTGACTTCCGACAGACCTCTGCACTTGGGGTTCCCGTTGAGCTGGGCAACGGGCTGTGGCGAGGCTTCTCTTTATGATGTCGTTGACACATGAGACCATGAAGTCCAAATTGATCAGCAGTCGCCCTGCTGCAAATACACCTATGTTCAGTGAGGATGGGGGCGGCTAGGTGAAGAGCAACACTAATCTAAATGGCCTGTGGGTAGAGTCGAGTGCCCAGGGAGGAATTGGCAACAGATAGAAGGAAATCTCCTGAGTGTGGTGCCTTCACCACTAGGAGACGAGCTCTGTCCTTTCCTGAAGTGTTGGTGAGCATTGTGTTGGCGATTTTTTCCATCATCGGTTTGTACCAGTGGGACTGTTTGTGCTCTTTGGAATGAGCTGGTCTACTGGAGGAGTCTGATAGTGTCCCACTGCATCGCTGCTTCAGTGAACCTGGGGTCTTGAGCTCCTACCACGTCTCTCAAACGTTTGGGGACAATCTTCTTGACTAATCCATTGGAAGCCAAACTCGAAGACAGGAAAGCAGGTAAAGCTACCTGCGTTGCTTTGTGCACCTCTAGTGACAGGTTCAATGCCTTCTTAACCCTTCAAGGGTTGACAGGCCCTCTCCCAGACTTGTTCTCAGGGTCAACAAATTTTCAAAAAAAAAAAAAACTTATGAAAAGATAGACAATCTTTTCCTGATCATAACGTCACCAAAAGTATGAAATTTGATGGAAAACTTACGGAATTATGCTCTCGCGAAGTTAGCGGTCTCGACGATGTTTACGCATTGGCGATTTTGCCCACTTTGAGAACTATTTTTGGCCAATTCCAGTGTACCAGTCGACAAAAATCATAACTATTTCGCTAGAACTCCATTTTTTCTATCAAATGAGTACAAGAAACCACCCATTTACCGATTTCACGGTATTGTGCCTTTTTTGTTATTTAGTTATTCAACTATCCAATAAAGTGGTCAGAATTTAGCAATTTTGCCAATTTCACACAAATTTCAAAAGATGACAATTTCCAAATAAGGTCCAGAATAAACAAGAAAGACATTCCTGGCACTAAAATAACATTTCCTCTGTTCATTAGTCATGTCCCCATGCCCCTCTTACATTCTTTTGCTTTCCACTTTGAATTATTATTCTCACAGAAAATAGAAGATTTACTGTTATGCAGACTACTGCATTAGTGTAGAAATGGTATAAATAATATCAGCGCGCTTGTGAAAGAATATTAGACTCACCAGTTGACATGTATTGGATGCGTAGCATGATTTGTTTACTTTTAAACTTTGGCAAAAATAGAAGATTTCTGCTACTTGCAGCTCAATTTCAAGGTACTTTTCATTGTAAAACCAATCAAAATCATCTCAATTTCCATAATATGTCTTCCATTCTATAAAATGAGACCAGGAAAGCTAAAATACCATCATAAATACCATACGAAAATACAGTGCAAAGTCGCTGTTTTAAACCAAAAACAAAGGTTTTTTTCTCATCACGCACTGTGTGCTGTGCAGGACTTTTTTTATAATGTGCACACTGACCACATAGACCCATTCTTTCATATGGCCTACCAGCTTTCTCTCACTAGATTTGAGGGCGCTAGAATTTAGGTGTACTAGTACGTCAAAAACCCTGGTGCGTAAGCCGTACTAGTACGTCAGAAACCTTGAAAGGGTTAAAGGTTGATCTCAGGTGTGCATCATATTTGTCGAGTGTTGGGTTCTCAAAAGAGGGTGCGCACCTCAGGAAGTGAGCGAGTCTTGGCATAGTAAGACACCTTGTGAGGAGACACAGAGCATCATGGGCATCAAGATCGCTTATTCTCTCCTCCATTCTCTTCAGGTCATTCAATTTGTCCTTGAGGACAGTGTCGATGGCCTGGTGACTCAATGGTGCTCCCAAGAGGGTACTGTTGGACAGATGGTAGTAGAGACTTCCAGGAGGATTCTTCACACAGCGTTGATTATTTCCTGGTTTGTTGTGATGATTTCACACCTGGAGGGATTGAGGATTAGTCCCAAGGCTCCTCCCTGTGTCTTCACCAGTTGTAGGTCCTCTAACAGGGACTCTTCAGTGCCAGCTACAATGCCATCATCCAGGTACCAGATGTTGAGCTCGCTGCCTAGCAGAAGAGAAGTGGAGCGAATGGGTCACCCTGCTGAACATCTTCTGATGAGAGAATTTCATGTTCTCCAAACAAAAGAATTGAGAGTTTGCTGTAGCCGGTTGAAATGAAGGGAAAAAGACTGGGGAACCAATCCCGAATGGCCGGCAAGACCACATCTCTCTTCACCATATTAAAGGCATTTCTAAAATCAAATTTGACTATGGCCTTGTCTTCTGGTAGATCCCCAATGTTGCCCCTTGCCGCATGAGCTGCGGCTTCACTGCCTTGAGAGACCCCGAAGCCCAGTTGGTGTGGCTGGAGTAAACTGGCAGCTTCTAGGCGAATGTTTCTTACTGCTGCTTTGGCAACGAGACGGCGAAGTGTGTTACCAACAGCAATGGGTCTGATTCCCCCATCCTTCTTCAAAGCACATAGTGAGGTTCCAAAAATGAAAGGTTTAATTTCTTCTGGGATTCGCCCAGCCAGGCAGTTGTTGACGAAAGTTGTTAACTCGGTGAGAAGAATTTATGCAGATGTGCCGAGTACTGGATAATACCACCTCTTTGGGGTGTTGAGGTCGAATTCCAGTGTAACCGCGTGCAGATCCTGCTGGAAATGACACTATCGCCTTATAGACTTCTGATTCTGGCAAAATTAACTGTTCAGTGATGGGGTCCCCCTCAGGGTTGTTGTTGACGGCTATGGTGTGCCTGGTTGGATGCTTGTCTCTTAGTGCTTGGGCTGTGGTCTCATCTTTGGGAGCTACAGTGTTGTCACTTGTGATTATTCTGTTTGCTCCCATTGTGTTACCTTCTTCAATTTTTTTGCTAACCTGCGTGCAAATTTTCTTGTTTTCAGTGAAATTTTTCTTGGGTCTACCCCTGTGATTCCTACGATGACGGGGCAGAGAGGGACAATTATCCGTTCTTGGGTGGTTGCGAACTGCCTTGATGACTGATGTGGCTAGCAGTTTGCCAGTCTTTCAGGAACTGCAAGACAGACATTGCCGAACAGGAGTAGGTTGTGCCATGTTTTGATGGTGCCTCGGACTTCTAAGTTGGTGGAACCTCCATTCACCTGCTTAAGAAGGTCTGTGAATTTCCCTGCTGCATATGGGCAAGCCACTATAGGAATGTGGGATAGGGTACTGCTAGCAGTGGATTTGAATGCCAGCAGAAGGTTTTCACAAGTGAGGAGGTTGCCATTGGAATTGGCCTCTGCCTGTGGAGGCTGTGGGCTGCTCTCTGCTGGGGGCCTATGTGATCCAGCACACCCATTGTGTGCACGAATAAGGCCATCCCTGTTGCGTGCTCGAAACTCTCCACACACCTGACATGTGCCTCTTCTTTCATTGTTGGGTGCACTGTTTCCCTGGCTTTGTGGCTGGCTGGCTTAATCATCTGCCGTACCTCAAACTGTGTGATAAGCCCAGGCTGAAGGGAAAATGGCACACTTCACATATCCCACGCGGTTCATGGTGGTGGTGGGGGGAGGAGAGGCGTCTCCCGTCCTTATGGTGGGCAGTGGAGGAGAGGAAGGCGTGGAAGACATGTGATGAGGCGGAGTAGGGCACTCACTCCCTCCCACAACACGTTACTATACCCCACTATGCTCTGTGCACAGCCCCCACTATAAATGACACACCACTATACACTACGCATGCTATGCACATACCATGCGCATGCTGAACACGTACTATGCACTATACACTATATACACTATAAGCACGTGAACAAACACTCCATTATCGTAACAAGCATACGGCGTATGCGTGCTCAAAGGGTGTATAAATCTGTAGTGTAGGGAAGGAGGGGTAGGGGTAGTCCTAGGAAAGGATGGAGGGATGGGGTACAAGAGGTTTTGTGTGCAAGGGGTCTGGACATACAGCTCACATGTGTGAGTGTATTAGATAGGAGTGAATGGAGATGAATGGTTTTTGGACCTGACAAGCTGTTGGAGTGTGAGCAGTGTGTGAAGGGATTCAGGGTAACTGTTTAGCCATATTGAGTCCTGGAGGTGGGAAGTACAATGCCTGCATTTCAAAGGAGGGGTTTGGGATATTTGCTGTTCAGACTGACATCTTAACTGTCATATCTGAGCGACTCTGCAAAAACAGTGATAATATATGAATTATGGTGCAAGTATTTCTTTCTTTTTTGGGTCACCCTGCCTTGGTGGGAGACAGCCTAAGTGTTAAAAAAAAATGCTTTTTTACTGGGTTAATGCTAATAGATATATTATATTTAAATCACTAACTGTACACTGTAAGGTCTTAAATATAAAATAAGGATTAGTGCAGCATTGGGATTGTGATATGTATAACTAAGGACAACCCTAAAATGTGATGTACAGGCTCACATCTAGACACTATTAAATTTAGTGGGAAACACTAAACCCATAGGGGTCATACAGTGCCTGGGTTCAATCTAAGGAGTGGACAGATCCATATCCCTCACTGGCATAAGGAATCTCCCTGGAGAAATTACTCCTAGACAAACACAAAGAAGCCCAAAAAGCCAAGACTTGCAACTAGTCATGCCTGGATCCCAGGAACACCAGCTATTAAAAATAGACTAAGTCTGAACCACATGTCACTGGAAGAGAAACATTTAAGATACAAGAGGAGCCCCCATATCTGCAGTTTACTGTGGCCTCAAAATAACCCTTAGTTTTGCTTAATAATGGCCTCAAAGTGCTAAAGCAGTGATGGTGGAAGTTCTTCAAAGCTTAAGAGAAGCCGTTAAGTGCTTCCCCATCAGTGAAAAAGTGATAATTCTTGACTTCTTGTGTGTAATTTATCAATTAAACTTTATACGTAATTGGTGTGTACGTAAATGAAAAACGACATATACAGGGTACACTACTATCCATAGTTTCGGCATCCATGGTAGGTCCTTGGAACGTATCCCCCCGTGGATACAGGGGTCCTACAGGCTAAACAAAAGTAAATTTTAAATAGGGAGCAGACCCAAACACAAGTTGAACACACACAGCATCATGCTTCAAAGTGAAATGGGCTAGGTAAACAGGTAATGAAGCCAAACACCATTTGTGGATTTAAAAGTAGATACGCAAGTGCCTGAAAGTTAAAATTAAGCTACACCCTCTACAGTTTTTTAAACACACACAAACTTCCTTTCCCTTACCTCAGAGTAGACTGATACAAGCCTCTCTCTGTATGCAGCCTCTAGTTGAAGAGCCACATTTTCCCGTTTGGCATCAAACAGCATTTTCTCACCCTGTGCACACCACTGTGCTTCCTTTTCCTTCTCAATAGAAGTCTTCATATTTGCAATACTGCCTTCACGGTAGTTCACCCAACTGCTTTCAATTTCCTGAATGCAATGCAGTACTCTATTATATATCACAAAAAATATTTAGCAATGAGATATATGGGGTTGGGGAAGAATTTTGCATATTAGATATACATTGCTTATATTAGCAGGGAATCAAATACTGTAGATAATCTATATCAGCTGGTAGTAATCAAAGGAGATCACCCTGTCTTCTAGTTAAATATTTTTCACTACACATGCATATTCAAGTCATATCAATGAGAACATTTGCTGGAAAGTATACTTATTTTCATAAATACAACATTTAGACAGAACAGCCTCTCCTCACTTAACGACGGAGTTCCGTTCCTAAGACCACATTGGTAAATGAATTCGTCACTAAACAAGGAGCATACTATAATGGTAGTGGGTTTGTCTCAACCATCTTTGATATTATTTTAATGTCACCATTGCACTATTTATAACATTTTTAGTATACAAATGTTTATACAGTAGTGTACTGCAGAACAGAGGAAATCAGCTCTAATATACATATCATACTCTTAATATGTATAATGATCAGAGAGCCCGTCATAAGTCCGAGTCATCAGTAAATGAGTACGTCGCAAAGTGAAGAGAGGCTGTATTAGGAATTGTTGTATTATAGAGAATTATTCTTAGGTATTCTGACACTTCTTGCACTACCAGTATTCTCAAAATACAAATAACAAATGTCTCATCCCAACAAATCTTAATTAACTTTAACTATAAAATGTATACACTATTAAAATAGTGCATACATTTTTTAATTACCATATTGTAACAACTCACTGAAGACATTTTTAGCTCAACAAAAAATTTTTAGTACAATATTTTTCAACTTGTAAAATTATAATCACTCAACACATTTTAGTCTCATTAACCCTTAAACTGTCCAAACACAGATCTACGTTTTCACTGCCAGCACTCCGAAAATTTTTGAAAAAAAAAAAAAAATAAATAAATAAATAAATAAATAAATAAATTAGAGGGCAATTTTCTGTGTTGTAAGACAAAAGAAAATTTGGGACCAGTACTCACCGAGATATAAGACCGCGACGTTGGTGCTAGATGCTCACCTGATGGCAACATCGAGTCCTGCCGCTTGCAGAAGTGCTGCCGATATACCTTTTTTCTCGTTTTTATTTTAATTTATAAATTTTTTATGTTCTGATAATTACAATTTATAACAGTTCTTGCGATTTCATAGCCAATCTTTGTTCTGACACTAATATTACGTAATGAAATAGCAGTGGAGTGACACAATGATAGTGCACTGCTGCGGGAAACCCTGGCTTTATTTGTTTTCACTGTTACACACAAACATGTATGTCTGTCTGTCTAGCTCTGCTTTTATACCTGTCTGCCTGTGTGTGTCTTTCTGTGTGTGTGTGTGTGTGTGTGTGTGTGTGTGTGTGTGTGTGTGTGTGTGTGTGTGTGTGTGTGTGTGTGTGTGTCTCTGCCTGTGTGTGTGTCTGTCTTTGTCTGCCTGCCTGTGTGTGTGTGTGTGTGTGTTTTTCTTTCTGCCTGTGTGTGTGTGTTTTTCTGTCTGTGTGTGTGTGTGTTTTTGTCTGCCTGTGTGTGTGTGTGTGTGTGTGTGTGTGTGTGTGTGTGTGTGTGTGTCTCTGCCTGTGTGTGTGTCTGTCTGTGTCTGCCTGCCTGTGTGTGTGTGTGTGTGTGTGTGTGTGTGTGTGTGTGTGTGTGTGTGTTTTTTTGTCTGCCTGTGTGTGTGTGTTTTTCTGTCTGCCTGTGTGTGTGTCTCTTTCTGTCTGCCTGTGTGTGTGTTTTTCTGTCTGCCTGTGTGTGTGTGTTTCTGTCTGCCTGTGTGTGTGTGTGTGTTTTTGTCTGCCTGTGTGTGTGTTTTTCTGTCTGCCTGTGTGTGTGTGTTTTTCTGTCTGCCTGAGTGTGTGTGTGTGTGTGTGTGTTTTTCTGTCTGCCTGTGTGTGTGTTTTTCTGTCTGCCTGTGTGTGTCTTACTGTCTGCCTGTGTGTGTGTTTGTCTGCCTGTGTGTGTGTTTGTCTGTGCCTGTGTGTGTGTGTTTTTCTGTCTGCCTGTGTGTGTGTTTTTCTGTCTGCTTGTCTCTGTCTCAGAGAGCGGCTCGTAAACCAACAGGTATAACACACAATGACTACACAGTAGTCACGTCTGATTCCTGATAAAATGAAAATGCGTATTACTTGCCACTAAGTTGCCAGTCATGCTTATTATGTCTTATATCTACAAGCACTGTATAGCACTTTGCCTGGAATTTTTGGGTTATCCTAGGTAATTTACACTATGTATAATAACTGTCCTTACGTGTACATGTGAGAGAGAGAGATATATACAGATAGATATATAGACAGAGACAAGTCAGACAGCCAAAGCCAGCCAGCCTGTCAAATATGTATAACACGTTCCAGAATTGTTTCTCTTTACTTACGGCATAGGTTATAGGACATTCTGGCAGGATGACACTACCAGTGGTATAAAAAATCAAAGGATGTTGCACAAATCTTACACATGGGTTCTTATCGAGGTTTTCGATATTTCCCCAACCACTTGTGGCCACATCTATCACTTTCCTCTTAAAAGGGGTGTTAATACATGACATGACATCAGTGAATCCCTGTGTTAGTCATGCTATTTGCTTTCGCTGGTGCTCAGTTGAACTGGTGCTCCCACAAGGTACTAAGTGGTTCCAGATTTTTTTAATACTGTGCACACTGAGTGTTAAGACCCATTCTATACAGACCAGGCATCTCAGGCCAATCATGCCAAATTTGGAGACAGGTAAAATAAAACGTAGATCTACGTTAGGAGCGCTAGTGGTACAAACGTAGATCTACGTTTGGACAGTTTAAGGGTTAAATAAGAAATACACCTACCATCCGACTTACGACCTGCTCGACATACGTCCAGTCGACTTACAACCATGTGTCTGGCATGTCTGGGCATGTCCTTTATGCAGTAGCAATTGTGTGATGTGGAAAAATTCACTTATGTACAGTTCAGGATATTTAGTAAAGAAAACGTTTCGCCATGAGTGGCTTCTTCTGTCCTAATATTGAAGAAGCCACTCGTACTAATACTGAAGAAGCCACTCGTACTAATACTGAAGAAGCCACTCGTACTAATACTGAAGAAGCCACTCGTACTAATACTGAAGAAGCCACTCGTACTAATACTGAAGAAGCCACTCGTACTAATACTGAAGAAGCCACTCGTACTAATACTGAAGAAGCCACTCGTACTAATACTGAAGAAGCCACTCCGTACTAATACTGAAGAAGCCACTCGTACTAATACTGAAGAAGCCACTCGTACTAATACTGAAGAAGCCACAATACTAACAGTACAAAAAGCAAAGTAAAACCTTGGGTAGTTTCAAATTTAGGTTGGATAAATACACGAGTGAGAGGGGTTGGATTTGAGTGGGACTTGCACGTTAGTAAATAAAATTATCAAACCTCATTGTTTGGGTAGTGTTGAAGGTGGGTTGGACAAATGTTCTGTTAGTGGAATGTATTTGTGAAGGACCTGCCTGTATAGGCCATTAGGCCTGCTGCAGTGTTCCTCCTTTCTTATGTTCTTATTAATGCTGAAGAGTCCAATGACAAGCTACCTTTTCTATAAGGGACACTGAAATATGCCTTCTCAAATCCATCTATATACATTTGCCCAACCTGTTTTTTATGCTACCCAAGCTATAGCTTTTGTAACCTACCTTTCTCTTGTACCTGCTGACATTTCCACATGTATAACTAATACTACTATTACCCAGTACGTCGGTAATCTTCTAAGGTTCGACTCGCATCCATTTTGACTTACGACTAGTTGGTCGGAACCAAGCTCAGTCGTAAGTCGGATGGTAGGTGTATAAATAACTTGCAAATACTGCCATCTAAACCACTCTACAAAGAGCCAATGTCACACATTACAACAGGTTTTACTCATTTTTTGTATTACACCCTGACGTAAATTGACTTGTAGGCTGCAAACAAGCCACTAGTCTTGGCTGATAATGTAGTTAAAAAAAGCTTGACCTAGGTTGATGCCCAGAAAGAAGAATCTAAGACAATCAGTAGGCCTACCACTGTTTAAGTAACTACAAACCTCAATTTCTTTGTCCAAATATTTTGCAAGGGGAGGCCCAAATTTCTTAACAGAATACACCATCATCAGCAATATGGAAAGGCCAGTATAGTACTCATGCTCCATGACATATATTTCCTTAGAGCACAAGAACGTTGCCAGTCCTACACCAAGCACATAAGGACCTGTTGAAATAAGACATTTTTAAAAACATATCAAGTATTATTAATAATGTCAAATGAACTATGATTTACCCAACATCGGCTATTGCAATAAAAAGGCTAAGCAAACTAACAAACCACAAATTGTGGAGTTTTTAGAAGAAACCAAAATGATTAGCACGATCAGACAAACAGTTTATAATTCTAAACACTTTTTAAAGTAAACCAAATCAATTAACCCTTTCAGGGTTGGTGCCGTAATAGTATGCATAAATTCTAGCACCTTCAAATCTAGCAAAAGCTGGTAGGCCTACATATAAAAGAATGGGTCTATGTGGTCAGTGTGTGCAGTATAAAAAAAATTCCTGCAGCACACAGTGCATAATGAGAAAAAAAAAAGAACTCCGACTGTGTTTATGGTTTTAAACAGCAACTTTGCAGTGTATTTAGGTAAGCTATTTATGGTTGTATTCTAGTTTTCCTGGTCTCATTTTATAGAATGGAAGACATGTTATGGAAATTGAGATGATTTTGATTGATTTCACAATGAAAAGTACATTGAAATTGAGCTCAAAGTAGCAGAAATGTTCGATTTTCCCAAAGTTCAAAGGTAAACAAATCATGCCAAGCGTCCAATACACGTCAACTGGTGAGTGTAATATTCTTTCACAAGTGCCCTGATATTATTTATACCATTTCTACGCCATTTCTACACGAATACAGTAGTCTGCATAACATAAATCTTCTATTTTTTGTGAGAATAAAAATTCAAAGTGGAATGCAAAAGAAATGTAACAGAGGCCTGAGGACATGAGTAATGAACAGAGAAAATGTTATTTTAGTGCCAGAAATGTCTGTCTTATTTATTCTGGACCCTATTTGGAAATTGGCATCTTTTGAAATTTGTGTGAAATTGGCAAAATTGCCAATTTCTGACCACATTATTGGATAGTGGAAATCGGTAAATGAGTGGTTTCTTGTACTCATTCGATAGAAAAATTGGAGTTCTAGCGAAATAGGTATGATTTTTGTCGACTGGTACATTGGAATTGGCCGAAAATAGGGCTCAAAGTGGGCGAAATTGCTGATGCGTAAACATCGTCGAGACCGCTAACTTCGCAAGAGCATAACTCCGTAAGTTTTTCATCAAATTTCATACTTTTGGTGTCATTATGATCGGGAAAGGATTCTCTATCATTTCATAAGAAAAAATAATTATTTTTTTCCTCGAAAAATTTCCGACCTTGAGAACAAGTTTAGGTGAGGCCCTGATGACCCTGAAAGGGTTAAGTGTGAATAAATAAAATAATAGCCCAAGGTGCAACATGTGAGGGAGGGTTATGGAAAGAATGAACAAAGCTGCTGCACTTCATCCAATGATAAATAATGGATATGGCCAAGCAGCCATTCAGAGAAGCCAACAATTAAAGAATCTACAGTTCTTCACAATCTCTCATAAACAAATAAGAGTACAACACACATGCACAACATGAACATAGAGAAAATATCAATGCACAGGGTGATTAAATAATGTAGAAAAACAGTATATTTTTCTGTCAAGCACTCCAAAACAAATTCTCCATACATGCATAAAATGATCATACATGATGAAAATTCAGATGGTTAAAAAAAAATTACAAAAACCATACTAGTAAATACAAAAATGCAATATGTAGAGCATGTTTAAAATACTGCAAATACATCACATTATTTGCAAAAGCTATATTGCATGTATTTTAAATACAGAATTATTTAATCAAATACAATACTGTTATCAAAAATTACTATAGTAAACACTCAATAAAATGGACTACAAAAGGGACAAAAATTTGCTTGGTCAATTAGTTTGGAATACCAGACAATGTTACTTATAGAATTAAAGAACAAAAACGGCACAATACCGTGACTGGAACAATACACACTTAACCTGCACATAGGAGATAAGAGCTTATGACAACATTTCAGTCTGACTTGGACTATTTGAAGAGTCACAACAGTGACTGTGAATGGTCCAAGTCAGACTGAAATGTCGTGGCAAGCTCCTCTTCTCCTATGTGAGGGGTTGTTTGTGTATTACTTACAGAGTTGTCTGTTAAGCGTTACTATTTATCTACCTGGAGGGTATTCCAGGGATCAACACCCCCATGGCCCGGTCCATGACCAGGCCTGATCAACAAGGCCATTACTCCCCTAGCCACAAAAAAATCTCCCCCATTAGTCTGTTATATGACAAAATAACTGTTATTTTCAAGAGTAATGTTACATGGTGTGCAAGCAGGTACAAAAAAAAAAAAAATAGTACACTTCTTGAATTCAAATACGTATTAGAAGCTAGACTAAAATTATTAATTATACACAAAGGTCTCGCTGATACAGTAGGTTAGGTTCCTGGCTATCACTAAGGCAAAAATCACTGTAAAGTGAAACACAGCCTTTTTTTTTTACTTTCAAATGCACATCAAAGTCTGATAACGTGTTTACACTATCATATATTAACCCTTTGACTGTTTTGGTCGTATATATATATATATAAAAAAAAAAATACGTCTTACGAGCCAGTGTTTCGGATGTACAGTGGACCCTCAACCAGCGATATTAATCCGTTCCTGAGAGCTCATCGTTAATCAAAATAATTGTTAGTCAAGTTAATTTTCCCCATAAGAAATAATGGAAATCAAATTAGTCCGTGCAAGACACCCCAAAGTATTGAAAAAAAATATTTTTACCACATGAAATATTAATTTTAATACACACAAACTGAAGACATGCACAGTTACATGACACTTACCTTTATTGAAGATCTGGTGATGATCGATGGGATGGGAGGAGGGGAGACCATTGATCTTGTTAGTGTTTAGAAGGGAAATCCCCTTCCATTAGCACTTGAGGTAGCAAGTCTTTTTCTGGGGTTACTTCCCTTGTTCTTTTAATGCCACTAGGACCAGCTTCAGAGTCACTGGACTTCTGTCGCACAACATATCTGTCCATAGAGGCCTGTACCTCTCGTTCCTTTATCCTAAAGTGTTTCACAACATTGTCAGTGTAATAGTCACCAGCACGGCTTGCAATAGCTGTGTGAGGGTGATTTTCATCAAAAAAGGTTTGCAATTTAAGCCACATTGCACACATTTCCTTAATCTTTGAAGTAGGCAACTTCTTTAATTTCTCTCTCCCCTCCTCCGAAGCAGTTTCCTCAGGTGTGGCCTCTTACTGTTGAACATGCTCTAGCAGCTCATCAGTGGTTAGTTCGTCATTGTCCTCTCCACCAACTCTTCCACATCCTCCCCACTAACCTCACCAATATGAGCACTAGTTCCAGGCATTTTTTCCTGTTCACCTGGGTGTTAGTCAACTGTTGTGGGCCACATCCTAGGGGACAAGATTAAGGACCCCCAATGGAAATAAGTTAGACAGTCCTCGATGATGCACTGACTTTCTTGGGTTATCCTAGGTGGCTAACCCTCCGGGGTTAATCGTTTCTCGGTAATTGTTTCACGTTAAGCCACATCAACAACACTCTCTCCACATCTTCGAGTAATACAGCTGATGGTGGTGCAGCAACAACAACAGCTGACTGTGGTGCAGCAGCAGCTGCACCTTTGGCAAGCACAGCTTCCTTGATTGCCGTTTTCTTACCCACAATAGTAGCGATGGTTGATTGGGGTTTATTATACAACCTGACCAGCTCAGAGACACGCACTCCACTTTCATACTTAGTAATGATCTCTTTCTTTA
This sequence comes from Cherax quadricarinatus, assembly GCF_038502225.1. Classification (NCBI taxonomy): domain Eukaryota; kingdom Metazoa; phylum Arthropoda; class Malacostraca; order Decapoda; family Parastacidae; genus Cherax; species Cherax quadricarinatus. The sequence continues at coordinate 7,757,774 of NC_091372.1, forward strand.
TCTCCATAGTAATTCTCACCCTTTTTGCTGTAGGGTTGGCACTAGAAGCTTTCTTGGGGCCCATGGTGACTTATTTTGCAGGTGCAATCACTACAAAGGCTGTGATAATATGAAATGTTCCAGTTGTTGTATGTTTGGAAGCGACCGCAGTGGCTGGCTGGCTTGTAAACACTGGCACCAAGGGACAAGTGAGGTGCGCTCAGGCCAAAGTGGACGCATATAGTACGGAACGAATAGCGCTGGTCGGGTTTTTAAGCGCTAGTTGAGGCAAAATTTTTGCGTTAAAATGTATCGCTAGTCAGATTTATCGTTAATCGATGCCATCGCTGGTTGAGGGTCCACTGTATTAATAAGCATAAATTCTAGCGGCTTCAAATCAAGCAGGAGAAAGCTGGTAGGCCCACATGTGAGAGAATGGGTCTGTGTGGTCAGTGTGCACCATATAAAAAAAATCATGCAGCACGCAGTGCATAATGAGAAAAAAAAACTGACCGTTTTTTTGGATTAAAACGCCGGCTGTGAGGTGTACTTTCGTACAGTATTTATCATTGTATTCTTGTTTTCATGGTCTCAAGTGATAAAATGGAAAACATATTATAGAAATAGAGATGATTTTCATTAGTTTCACAATGAAAACGACCTTGAAATTGAGCTCAAAGTAGCGGAAATGTTAGATTTTTACCAACGTTCAAGAGCAAGCAAATCACGCCACACGTCCAAGACATGTCAACTGGGGAGTCTAATATTCTTTCACTAGTGTACTGATATTATTTATACCATTTTTACAATAATGCAGTAGTCTGCATAACAGTAAATTTTGTATTTTTTGTATGAATAAAAAATCAAAATGGAAAGCAATAGTAATATAAGAGGGGCCTAGAGACGTGACTAATGAACAGAGGATATGTTATTTTAGTGCCAAGAATGTCTACACTGTTTATTCTGGACCTTATTTTGAAATTGGCATCTTTTTTAACTTGCAAGAAATTGGTCAAATTGCCAATTTCTGACCACTTTATTAGTAAATAAGCAGTTTCTTGTACTCAACTGATAGAAAAAATAGTTTTCTAAAGAAATAGCTATGAGTTTGGTCAACTGGAACAACGGAATTGGCCAAAAACAGGGCTCAAAGTCGGTGAAATCACCGATGCGCACATGTCGCCGAGACCGCTAACTTCACGGGAGCGTAATTCTGTGTGTTTTCGACCAAATTTGGCACTTTTGGTGTCATTACCATTGGGAAAAGATTCTCTCTCATTTCATAAGAAAAAAAAAAATTTCAAAAAATTTTGACATAGAATGAGTTTCAGAAAGGGGCTTGCGACAGTCAAAGGGTTGAGTAATAGAGCCTGGCATAAAAAATGCATATGAAGTACACACATTACTTACCTTAAAATATTTTCATCCTCAGCTTATAGAGTGGTGAATATATATATATTGTAGGAAGTCGAAATAAATGAAGAACGGGTATAATTGAAAACTACTGTATTAGCTTTACAGCAAAACACTACAAAGCGGGGCCCTCCTGTAATTCACAACTGGAGATGTACAAGGCATATTATGTACTGCAGTTATCCCCTTGAATACATATTAACAGTACGTATAACTAAACTACTACAGTCATATTTATAAACAATATACAGTGGACCCCCGCATACCGCACGCATCGCATACCATACAATCCGCATACCGCTCGCTTTTTTCGCAAAAATTTTGCCTCGCATACCGCCCAAAAACCCGCTCACCGCTCTTCGTCCGAGACGCGTCCAATGTGCGGCCTGAGCCACGCTCACATGTTCCGCCGGTGGCATTGTTTACCAGCCAGCCTCCGCGGTAACATCCAAGCATACAATCGGAACATTTCGTATTATTACAGTGTTTTTGGTGATTTTTTCTGGAAAATAAGTGACCATGGGCCCCAAGAAAGCTTCTAGTACCAACCCTACAGCAATAAGGGTGAGAATTACTATAGAGATGAAGAAAAAGATCATTGATAAGTATGAAAGTGGAGTGCGTGTCTCCGAGCTGGCCAGGTTGTATAATAAACCCCAATCAACCATCGCTACTATTGGTGGTACAGCTGCTGATGCTGCTGTACCACCGTCAGCTGCTTCTGCACTGTCAGCTGCTGCTGCACTGTCAGCTGCTGCTGTTGTACCACCGTCAGCTGCTGCTGCTGCTGCTGTAGTACCGTCTGCTGCTGCTGTAGCATCGTCTGCTGCTGCTGCTGTAGCATCGTCTGCTGCTGCTGTAGCATCGTCTGCTGCTGCTGTAGCATCGTCTGCTGCTGCTGTAGCATCGTCTGCTGCTGCTGTAGCATCGTCTGCTGCTGCTGTAGCATCGTCTGTTGCTGCTGTAGCATCGTCTGTTGCTGCTGTAGCATCGTCTGCTGCTGCTGTAGCATCGTCTGCTGCTGCTGTAGCATCGTCTGCTGCTGCTGTAGCATCGTCTGTTGCTGCTGTAGCATTGTCTGTTGCTGTTGTACCACCGTCAGCTGCTGCTGTAGCACCGTTGTTGGTGTGGCTTATTGAGAATACCAAGGAACAATTAACCCCAGAGGATTTGCCACCCAGGATAACCCAAAAAAGTCAGTGTCATCGAAGACTGTCTAACTTATTTCCATTGGGGTCCTTAATCTTGTCTCCCAGGATGCAACCCACACCAGTCGACTAACACCCAGGTGAACAGGGAAAAATGCCTGGAACTAGTGCTCATATTGGTGAATTTAAAGCCAGCAAAGGTTGGTTTGAGAGATTTAAGAATCGTAGTGGCATACACAGTGTGATAAGGCCTGTTCTGGAAGAAAATGCCAAACAGGACCTACAGTACTCAGGAGGAAAAGGCACTCCCAGGACACAGTGTCTCATCAGTCATTGCTGCATCTTCAATAAAGGTAAGTGTCATTTATTCTTCATTTAGTAGAGTAGTACATGCACAATATATATTGTGCATGTACTACTCTACTATTGTGCATGTATCCTTCTCTTTGTGTGTAGGAAAATGTATATTTCATGTGGTAAAATTTTTTTTTTCATACTTTTGGGTGTCTTGCACGGATTAATTTGATTTCCATTATTTCTTATGGGGAAAATTCATATGCATACCGAACATTTCGCATAACAACCAGCCCTCTTGTACGGATTAAAGTCGCTATGCGGGGGTCCACTGTATAAAATTTATTCTCTATGGGGAAGTGGAAGAGAATTCTTCCTCTGTAAGCCATGTGTGTTGTAAGAGGTGACTAAAATGCAGGGAGCAAGGGGCTAGTAACCCCTTCTCCTGTATATATTACTAAATGTAAAAGGAGAAACTTTCGTTTCTCCTTTTGGCCACCCCGCCTCGGTGGGATACGGCCGGTGTGTTGAAAGATGAAGATGTAAAATTTATATAAGTAGTACTAAGACTAGCTAATATAAAGATAATACACAATACAAACATGTTTAACTTTGCATTAAGATTTTATAGTAAATTACTACAAATAAGATAAATACTACTGAAATAAACAAATGCATGCAAACACAGTAATACAAAAATTTATATTCAATTTCTCATACAGTAATGCTGAAGATTATGATACATTAATACAAATCAGTCCAGTAAACCTACCAGTAACACCTGTCTTGGGATACAGGAACTGAAACCATTCTTCTGGAATGAAGCCCATTCGTACTTTACCGGGCTCAATGGGTCGAACCCGTCGAGGAAAATTGACCTCGTCCCGTTCCTCGGTTTTGTCTACAGCTGCAGCTGTACTTGTGGGACGAACTGCCACCAAGATGGGCCGCAGCTCCTGCACTGTAAGATAAAGAAGTGTTTGTTAAAAATTGTTGGAAGCACTAAGCACATAGGGACCATTCAACACTGGGGAAATTAGAAGTAATTACAGTAAAATCTCAATTTAACGGAACCTTATTTACAACTTTTTAGAAATTAAGAAACCCGATGGAAATAAGTCACTGGACTTTTTAATGGGTTATTCTAGATAATTTACACACGTTACTATGTATGACAATTTGTGTAACTGTATTTATGTGCACCTGTACCTAAATCAACTTAATGGACAAACACTTCTGGCCAGACATTCGGAAACACTGGACAAAGGCAATTAGCTAAATTCAGAATTTTCTCTTATGAACTCTTAAAAATATTCCCATAAATTAGATTTAAAGGACAATGGGCTTTAATGTTAAATTGAACTCCCTGGATCAAGAGCCCTTTACCATAAGGGAAGTCACAGCTATAACTGAACATAACTGAGGCAGTATAAAAATAGAGATGCATATATTAATAAACACACAGTGACCTACAGAACAAAATGAGGAAATATGTCTAATGCTGACTGGGGAAATATCCAGACCAACTAAGAGGAGGATATATCCATCCAGACCAACTAAGAGGAGGATATATCCATCCAGACCAACTGAGAGGAGGATATATCCATCCAGACCAACTGAGAGGAGGATATATCCATCCAGACCAACTGAGAGGAGAATATATCCATCCAAACCAACTAAGAGGAGGATATATCCATCCAGACCAACTAAGAGGAGGATATATCCATCCAGACCAAATGAGAGGAGGATACATCCATCCAGACCAACTAAGAGGAGGATATATCCATCCAGACCAACTGAGAGGAGAATATATCCATCCAGACCAACTAAGAGGAGGATATATCCATCCAGACCAACTAAGAGGAGGATATATCCATCCAGACCAACTGAGAGGAGAATATATCCATCCAGACCAACTAAGAGGAGGATATATCCATCCAGACAAACTGAGAGGAGGATATATCCATCCAGACCAACTAAGAGGAGGATATATCCATCCAGACCAACTAAGAGGAGGATATATCCATCCAGACCAACTGAGAGGAGAATATATCCATCCAGACCAACTAAGAGGAGGATATATCCATCCAGACCAACTAAGAGGAGGATATATCCATCCAGACCAACTAAGAGGAGGATATATCCATCCAGACCAACTAAGAGGAGGATATATCCATCCAGACCAACTGAGAGGAGGATATATCCATCCAGACCAACTAAGAGGAGGATATATCCATCCAGACCAACTGAGAGGAGAATATATCCATCCAGACCAACTAAGAGGAGGATATATCCATCCAGACCAACCGAGAGGAGGATATATCCATCCAAACCAACTGAGAGGAGGATATATCCATCAAAACCAACTGAGGAAAATATATCCATCCAGACCAACAGAGAGGATATATCCATCCAAACCAACTGAGAGGAGGATATATCCATCCAAACCAACTGAGAGGAGGATATATCCATCCAAACCAACTGAGAGGAGGATATATCCATCCAAACCAACTGAGAGGAGGATATATCCATCCAAACCAACTGAGGAAAATACATCCATCCAGACCAACTGAGAGGATATATCCATCCAGACCAACTGAGGAGGATATATCCATCCAAACCAACCGAGGAAAATATATCCATCCAGACCAACTGAGAGGATATATCCATCCAAACCAACTGAGGAAAATATATCCATCCAGACCAACTGAGAGGATATATCCATCCAGACCAACTGAGAGGAGGATATATCCATCCAAACCAACTGAGAGGAGGATATATCCATCCAGACCAACTAAGAGGAGGATATATCCACCCAAACCAACTGAGAGGAGGATATATCCATCCAAACCAACTGAGGAAAATATATCCATCCAGACCAACTGAGAGGAGACATCCATCCAGACCAACTAAGAGGAGGATATATCCATCCAGACTAACTGAGAGGAGAATATATCCATCCAGACCAACTAAGAGGAGGATATATCCATCCAGACCAACTGAGAGGAGGATATATCCATCCAGACCAACTAAGAGGAGGATATATCCATCCAGACCAACTGAGAGGAGAATATATCCATCCAGACCAACTAAGAGGAGGATATATCCATCCAGACCAACTAAGAGGAGGATATATCCATCCAGACCAAGTGAGAGGAGGATATATCCATCCAAACCAACTGAGAGGAGGATATATCCATCCAAACTGAGGAAAATATATCCATCCAGACCAACTGAGAGGATATATCCATCCAGACCAACTGAGAGGAGGATATATCCATCCAAACCAACTGAGAGGAGGATATATCCATCCAAACCAACTGAGAGGAGGATATATCCATCCAAACCAACTGAGAGGAGGATATATCCATCCAAACTGAGGAAAATATATCCATCCAGACCAACTGAGAGGATATATCCATCCAGACCAACTGAGAGGAGGATATATCCATCCAGACCAACTGAGAGGAGGATATATCCATCCAAACCAACTGAGAGGAGGATATATCCATCCAAACCAACTGAGAGGAGGATATATCCATCCAGACCGAGAGAAGGATACATCCATCCAGACCAACTGGGAGGAGGATATATCCATCAAGACCAACTGAGAGGAGGATATATCCATCCAGACCAACTGAGAGGAGGATATATCCATCCAGACCAACTGAGAGGAGGATATATCCATCCAGACCAACTGAGGAAAATATATCCATCCAAACCAACTGAGGAAAATATATCCATCCAGACCAACTGAGGAAAATATATCCATCCAGACCAACTGAGAGGATATATCCATCCAAACCAACTGAGAGGAGGATATATCCATCCAAACCAACTGAGAGGAGGATATATCCATCCAAACCAACCGAGAGGAGGATATATCCATCCAAACCAACTGAGAGGAGGATATATCCATCCAAACCAACCGAGAAGTGGATATATCCATCCAAACCAACTGAAGAAAATATATCCATCCAGACCAACTGAGAGGATATATCCATCCAGACCGAGAGAAGGATACATCCATCCAGACCAACTGGGAGGAGGATATATCCATCAAGACCAACTGAGAGGAGGATATATCCATCCAGACCAACTGAGAGGAGGATATATCCATCCAGACCAACTGAGAGGAGGATATATCCATCCAGACCAACTGAGAGGATATATCCATCCAGACCAACTGAGAGGATATATCCATCCAAACCAACTGAGAGGAGGATATATCCATCCAGACCAACTGAGAGGAGGATATATCAATCCAGACCAACTGAGAGGAGGATATATCCATCCAGACCAACTGAGAGGAGGATATATCCACCCAAACCAACTGAGAGGAGGATATATCCATCCAGACCAACTGAGAGGAGGATACATTCATCCAGACCAACTGAGAGGAGGATATATCCATCCAGACCAACTGAGAGGATGATATATCCATCCAAACCAACTGAGAGGAGGATATATCCATCCAGACCAACTGAGAGGAGGATATAACCATCCAGACCAACTGAGAGAAGGATATATCCATCCAGACCAACTGAGGAGGATATATCCATCCAGATCAACTGAGAGGAGGATATATCCATCCAGACCAACTGAGAGAAGGATATATCCATCCAGACCAACTGAGAGAAGGATATATCCATCCAGACCAACCGAGAGGAGGATATATCCATCCAGACCAACTGAGAGAAAGATATATCCATCCAGACAAACTGACCGGAGAATATATCCATCCAGACCAACTGAGAGGAGGATATATCCATCCAAACCAACTGAGAGGATATACCCATCCAGGCCAAATGAGAGGATATATCCATCCAGGCCAAATGAGAGGATATATCCATCCAGACCAACTGAGAGGAGGATATATCCATCCAGACCAACTGAGAGGAGGATATATCCATCCAGACCAACTGAGAGGAGGATATATCCATCCAAACCAACTGAGAGGAGGATATATCCATCCAAACCAACTGAGAGCATATATCCATCCAGACCAACTGAGAGGAGGATATATCAATCCAGACCAACTGAGAGAAGGATATATCCATCCAGACCAAATGAGAGAAGGATATATCCATCCAGACCAACTGAGAGAAGGATATATCCATCCAGACCAACAGAGAAGGATACATCCATCCAGACCAACTGAGAGGAGGATATATCCATCCAGACCAACTGAGAGGAGGATATATCCATCCAGACCAACTGAGAGGATATATCCATCCAGACCAACTGAGAGAAGGATATATCCATCCAGACCAACTGAGAGGATGATATATCCATCCAGACCAACTGAGAGGAGGATATATCCATCCAAACAAACTGAGGGGATATATCCATCCAGACCAAATGAGAGGAGGATACAGCCATCCAGACCAACTGAGAGGAGGATATATCCATCCAAACCAACTGAGAGGATATATCCATCCAGACCAACTGAGAAGAGGATATATCCATCCAAACCAACTGAGGATATATCCATCCAGACCAACTGAGAGGGGGATATATCCATCCAGACCAACTGAGAGGATATATCCATCCAGACCAACTGAGAGGAGGATATATCCATCCAAACCAACTGAGGAAAATATATCCATCCAGACCAACAGAGGAGGATATATCCATCCAAACCAACTGAGAGGAGGATATATCCATCCAAACCAACTGAAGAAAATATATCCATCCAGACCAACTGAGAGGAGGATATATCCATCCAAACCAACTGAGGAAAATATATCCATCCAGACCAACTGAGAGGATATATCCATCCAAACCAACTGAAGAAAATATATCCATCCAGACCAACTGAGAGGAGGATATATCCATCCAGACCAACTGAGAACAGGATATATCCATCCAGACCAACTGAGAGGAGATATATCCATCCAGACCAACTGAGAGGAGGATATATCTATCCAGATCAACTGAGAGGAGGATATATCCATCCAGACCAACTGAGAGGAGGATATATCCATCCAAACAAACTGAGAGGATATATCCATCGAAACCAACTGAGAGGATATATCCATCCAAACCAACTGAGGAGGATATATCCATCCAAACCAACTGAGAGGATATATCCACCCAAACCAACTGAGAGGAGGATATATCCATCTAGACCAACTGAGAGAAGGATATATCCATCTAGACCAACTGAGAGAAGGATATATCCATCTAGACCAACTGAGAGAAGGATATATCCATCTAGACCAACTGAGAGGAGGATATATCCATCCAAACCAACAGAGGATATATCCATCCAGACCAACTGAGAGGAGGATATCCAGACCAACTGAGAGGAGGATATATCCATCCAGACCAAATGAGAGGAGGATATATCCATCCAAACCAACTGAGAGGAGAATATATCCATCCAGACCAACTGAGAGGAGGATATATCCATCCAAATCAACAGAGGATATATCCATCCAGACCAACTGAGGAGGATATATCCATCCAGACCAACTGAGAGAAGGATATATCCATCCAGACCAACCGAAAGGAGGATATATCCATCCAGACCAACTGAGAGAAGGATATATCCATCCAGACCAACTGAGAGAAGGATATATCCATCCAGACCAACTGAGAGAAGGATATATCCATCCAGACCAACTGAGAGAAGGATATATCCATCCAGACCAACTCACAGGAGAATATATCAATCCAGACCAACTGAGAGGAGGATATATCCATCCAAACCAACTGAGAGGAGGATATATCCATCCAGGCCAAATGAGGAGGATATATCCATCCAGACCAACTGAGAGGAGGATATGTCCATCCAAACCAACTGAGAGGAGGATATATCCATCCAGACCAACTGAGAGGAGGATATGTCCATTCAAACCAACTGAGAGGATATATCCATCCAGACCAACTGAGAGGAGGATATATCCATCCAGACCAACTGAGAGAAGGATATATCCATCCAGACCAACTGAGAGAAGGATATATCCATCCAGACCAACTGAGAGGAGGATATATCCATCCAGACCAACTGAGAGGAGGATATATCCATCCAGACCAACTGAGAGGAGGATATATCCATCCAGACCAACAGAGGAGGATACAGCCATCCAGACCAACTGAGAGGAGGATATATCCATCCAAACCAACTGAGAGGATATATCCATCCAGACCAACTGAGAGGATATATCCATCCAGACCAACTGAGAGGAGGATATATCCATCCAGACCAACTGAGAGGATATATCCATCTAGACCAACTGAGAGAAGGATATGTCTATCTAGACTAACTGAGAGGAGGATATATCCATCCAAACCAAAAGAGGATATATCCATCCAGACCAACTGAGAGGAGGATATATCCATCCAGACCAACTGAGAGGATATATCCATCTAGACCAACTGAGAGAAGGATATGTCCATCTAGACTAACTGAGAGGAGGATATATCCATCCAAACCAACTGAAGGATATATCCATCCAGACCAACTGAGGAGGATATATCCATCCAGACCAACTGAGAGGACGATATATCCATCCAGACCAACTGAGAGGAGGATATATCCATCCAGACCAACTGAGAGGAGGATATATCCATCCAGACCAACTGAGAGAAGGATATATCCATCCAGACCAACTGACAGAAGGATATATCCATCCAGACCAACTGAGAGAAGAATATATCCATCCAGACCAACTGACAGAAGGATATATCCATCCAGACCAACTGAGAGGATATATCTATCCTATCCAACTGAGAGGATATATCCATCCAAACCAATTGAGAGGATACATCCATCCAAACCAACTTAGAGAAGGATATATCCATTCAGACCAACTGAGAGAAGGATATATATATCCAAACCAACTGAGAGGAGGATATATCCATCCAAACCAACTGAGAGGAGGATATATCCATCCAGACAAACTGAGAGGATATATCCATCCACACCGAGAGGAGGATATATCCATCCAAACCAACTGAGAGGAGGATATATCCATCCAAACCAACTGAGAGGAGGATATATCCATCCAAACCAACTGAGAGGATATATCCACCCAAACCAACTGAGAGGAGGATATATCCATCCAAACCAACTGAGAGCAGGATATATCCATCCAAACCATCTGAGAGGAGGATATATCCATCCAGACCAACTGAGAGGAGGATATATCCATCCAAACCAACTGAGAGGAGGATATATCCATCCAAACCAACTGAGAGGAGGATATATCCATCCAAACCAACTGAGAGGAGGATATATCCATCCAAACCAACTGAGAGCAGGATATATCCATGCAAACCATCTGAGAGGAGGATATATCCATCCAGACCAACTGTGAGGATATATCCATCCTGATCAACTGAGAGGAGGATATATCCATCCCAACCAAATAAGAGGATATATCCATCCAAACCAACTGAGAGGAGGATATATCCATCCAAACTGAGAGGAGGATATATCCATCCAGACAAACTGAGAGGAGGATATATCCATCCTGACCAACTGAGAGGAGGATATATCCATCCAAACCAACTGAGAGGATATATCCATCCAAACCAACTAAGGAGGATATATCCATCCTGATCAACTGAGAAGGATATATCCATCCTGACCAACTGAGAGAAGGATATATCCATCCTGACCAACTGAGAGGATATATCCATCCTGACCAACTGAGAGGATATATCCATCCTGACCTACTGAGAGGAGGATATATCCATCCAGACCAACTGAGAGGAGGATATATCCATCCTGACCAACTGAGAGAAGGATATATCCATCCAAACCAACTGAGTGAAGGATATATCCATCCTGACCAACTCAGATTAGTATATATCCATCCTGACCAACTGAGAGAAGGATATATCCATCCTGACCAACTGAGAGAAGGATATATCCATCCAAACCAACTGAGTGAAGGATATATCCGTCCTGACCAAGAGAGAAGGATATATCCATCCTGACGAACTGAGAGGATATATCCATCCTGACGAACTGAGAGAAGGATTTATCCATCCAAACCAACTGAGGAGGATATATCCATCCTGACCAACTGAGAGAAGTATATATCCATGCTGACCAACTGAGAGAAGGATATATCCATCCTCACCAACTGAGAGAAGGATATATTCATCCTGACCAACTGAGAGAAGGATATATCCATCCAAACCAACTGAGAGGATATATCCATCGTGACCAACTGAGAGAAGGATATATTCATCCTGACCAACTGAGAGAAGGATATATCCATCCAAACCAACTGAGAGAAGGATATATCCATCCAAACCAACTGAGAGAAGGATATATCCATCCAAACCAACTGAGAGAAGGGTATATCCATCCTGACCAACTGAGAGAAGGGTATATCCATCCAAACCAACTGAGAGAAGGATATATCCATCCTGACCAACTGAGAGAAGGATATATCTATCCTGACCAACTGAGAGAAGGATATATCCATCCTGACCAACTGAGATTATATATCCATCCTGACCAACTGAGAAAAGGATATATCCATCCTGACCAACTGAGAAAAGGATATATCCATCCTGACCAACTGAGAGAAGGATACATCCATCCTGACCAACTGAGAGAAGGATACATCCATCCTGACCAACTGAGAAGGATATATCCATCCTGACCAACTGAGAGGATATATCCATCCTGACCAACTGAGAGAAGGATATATCCATCCTGACCAACTGAGAGGATATATCCATCCTGACCAACTGAGAGGATATATCCATCCTGACCAACTGAGAGGATATATCCATCCAAACCAACTGAGAGAAGGATATATCCATCCTGACCAACTGAGAGAAGGATATATCTATCTTGACCAACTGAGAGAAGGATATATCTATCCTGACCAACTGAGAGAAGGATATATCCATCCTGACCAACTGAGAGAAGGATATATCCATCCTGACCAACTGAGAGAAGGTTATATCCATCCTGACCAACTGAGAGAAGGATATCCATCCTGACCAACTGAGTGAAGGATATATCCATCCTGACCAACTGAGAGAAGGATATATCCATCCTGACCAACTGAGAGGAGGATATATCCATCCTGACCAACTGAGAGGAGTATATATTCATCCTGACCAACTGAGAGGATATATCCATCCTGACCAACTGAGAGAAGGATATATCCATCCTGACCAACTGAGAGAAGGATATATCCATCCTGACCAACTGAGAGGAGGATATATCCATCCTGACCAACTGAGAGGAGGATATATCCATCCTGACCAACTGAGAGGAGGATATATCCATCCTGACCAACTGAGAGAAGGATATATCCATCCTGACCAACTGAGAGGAGGATATATCCATCCTGACCAACTGAGAGAAGGATATATCCATCCTGACCAACTGAGAGGATATATCCATCCTGACCAACTGAGAGAAGGATATATCCATCCTGACCAACTGAGAGGATATATCCATCCTGACCAACTGAGAGAAGGATATATCCATCCTGACCAACTGAGAGGAGGATATATCCATCCTGACCAACTGAGAGAAGGATATATCCATCCTGACCAACTGAGAGAAGGATATATCCATCCTGACCAACTGAGAAGGATATATCCATCCTGACCAACTGAGAGAAGGATATATCCATCCTGACCAACTGAGAGAAGGATATATCCATCCTGACCAACTGAGTGAAGGATATATCCATCCTGACCAACTGAGAGGATATATCCATCCTGACCAAATGAGAGAAGGATATATCCATCCTGACCAACTGAGTGAAGGATATATCCATCCTGACCAACTGAGTGAAGGATATATCCATCCTGACCAAATGAGAGGAGGATATATCCATCCTGACCAACTGAGACAAGGATATATCCATCCTGACCAACTGAGAGAAGGATATATCCATCCTGACCAACTGAGTGAAGGATATATCCATCCTGACCAACTGAGAGAAGGATATATCCATCCTGACCAACTGAGAGAAGGATATATCCATCCTGACCAACTGAGAGAAGGATATATCCATCCTGACCAACTGAGAGAAGGATATATCCATCCTGACCAACTGAGAGAAGGATATATCCATCCTGACCAAGTGAGTGAAGGATATATCCATCCTGACCAACTGAGTGAAGGATATATCCATCCTGACCAACTGAGAGGAGGATATATCCATCCTGACCAACTGAGAGGATATATCCATCCTGACCAACTGAGAGGAGGATATATCCATCCTGACCAACTGAGAGAAGGATATATCCATCCTGACCAACTGAGAGAAGATATCCATCCTGACCAACTGAGAGAAGGATATATCCATCCTGACCAACTGAGAGAAGGATATATCCATCCTGACCAACTGAGAGAAGGATATATCCATCCTGACCAAGTGAGTGAAGGATATATCCATCCTGACCAACTGAGTGAAGGATATATCCATCCTGACCAACTGAGAGGAGGATATATCCATCCTGACCAACTGAGAGGATATATCCATCCTGACCAACTGAGAGGAGGATATATCCATCCTGACCAACTGACAGAAGGATATATCCATCCTGACCAACTGAGTGAAGGATATATCCATCCTGACCAACTGAGAGGAGGATATATCCATCCTGACCAACTGAGAGAAAGATATATCCATCCTGACCAACTGAGAAAAGGATATATCCATCCTGACCAAGTGAGTGAAGGATATATCCATCCTGACCAACTGAGTGAAGGATATATCCATCCTGACCAACTGAGAGGAGGATATATCCATCCTGACCAACTGAGAGGATATATCCATCCTGACCAACTGAGAGGAGGATATATCCATCCTGACCAACTGAGAGAAGGATATATCCATCCTGACCAACTGAGAGAAGGATATATCCATCCTGACCAACTGAGAGGAGGATATATCCATCCTGACCAACTGAGAGAAGGATAAATCCATCCTGACCAACTGAGAGGATATATCCATCCTGACCAACTGAGAGGAGTATATATCCATCCTGACCAACTGAGAGAAGGATAAATCCATCCTGACCAACTAAGAGGATATATCCATCCTGACCAACTGAGAGAAGGATATATCCATCCTGACCAACTGAGTGAAGGATATGTCCATCCTGACCAACTGAGTGAAGGATATATCCATCCTGACCAACTGAGAGGACGATATATCCATCCTGACCAACTGAGAGAAGGATATATCCATCCTGACCAACTGAGAGAAGGATATATCCATCCTGACCAACTGAGTGAAGGATATATCCATCCTGACCAACTGAGTGAAGGATATATCCATCCTGACCAACTGAGTGAAGGATATATCCATCCTGACCAACTGAGAGAATTATATATCCATCCTGACCAACTGAGAGAAGGATATATCCATCCTGACCAACTGAGAGAAGGATATATCCATCCTGACCAACTGAGAGGATATATCCATCCTGACCAACTGAGTGAAGGATATATCCATCCTGACCAACTGAGAGAAGGATATATCCATCCTGACCAACTGAGTGAAGGATATATCCATCCTGACCAACTGAGTGAAGGATATATCCATCCTGACCAACTGAGAGAAGGATATATCCATCCTGACCAACTGAGAGAAGGATATATCCATCCTGACCAACTGAGTGAAGGATATATCCATCCTGACCAACTGAGTGAAGGATATATCCATCCTGACCAACTGAGAGAAGGATATATCCATCCTGACCAACTGAGAGAAGGATATATCCATCCTGACCAACTGAGTGAAGGATATATCCATCCTGACCAACTGAGTGAAGGATATATCCATCCTGACCAACTGAGAGAAGGATATATCCATCCTGACCAACTGAGAGAAGGATATATCCATCCTGACCAACTGAGAGAAGGATATATCCATCCTGACCAACTGAGAGAAGGATATATCCATCCTGACCAACTGAGAGAAGGATATATCCATCCTGACCAACTGAGAGAAGGATATATCCATCCTGACCAACTGAGTGAAGGATATATCCATCCTGACCAACTGAGAGAAGAATATATCCATCCTGACCAACTGAGAGAAGGATATATCCATCCTGACCAACTGAGAGGATATATCCATCCTGACCAACTGAGTGAAGGATATATCCATCCTGACCAACTGAGAGAAGGATATATCCATCCTGACCAACTGAGAGGATATATCCATCCTGACCAACTGAGAGGATACATCCATCCTGACCAACTGAGAGAAGGATATATCCATCCTGACCAACTGAGTGAAGGATATATCCATCCTGACCAACTGAGAGGATATATCCATCCTGACCAACTGAGAAAAGGATATATCCATCCTGACCAACTGAGAGAAGGATATATCCATCCTGACCAACTGAGTGAAGGATATATCCATCCTGACCAACTGAGAGAAGGATATATCCATCCTGACCAACTGAGAGAAGGATATATCCATCCTGACCAACTGAGAGAAGGATAAATCCATCCTGACCAACTGAGAGGATATATCCATCCTGACCAACTGAGAGGAGTATATATCCATCCTGACCAACTGAGAGAAGGATAAATCCATCCTGACCAACTGAGAGGATATATCCATCCTGACCAACTGAGAAGGATATATCCATCCTGACCAACTGAGTGAAGGATATGTCCATCCTGACCAACTGAGTGAAGGATATATCCATCCTGACCAACTGAGAGGAGGATATATCCATCCTGACCAACTGAGAGAAGGATATATCCATCCTGACCAACTGAGAGAAGGATATATCCATCCTGACCAACTGAGAGAAGGAGATATCCATCCTGACCAACTGAGAGAAGGATATATCCATCCTGACCAACTGAGAGAAGGATATATCCATCCTGACCAACTGAGAGAAGGATATATCCATCCTGACCAAGTGAGTGAAGGATATATCCATCCTGACCAACTGAGTGAAGGATATATCCATCCTGACCAACTGAGAGGAGGATATATCCATCCTGACCAACTGAGAGGATATATCCATCCTGACCAACTGAGAGGAGGATATATCCATCCTGACCAACTGACAGAAGGATATATCCATCCTGACCTACTGAGTGAAGGATATATCCATCCTGACCAACTGCGAGGAGGATATATCCATCCTGACCAACTGAGAGAAGGATATATCCATCCTGACCAACTGAGAGAAGGATATATCCATCCTGACCAACTGAGTGAAGGATATATCCATCCTGACCAACTGAGTGAAGGATATATCCATCCTGACCAACTGAGAGGAGGATATATCCATCCTGACCAACTGAGAGGATATATCCATCCTGACCAACTGAGAGGAGGATATATCCATCCTGACCAACTGAGAGAAGGATATATCCATCCTGACCAACTGAGAGAAGGATATATCCATCCTGACCAACTGAGAGGAGGATATATCCATCCTGACCAACTGAGAGAAGGATAAATCCATCCTGACCAACTGAGAGGATATATCCATCCTGACCAACTGAGAGGAGTATATATCCATCCTGACCAACTGAGAGAAGGATAAATCCATCCTGACCAACTAAGAGGATATATCCATCCTGACCAACTGAGAGAAGGATATATCCATCCTGACCAACTGAGTGAAGGATATGTCCATCCTGACCAACTGAGTGAAGGATATATCCATCCTGACCAACTGAGAGGAGGATATATCCATCCTGACCAACTAAGAGAAGGATATATCCATCCTGACCAACTGAGAGAAGGATATATCCATCCTGACCAACTGAGTGAAGGATATATCCATCCTGACCAACTGAGTGAAGGATATATCCATCCTGACCAACTGAGTGAAGGATATATCCATCCTGACCAACTGAGAGAATTATATATCCATCCTGACCAACTGAGAGAAGGATATATCCATCCTGACCAACTGAGAGAAGGATATATCCATCCTGACCAACTGAGAGGATATATCCATCCTGACCAACTGAGTGAAGGATATATCCATCCTGACCAACTGAGAGAAGGATATATCCATCCTGACCAACTGAGTGAAGGATATATCCATCCTGACCAACTGAGTGAAGGATATATCCATCCTGACCAACTGAGAGAAGGATATATCCATCCTGACCAACTGAGAGAAGGATATATCCATCCTGACCAACTGAGTGAAGGATATATCCATCCTGACCAACTGAGTGAAGGATATATCCATCCTGACCAACTGAGTGAAGGATATATCCATCCTGACCAACTGAGTGAAGGATATATCCATCCTGACCAACTGAGAGAAGGATATATCCATCCTGACCAACTGAGAGAAGGATATATCCATCCTGACCAACTGAGAGAAGGATATATCCATCCTGACCAACTGAGAGAAGGATATATCCATCCTGACCAACTGAGAGAAGGATATATCCATCCTGACCAACTGAGAGGATATATCCATCCTGACCAACTGAGTGAAGGATATATCCATCCTGACCAACTGAGAGAAGAATATATCCATCCTGACCAACTGAGAGAAGGATATATCCATCCTGACCAACTGAGAGAAGGATATATCCATCCTGACCAACTGAGTGAAGGATATATCCATCCTGACCAACTGAGAGAAGGATATATCCATCCTGACCAACTGAGAGGATATACCCATCCTGACCAACTGAGAGGATACATCCATCCTGACCAACTGAGAGAAGGATATATCCATCCTGACCAATTGAGTGAAGGATATATCCATCCTGACCAACTGAGAGGATATATCCATCCTGACCAACTGAGAAAAGGATATATCCATCCTGACCAACTGAGAGAAGGATATATCCATCCTGACCAACTGAGTGAAGGATATATCCATCCTGACCAACTGAGAGAAGGATATATCCATCCTGACCAACTGAGAGAAGGATATATCCATCCTGACCAACTGAGAGGATATATCCATCCTGACCAACTGAGAGAAGGATATATCCATCCTGACCAACTGAGAGGATACATCCATCCTGACCAACTGAGAGAAGGATATATCCATCCTGACCAACTGAGAGAAGGATATATCCATCCTGACCAACTGAGAGGATATATCCATCCTGACCAACTGAGTGAAGGATATATCCATCCAGACCAACTGAGTGAAGGATATATCCATCCTGACCAACTGAGTGAAGGATATATCCATCCAGACCAACTGAGAGAAGGATATATCCATCCTGACCAACTGAGAGAAGGATATATCCATCCTGACCAACTGAGAGGATACATCCATCCTGACCAACTGAGAGAAGGATATATCCATCCTGACCAACTGAGAGAAGGATATATCCATCCTGACCAACTGAGAGGATATATCCATCCTGACCAACTGAGTGAAGGATATATCCATCCAGACCAACTGAGTGAAGGATATATCCATCCTGACCAACTGAGTGAAGGATATATCCATCCAGACCAACTGAGAGAAGGATATATCCATCCTGACCAACTGAGAGAAGGATATATCCATCCTGACCAACTGAGAGGATACATCCATCCTGACCAACTGAGAGAAGGATATATCCATCCTGACCAACTGAGAGAAGGATATATCCATCCTGACCAACTGAGAGAAGGATATATCCATCCTGACCAACTGAGAGGATATATCCATCCTGACCAACTGAGAGAAGGATATATCCATCCTGACCAACTGAGAGAAGGATATATCCATCCTGACCAACTGAGAGGAGGATATATCCATCCTGACCAACTGAGAGAAGGATAAATCCATCCTGACCAACTGAGAGGATATATCCATCCTGACCAACTGAGAGGAGTATATATCCATCCTGACCAACTGAGAGAAGGATAAATCCATCCTTACCAACTAAGAGGATATATCCATCCTGACCAACTGAGAGAAGGATATATCCATCCTGACCAACTGAGTGAAGGATATGTCCATCCTGACCAACTGAGTGAAGGATATATCCATCCTGACCAACTGAGAGGAGGATATATCCATCCTGACCAACTGAGAGAAGGATATATCCATCCTGACCAACTGAGAGAAGGATATATCCATCCTGACCAACTGAGTGAAGGATATATCCATCCTGACCAACTGAGTGAAGGATATATCCATCCTGACCAACTGAGTGAAGGATATATCCATCCTGACCAACTGAGAGAATTATATATCCATCCTGACCAACTGAGAGAAGGATATATCCATCCTGACCAACTGAGAGAAGGATATATCCATCCTGACCAACTGAGTGAAGGATATATCCATCCTGACCAACTGAGAGAAGGATATATCCATCCTGACCAACTGAGTGAAGGATATATCCATCATGACCAACTGAGTGAAGGATATATCCATCCTGACCAACTGAGAGAAGGATATATCCATCCTGACCAACTGAGAGAAGGATATATCCATCCTGACCAACTGAGTGAAGGATATATCCATCCTGACCAACTGAGAGAAGGATATATCCATCCTGACCAACTGAGTGAAGGATATATCCATCCTGACCAACTGAGAGAAGGATATATCCATCCTGACCAACTGAGAGAAGGATATATCCATCCTGACCAACTGAGTGAAGGATATATCCATCCTGACCAACTGAGAGAAGGATATATCCATCCTGACCAACTGAGTGAAGGATATATCCATCCTGACCAACTGAGAGAAGGATATATCCATCCTGACCAACTGAGAGGATATATCCATCCTGACCAACTGAGAGGATACATCCATCCTGACCAACTGAGAGAAGGATATATCCATCCTGACCAACTGAGTGAAGGATATATCCATCCTGACCAACTGAGAGGATATATCCATCCTGACCAACTGAGAAAAGGATATATCCATCCTGACCAACTGAGAGAAGGATATATCCATCCTGACCAACTGAGTGAAGGATATATCCATCCTGACCAACTGAGAGAAGGATATATCCATCCTGACCAACTGAGAGAAGGATATATCCATCCTGACCAACTGAGAGGATATATCCATCCTGACCAACTGAGAGAAGGATATATCCATCCTGACCAACTGAGAGGATACATCCATCCTGACCAACTGAGAGAAGGATATATCCATCCTGACCAACTGAGAGAAGGATATATCCATCCTGACCAACTGAGAGGATATATCCATCCTGACCAACTGAGTGAAGGATATATCCATCCAGACCAACTGAGTGAAGGATATATCCATCCTGACCAACTGAGTGAAGGATATATCCATCCAGACCAACTGAGAGAAGGATATATCCATCCTGACCAACTGAGAGAAGGATATATCCATCCTGACCAACTGAGAGGATACATCCATCCTGACCAACTGAGAGAAGGATATATCCATCCTGACCAACTGAGAGAAGGATATATCCATCCTGACCAACTGAGAGGATATATCCATCCTGACCAACTGAGTGAAGGATATATCCATCCAGACCAACTGAGTGAAGGATATATCCATCCTGACCAACTGAGTGAAGGATATATCCATCCAGACCAACTGAGAGAAGGATATATCCATCCTGACTAAGAGGAAAGACAACATTGTCGTGCCGGCCTCCACTACATCTCCTCCAGCCTCCCTCCACACACCCTCCATTAAAAACATTAACTCCTCCACTTATACAAAATACACTAACCTCCCTACTGTATAATACAATAAGCCGCCGAGGCAATAATTACCAGAGCGAGAGGCTATTCTTGACAACATCGTCCCCAGCAGCTGAGCTTATCCAAGATGGCCGACACAGTCAAATCAGCATATATATTATCAATAAAAATAAATATAATACAAATATAATATATATAATATAGTAATATAAAAATAATATATGTGTGTCGTGTCATATAAGTACAACTTGCGATTTTGGCTTAAATAGCAACGCTATTCTTGCCGAATAAGAGAAGCGAAAATTTGCGTATGCAATAATTTCGCAAAGATCATTCTGAATCTAACGAAAAATATATATTTCGTTGTATTTGTTTATTATTAAATTATTGTTAACTTATCTAAAATATATTTAGTTGGATTAGGCTAAATTAAATTGCGCTCTTTATAATAAGGTTTGGTAAGTTTTCTAAGGTTCTTTTGGTACAAAATTATTATTTTTACATTAAAATAAATGAAAAATATGTATCTTTAAACGTATAAGTGAAAATTTTAATAAGGACTTAATTTTAAATGAGTTCTTGCTTATTAACTAGTTTTACTTATTGGGCACGACACACACACACACACACACACACACACACATACACACACACACACACACACACACACACACACACACACACACACACATACACACACATCACACACACATACACACACACACACACACACACATACACACACACACTGCTCATAAAACACCAATGGGGATTTGAGGAAATGGAAGGCATGGACATGATTGGAGAAAGAGACTACATTGTAGGCATAATTCATATATATATATATATATATATATACAGTGGACCCCCGCATAGCGAACGCCTTGCATAGCGAACAATCCGCATAGCGCATAGTTTGTTCGCTAAAATTTTGCCCCGCATAGTGGACAAAAACCCGCTCAGCGACCTTCGTCCAAGACGGGTCCAATGTGAGCCCTCAGCCAGCCTTACATGTGCCGCCCGTCCCATTGTTTACCAGCCAGCCTCCGCGGTAACATTCAAGCATACACTCGGAATATTTCGTATTATTACAGTGTTTTCGGTGCTGTTTGTGGAAAATAAGTGACCATGGGCCCCAAGAAAGCTTCTAGTGCCAACCCTACACCTCAAAGGGTAAGAATACCCATTGAAATGAAGAAAGAGATCATTGATAAGTATGAAAGTGGAGTACGTATCACCGACCTGGTCAGGTTGTACAAGAAACCAAAATCAACCATCGCTTCTATTGTGGGCAAGAAAACGGCAATCAAGGAAGCTGTTGTTGCCAAAGGTTTAACTGTGTTTTCGAAACAGAGATCGCAAGTGATAGAAGATGTTGAGAGACTCTTATTGGTGTGGATAAATGAAAAACAGATAGCAGGAGACAGCATCTCTCAAGCGATCATATGTGAAAAGGCTAGGAAGTTGCATCAGGATTTAATTAGAAAAATGCCAGCAACTAGTGATGATGTGAGTGAATTTAAGGCCAGCAAAGGTTGGTTTGAGAGATTTAAGAAGCGTAGTGGCATACATAGTGTGATAAGGAATGGTGAGGCTGCCAGTTCGGACCACAAAGCAGCTGAAAAATATGTGCAGGAATTCAAGGAGTACATAGAAACTGAAGGACTGAAACCTGAACAAGTGTTTAATTGTGACGAAACAGGTCATTTTTCGAAGAAAATGCCAAGCAGGACCTACATTACTCAGGAGAAAAAGGCACTCCCAGGAGTGAGAGAGAAATTGAATAAGTTGCCTACTTCAAAGATTAAGGAAATGTGTGCAAAGTGGGTTGAACTGCAAACCTTTGCAGGTGAAAATCACCCTGACACAGCTACTGCAAGCCGTGCTGCTGACTATTACAATGACAATGTTATGGCCCATTTTAGGAAAATCTTAAAGAAACGGGAGGTACAGACCTCTATGGACAGATATGTTGTGCGACAGAGGTCCAGTGACTCTCAAGCTGGTCCTAGTGGCATTAAAAGAAGAAGGGAAGTAACCCCGGGAAAGGACTTGATATCTCAAGTCCTAATGGAAGGGGATTCCCCTTCTAAACTATAATAATTTTCACTCTCCCCTCCTCCCATCCCATCAATCATCACCAGATCTTCAATAAAGGTAAGTGTCATGTATTCTTAGTGCATGTCTTCTTAAGTTTGTGTGTATTAAAATTAATATTTTATGTAAAAAATTTTTTTCATACTTTGTGGTGTCTTGCACGTATATATATATATATATATATATATATATATATATATATATATATATATATATATATATATATATATATATATATATATATATATATATATATATATATATATATATATATATATATTATATATATATATATATATATATATATATATATATATATATATATATATATATATATATATATATATATATATATATATATATATGTCGTGCCGAATATGTAAAACTGGTCAATTAGCAAGAACTCATTTAAAATTAAGTCCTTTCTGAAATTTTCTCTTATACGTTTAAAGATATATTTTTTTCATTAATGCTGATGTAAAGATTTATAATTTTGCACCAAAAGAATCTTAGAAAACTTACCTAACCTTATTATAGCAAGAACAATTTATTTTAGCCTAACCCAACTAAATATATTTTAGATTTGTTTACAATAATTTAATACTACTAAACAAACACAGTGAAATACATTTTTTTACGTTAGGTTCAGAATGATTTTGGCGAAATGATTGCATACACAAATTTTCGCTTGTCCTATATGGCAAGATGAACGTTGCTATTTAAGCCAAGATCGCAAGTTCTGCCTATTCGGCACGACATATATATATATATATATATATATATATATATATATATATATATATATATATATATATATATATATATATATATATACGTATATATATATATATATATATATATATATATATATATATATATATATATATATATATATATATATATGTATATATATATATATATATATATATATATATATATATATATATATATATATATATATATATACTGTATATATATATATACTATATATATATATATATATATATATATATATATATATATATATATATATATATATATATATATATATATATATACTAAGCAACACAGACCCCAACTTATGCCTAGAACAGATTAACTCGGTGGCACTCGATGTATGCACAAGGCTTATTCCTCTAAGAAAAAGGAGGAGTAGATGTAAAATAGAAAGAGACAGGCGCTCCCTTTACAGGCGACGGAAAAGAATAACAGAGCGGCTAAAAGAGGTCAATATATCTGAAATGCGTAGGGAGACACTGGTCAGAGAAATAGCAAGCATCGAACTTAAGCTAAAGGAATCTTATAGGAGTCATGAATTGCGGGAAGAACTAAAAGACATAAATGAAATCGAAAGAAACCCAAAGTATTTCTTCTCCTATGCCAAATCAAAGTCGAGAACAACGTCCAGTACTGGGCCCCTACTTAAACAAGATGGGTCCTACACAGATGACAGCAAGGAAATGAGTGAGCTACTCAAGTCCCAATATGACTCAGTTTTTAGCAAGCCGCTAACCAGACTGAGAGTCGAAGATCAAAATGAATTTTTTATGAGAGAGCCACAGAATTTGGTTAACACAAGCCTATCTGATGTTATCCTGACGCCAAATGACTTCGAACAGGCGATAAATGACATGCCCATGCACTCTGCCCCAGGGCCAGACTCGTGGAACTCCGTGTTCATCAAGAACTGCAAGAAGCCCCTATCACGAGCTTTTACCATCCTATGCAGAGGGAGCATGGACACGGGGGTCGTCCCACAATTACTAAAAACAACAGACATAGCCCCACTCCACAAAGGGGGCAGTAAAGCAATAGCAAAGAACTACAGACCGTTAGCACTAACATCCCATATCATAAAATCTTTGAAAGGGTCCTAAGAAGCAAGATCACCACCCATCTAGAAACCCATCAATTACACAACCCAGGGCAACATGGATTTAGAACAGGTCACTCCTGTCTGTCTCAACTATTGGATCACTACGACAAGGTCCTAGATGCACTAGAAGACAAAAAGAATGCAGATGTAATATATACAGACTTTGCAAAAGCCTTCTACAAGTGTGACCATGGCGTAATAGCGCACAAAATGCGTGCTAAAGGAATAACAGGAAAAGTCGGTCGATGGATCTATAATTTCCTCACTAACAGAACACAGAGAGTAGTAGTTAACAGAGTAAAGTCCGAGGCAGCTACGGTGAAAAGCTCTGTTCCACAAGGCACAGTACTCGCTCCCATCTTGTTCCTCATCCTCATATCTGACATAGACAAGGATGTCAGCCACAGCACCGTGTCTTCCTTTGCAGATGACACCCGAATCTACATGACAGTGTCTTCCATTGCAGACACTGCATGGCTCCAGGCGGACATCAACCAAATCTTTCAGTGGGCTGCAGAAAACAATATGAAGTTCAACGATGAGAAATTTCAATTACTCAGATATTGTAAACACGAGGAAATTAAATCTTCATCAGAGTACAAAACAAATTCTGGCCACAAAATAGAGCGAAACACCAACGCCAAAGACCTGGGAGTGATCATCTCGGAGGATCTCACCTTCAAGGACCATAACATTGTATCAATCGCATCTGCTAGAAAAATGACAGGATGGATAATGAGAACCTTCAAAATTAGGGATGCCAAGCCCATGATGACACTCTTCAGGTCACTTGTTCTATCTAGGCTGGAATATTGCTGCACACTAACAGCACCTTTCAAGGCAGGTGAAATTGCTGACCTAGAAAATGTACAGAGAACCTTTACGGCGTGCATAACGGAGATAAAACACCTCAATTACTGGGAGCGCTTGAGGTTCCTGAACCTGTATTCCCTGGAACGCAGGCAGGAGAGAGACATGATTATATACACCTGGAAAATCCTAGAGGGACTAGTACCGAACTTGCACACGAAAATCACTCATTACGAAAGCAAAATACTTGGCAGACGATGCAACATCCCCCCAATGAAAAGCAGGGGTGTCACTAGCACGTTAAGAGACCATACAATAAGTGTCAGGGGCCCGAGACTGTTCAACTGCCTCCCAGCATACATAAGGGGGATTACCAACAGACCCCTGGCAGTCTTCAAGCTGGCACTGGACAAGCACCTAAACGTGCTAGTGACACCCCTACTTTTCATTGGGGGGATGTTGCATCGTCTGCCATCGTTTACCCATAATGTACAGTAGATTTTGCCCTGGCCATCGTAAATTCTAGCTGCCAGGGGTTAAGTTAGGGTGTGTTCCATCAGCATTAAGTGTCTTCCAGCAATTAAATGGTAAGTGTTAATATGAATATTTTGTGTACCCAGCAAGTAAATCAAAATACCATTCAGTCGACTAAACGTAAGTATACCAGAGTAGCTGGTTTTAATTTTATAATTAATTTAATGTCAGGCCTAGCTTTTTGTGAAAGTGGTAAAGAAGTGGGCAGTCGGAGGAGTTGCAGTTCTGTGACCTACTGTGACTTAAGTCCCATTTACCTCACCCAAATTACTTGCAGGTAATAATTCAGATAATGTCCTGTAAACCTCCTGCAGGTGATTTGCTCATCATCATCATCATCATCACTATCATCATCTTAATAATAATAATAATAATAATAATAATAATAATAATAATAATAATAATAATAATAATTTTTCACAATAATATGAATGTAATGAAAATAATTAGTAATTAGCAATAAATAAATATTAATAATATAGTAAAAATAATGGTAATATTAGGTTGATAATTAAGTCTTTTTTTATTATGTTTTATTGCACAAATTTAGGTTTTTAACAATTGTATTAATAAGTTTATTTAGGTAGAGACACATAATGATAATATTACCTGGAGTTTACCTGGAGAGAGTTCCGGGGGTCAACGCCCCCACGGCCCGGTCTGTGACCAGGCCTCATGGTGGATCAGAGCCTGATCAACCAGGCTGTTGCTGCTGGCTGCACGCAAACCAACGTACGAGCCACAGCCCGGCTGATCAGGAACCGACTTTAGGTGCTTGTCCAGTGCCAGCTTGAAGACTGCCAGGGGTCTGTTGGTAATCCCCCTTATGTGTGCTGGGAGGCAGTTGAACAGTCTCGGGCCCCTGACACTTATTGTATGGTCTCTTAACGTGCTAGTGACACCCCTGCTTTTCATTGGGGGGATGGTGCATCGTCTGCCAAGTCTTTTGCTTTCGTTGTGAGTGATTTTCGTGTGCAAGTTCGGTACTAGTCCCTCTAGGATTTTCCAGGTGTATATAATCATGTATCTCTCCCTTGTTATGCAGAGCATTTAGGGGAAATTAGGTCAGTTTTGGCCCAGGATGTGACCCACATCAGTCAACTAAAACCAGGTACCTATTTTACTGCTAGGTAAACAGTGACATAAGGTGTAAGATGACTACCACTAATGTACCTACTTACTGCTAGGTGAACACGGACAACAGGTGTTTTAAGGAAGCACGTCCTAATATTTCCACCCGTACCAGGGATCGAATCACAGACTTCGGTGTGTGAGCTGAATGCGCTACCATCCCAGCTACGGGAGTCAGGACACAGTGTAAGTACCACAGCTAGACTGATCAGGGATTGACTTGAGGAACTTGCAAAGTTCTCTCTTGAAGACACCCACAGATCTGCTGGTAATCACCCCCTTATGTATGAAGGGAGAGTGTTCAAAAGTCTTGGTCCCTTTACACTTAGTTTTCCCCTAGTGTACTCACTTGACAATTGTTTTTCATTGAGGGTACTTTGCACCATCTTCTAAACTTTTTGCTGTCATGGGTGAGTGATCTGTGTGTGTAGATTTGGGAACAGTCCCTATAAATCTTTCCAGGTGTAGATTATAATGTAAACTCCAAGTAAACTCCAAGTAAACTCCAAGTATCTTTATCGCCTGCATTCCAGGAAGTACAGGTCAAGGGGGCCTCAAACGTTCTCAATAATTTAGATGTTTGACTGAATCTATGCGAGCAATCAAGGTTCTCTGTACATACTCCAGGTCTGTAATTTCATCTGCCATGAACAGTGCTGTCAGAGAAAGCTGAGTTTAGCTCCAATTCCTTGAATCAAGAACTTTCACCAGCACCAAGTCAGTCTCATTACAGGAAGACAACTTTAAGTTGAATTAAGCTATTTATTACTATAGAAATAAAAATAAATCTACCTCCTGTATTTTTTATATAAAATTAATTTATTAATTGACTTAAAATAAAATAAGAACTTTTTTATTGACAATTTTTCCGGAATAAAACAAAAGATGCTGAACTAATTCAAACAATCGACATATAACATTAAAGAATATACTGAAAAAAAAATTAAACAATAAAAGAAAATATATCCATATTTATTATTATTAAGAAAAAATTACTTAATGACTATAAAAATCAAGTATATATATAATAAATAGAGAGAGATGAGGGAGTCACCAGTCAGTGATCACAACACAAGAAGCAAAATAACTTAAATTTATTATAGAGGTCAAATAGTAAGTTTATTTTAAGTTTTTAATGATTAAATACATCTATAATATCTATAATAAACCTGTGGTTATCATAGATATACACTGGTGAGTTGTTATTAAGGTTTAAATATAAGATAACAAAGAAAGTTGAGCTCTCTCAATACTACTTATAAATACTTATGTTATCTACGTAATATTACATAATTTTTAGATGATTGTAAGTGTTTTACACAGTATATGTGTACATTATGTACGATAAACAAAAAAAAATCATGTTTCCATTGGGGTTCTTGTGATATTTGTATCTAATTATTTGCTTATTTTCTTAGCCATATAAGACTTTGGTGAAAGCTCTTGATCCAGGGTACTTGATCTAGCCTTTCCTTCCTTGGATTGAACTTGAATGCTCCCCAGTCACTTTGTAACCCCTACGGGTATAATGCTTCCTTGTGATTATAAAGTATTCATAATCGTAAGAATCATAATTGTAATAATCATAATCATAATAATCATAATAATAATCATAATAATCAGTCATAATCATCATACACATACATGCATACATACAGGGGCCAGGAGCTGAGTCTCGACCCCTGCAACCACAGTTAGGTGAGTACACATACATACATACACACATGCATGCATATATACATATACACATACATATACACATATACACATACATATACACATACATACACACATACATACACATACATATACACATACATATACACATACATATACACATACAAACATACATACATAGGTACCCCATACCGTACTGCCAGTGACATGCTTGGCTAAGCGACTGTGAAATTCCAGTCTTTAATGACTGTCTTGGTAGCTCACTGGAGTTAAATCCAAAAAATGACATGTGGAAGCTTTATTTTCCCTTTCACTCTCCGGACTACTAAATTTTTTTTAATTAGAAAGACTAGTGTCTTCCTAATAAAAAAAAGTTCTTCTGAGAGGGTAGAGAATCTTATTCTGAAAGTAATGACACCAAAAGTATGAAATTTGATGGCTAACTTGATGGAATTATGCAGGCACAAAATTAGCGGTCTGGGTGCGGTTTATCTGTCGGCAACTTCATCTACTTTGAGGCTTATTTTAATTCAGTTATGTTGCTCCATTTGAGCAAATTCTTAGCTACGTTGCTAGTATGCCTTCTATTCTATCGATTGTTTCTTCCAATGTATTTTTAATTCTTGTAATTTTTTTTTTTTCAAGTTGAGGAGGCCTGTGCTGAGACCACACTACAGGGAGTGATGATCTACAGAACCATTAATATATTTACTGTGTAACAAATGCATGTTGTACTGTACCACATTTTTCCAAATTAACTTTGAGTTTGTTACTTATCGTTCAGGTGTAAACTATTTTAGCTAATTATTGACTATATCATTTAAAGTAGCAATTCTACCATTTATAGAAGTGAGGTTTGTGTATAAGACAAAAATAGTGAGTAAAACTCAATTACATAAAATCTTGGATGACATTCAGTAGGTTATTAATTAAACATAGAATGAAAGGGGGCCTGGCTCGGTATTGGGAATTCTGCTTAATTGGTACTATATTTACAGTGACCCTTGTGGGTTTAGTGCTAAGCTCTGATTGTAAAGATGATGATAATAATAATAATAATAATAATAATAATAATAATAATAATAATCTATTTATAGTATCTGAGTTTGTGTTTACCTGCACAGCCAATTTGCTTAAGGCCATAATTTATTGTTTTAGCTATAGACATTGTAGCTGGAGTTATGCTAGGCCTGTTTGGATATATTAATTAATGAGTGATAAAACTGATAAGTAAGATTCATGTGCAACATTAATGATCTTTATTGATGAAATACTATGCCTGCCCTGCAAGCTTCATCAGTCAAATAAAGAGAGGACTCTCACTCATTGAGACATCAGCATGGGTGGAAGACAAAGTAGACAAAGTGAAACGGTAGTTTGATATAGTCAGTCCGTCAGGAGGCTCATGCACAGCCCTCCGCTTCTACCCCTGCATCTCCTCCACTTCTGCAAGTTTCTGTAAACTCTCCCCTTCATATTGAATGTTTAGGGTCCTCCACAGTTTCCTATAAGGAATTTACTATCAGTTCAAGATTTTTACAGTTCCTTATCACATCACACAACAATCCACCCCATTCTCCTGTACCATCTCTGACATCTACTACATTACTGTTTCCTTTACCTTCAGATGAGGAAAGAGCAGAAGCTATTTCTGTTCATGTGTCCTTTTACCTAACATAGTTGTAATCCACCCACAGACTAATTGTATAAAAATACAAGCATCATGCCAAATTCTGTACCATACAAGTTAATGAAACTGGTCTTTGAAACGAGCTTTGGTAGGAAACCTGATTGTGTACATTAAACCCTGTTAAAAAAAAAAGGTATAAATAAGTCATTGTTGTACTCTTAAGCCTGTTTTGTCTATTTCTGCAGGTAACACAATGGGGATACTATTATCATGCTGTGGCGGTGGATCTAACTCCTCCTCAGACTATAACAACATGAATGAGCCGGCTGATCCTGTAAGTTTGAGGAGTGTGTGAAGGGTATCGGCACTTATGTGTAAGTTGCAACTCTCCTGTGTGTTGCCAATGCCAGTGTTAAAGTAATATTAAAGTTATGTATACATGTATTACTATTTATTAACACATTTGTTATTGAAGAAAGAAGCCACAATACCGTTGCTGGAACAATATGGCAATGATCTGTTCTGTACTTTTATCAAATCGATTACATTATTATTTATTATAGTAATTGTTTATATTTCATCATCCATCCATCATCCTTCATTACCAATATCATCATTGTCATCTTTCACTTGCTACAGTATTATTTTTTATTAACACATCAGCCACTTACCGCCAAGGCAGGGTGACCCAAAAAAGAAGAAACACACTCATTATCATTCACTCCATCACTGTTTTGCCCCAGAGGCATGCCTACACTACAATTAAAACACTGCAGCATCAACACCCCTCCTTCAGAGTGCAGGCATTGTACTTCCCATCTCCAGGACTCAAGTTCATCTTGCTGGTTTCCCCTGAGTACCTTCATAAATGTTACTTTGCTCTCACTCCAACAGCATGTCAAGTCATAAAAACCATTCATCTCCACTCGCTTCTGTCTAACACGCTCATGCATGCTTGCTAGATGTCCAAGCCCCTCACACACAAAACCACCTTTACCACCTCTCTCCAGCCTATTATTATTATTTCTATTATTATTGTAGTTATTTTTATTATCTTAAAAATAACATATACAATTCTGTATGAGGAACAGATCCCCATTAGGGATAATGCCTAATTATTGTATGTGATTACTATATATTTTTATTGTTTTTATGCTACCTTGTTGCTTAGACTTTCTATATATGAAATTCTCTTGTATGGGAGACCCCAATTTAGTGCAGATTGTGTGCCTGGTGTTTCAACTTACAAACTAGTCATTATTACCCCTGAACTTATTATCCTATAGAAGATGAAAGTACAAAGGATAATTATCACATTTTTCTTAATGGGTATTAATAAAACAATTTTTTCTGTAGTCAACTCTCTTATAAAGTTGCTCTACATAGTGCATTTTTTTTTTTTTTGTAATTGTAATTGAAGAAGTGCATCAAAAATTGCAACGCTCATACTGTGAAGGTCTTGTCACGCACTATTCAATTTTGGATATACGTTTTACGAAAAATTGAACTATAAAGAGAAGCTTTATAACAAAGCTGATTTCCTTTTGGGCTGGTTTGTAAGTGTGGATCATCATACTGTAAACAGGTGTAAGGTATGAATCCAAGGTATGGAATGTGTATGTAATATTCTATTTTAACTTAATAAAATACAATCATATTTTTATTTCTTATGAATATACATAGGAAATATTTTATATTGAACACAGTACTGTACAAGAATGCTCCAAAATATAAATGCCACTTGTTGCACACATTCACATTTAAATTGGGCAACTGAAAACTAGTATTAAATTTTACACCTCCCGAACCTCCGCACAAGTGTTTCTGAAGAATAATATATTTCTTACCATTTTTTCTGTGCAAACTTATCCCCCTCGTTGGGGGGGTTTCCTTGGCACTGGTGAGGAGCTCTTGATCCAAGGATTTGGACATGGCTTCACATGGATTGAACCTCATTGGCTTTGATTCCTCCAGGTGCTGTACACCTATGGGTTTAATGTCCCTCCCTCCCCATGAATATAATGTAATATAGTTTTTTTTTTCACGTCATCCATCTCCCATCGAGGCAGGGTGACCCATAAAAAGAAACACTTTCACCATCATTCAACACTGTCCCAACATTCACACACAATCACTGTCTTTGCAGTGGCACTCACAACAGTTTAGATGTCGCTCCAAACAATCAGTATTCCCAGATTCCTCCTTTAAAGTGCAGGCATTGTACTTCCCACCTTCAGAACTCAAGTCTGGCTATATACCTCTTGTGGTCTTTCTGGGAAACATTTCAACACATGGATGTATTTTCACTACTTGTACAGTGCTGTCATGTGTACCGTAGTACAGTACACACACTTTCTTGTGCAGTATTTGACCTAGTGGTGGACAGTCGTAGTTTAAATTTCAGTCATAAAGTTTTTGCTAGAGTTAATTTTCACCATTTTAGTTTATTTTCTAATTTTATTATGCACCCTATACTCATCCCGTGGGTAGTAATCACCCCATACCCATCTTGTGGACAGTAGTCACCCCTATGAGTTAGTTGGTTTTTCCCATATAAACAGTTGAGGAACTGACTTAGGTTAATTGGAAATCTCTTGCCTGTGTAATATACTGTATCTGTCTAAAATTTGCCTTTTAATGAATGGAGGTAGGAAGTACAGAGCCTGCACTCTGAAGGAGGGGTGGAGATATCTGAAGGAGGGGTGGAGGTAGGAAGTACAGAGCCTGCACTCTGAAGGAGGGGTGGAGGTAGGAAGTACAGAGCCTGCACTCTGAAGGAGGGGTGGAGGTAGGAAGTACAGAGCCTGCACTCTGAAGGAGGGGTGGAGGTAGGAAGTACAGAGCCTGCACTCTGAAGGAGGGGTGGAGGTAGGAAGTACAGAGCCTGCACTCTGAAGGAGGGGTGGAGGTAGGAAGTACAGAGCCTGCACTCTGAAGGAGGGGTGGAGGTAGGAAGTACAGAGCCTGCACTCTGAAGGAGGGGTGGAGGTAGGAAGTACAGAGCCTGCACTCTGAAGGAGGGGTGGAGGTAGGAAGTACAGAGCCTGCACTCTGAAGGAGGGGTGGAGGTAGGAAGTACAGAGCCTGCACTCTGAAGGAGGGGTGGAGGTAGGAAGTACAGAGCCTGCACTCTGAAGGAGGGGTGGAGATATCTGCAGTGAATATGTTTCTTCTTTGTCAGGTCACCCTGCCTCAATGAGAAATGGCCATTGTGTTTAAAAATTCCATCTTATTTCAGTGTTATGTAAATCATAAGTACGGTACAGAGTGTACTGTACTTACGATTTACATAACAAAGCTCAAATTGTGGTGTCCCATCTTCATTACAGTACATATTTAGTTTATAAAGTTTTTGAGGTTTCCAGTGGTCATTGACTCCAGATGTTAACCACATTAAGAATACAGCTTTAGCATTTTCATTTAATCTAAATTTACTGCATGCTTCTTGCATCTGTTGCATCTTGGTCAAAATTTGTTACACGTTTCTTATATCTCCGGCAATTTTCATCCCCAACATTGACTTTGATAACACAGGAGGCTCGTCGAAAACAGTTGGCAGAAGCAGCTGAAGCCCGACTTAAAGCACAGGAGGGTCGAGGTGTTAAGAACCCAGAGGCAATTAAACAGCGACAGATACGTATGGAAGAGCTGGAACGCAAACAACAAGAAGCAGGAGGAGTCCAAGGAGGAGGAGGAGGACTTAGGGTTGGTAATTACATGTATTGTTTTGCTAATCTAGTCAAATTAATGGAGAAATGCTGTTATATATTCGTGGGAAGTGTCATATCCAAAGGAGCAGGAGTGATGCCAAGGTGAAGTAAGGGGACTGAAACCCCTAAATATAAATACAGCCTCTCCTCACTTAACGACGGAGTTCTGTTCCTAAGACAATGTCGGTAAATGAGTTCGTCACTAAGTGAGGAGCATACTATAGATAATGGTGGTGGGTTTATGTCAACCATCTTTGATATTGTTTTAATGTCACCTTTGCACCATTTATAACATTTCTGACATATTTTTAAATGTTTATACAGTAGTGTACCGTATATTGCAATGAACAGAATAGAGGAAATCGGCTGTAATATACATTATTTAGGTATGCATACTGGTCAGAGAGCCTGTTGTAAGTTTGAGTCATCAGTAAATGAGTACGTCGCTAAGCGAGGAGAGAGTGTAATAATAATCATCCTTGAGACAAGTCTCCTGGCCCCTTCTTCCAACTAGACTGCCACCCTCTAAGCCCATCGTATATCAAATTTCTGGTGCTGCCTCTGTCTAGGGATCACAGCTGTAATACATGTTAAGGGATGAATCTGTTAACAAATTAGTTCAAATATAACAAATTTAGGATTAGGGGAGGCACTTGTCGTATTTGCACCTTTGTAGAAAGATTCGTCACTGAATGGCTCATGCTCCAAGGAATTGAATCCATTCTCCCATTATGTGGATCAAACCTCATTACCTCAGACTTTTTTTCTTAAAAGGGTTGAGTACCCCAATAAAACAACCATTTTCTAAAAGTTGAAAAATGCAAACTTAATGTTTAAGTTTTTAATTTAGCTTGTATGTAATGTATTTTATCCCCTTTTTTCAGTGGCAAGTGAATTAACATGAGGGTGGGTAGCCCATGTTATATCTGCCGGGGCAACGTTCA
Source organism: Cherax quadricarinatus (assembly GCF_038502225.1). Taxonomy (NCBI): domain Eukaryota; kingdom Metazoa; phylum Arthropoda; class Malacostraca; order Decapoda; family Parastacidae; genus Cherax; species Cherax quadricarinatus. The sequence continues at coordinate 7,793,610 of NC_091372.1, forward strand.
AAGACACCCATCGTACTACTGGAGAATGTTAAACATAAACCCATTGACTTACCTATGAATTTCAAGAGGACATCTTCACAGCACATTTATCGCATATCTGGTAATGGTTCTGAGGATCAACACCATTGCTGCCTACTCTCGGACACACAATATTGGACTGTATCTGAGCACCGTACAGTAAACCCTTGATGTAATGGATTTTCAAAATCATGGGCAAAATCCACTGGTTAAATTATATCTTTAACTCCCTTGAAACCTTTATTTTCAAAGTTAATTGTAATATATATGGAAATTGTTTGAGATATACAGTACAATAGTCTATTTTTTTTTTTTTTTACAAATTTTTAACATTATTCCAATATAATGGACACATGGACATTTTCCCTATTAATCCATTAATTGAGAGTTTACTGTACATTTGATATTGCCTGAATTTTTTGAACAACAAATAGTCAGCTGTTCCTGTAATATTAGAATTATTGATGAGAAAGCATTAGGAAAATTTTTTTTTAACAACCTCCATTTCAAATCAATATAAAACCATCTGAGGCATAATTGCCAACACTAACAAAATTAATCTTGTCGATTTCTGGAAATTAATATTCGGATTCAGTACCAGAGTAAAAGTTATGAATGAGAGCCGGTGGAATTGATATGGTGATACCAACGAGATTTAAATAAGAGAGACATACATTGAAATGTTTTTACAAGTAACTTCTTCAGTCCTGAGAAAGCTATTTGTGGCAAACATTTCTGTAATAAATATCTTGATCACTTTGTAAGTGTCTTGCCTGCTGTGTGAGAGCTACTGTGAGATGGTAGTCACTGATGGAACAATACCCAAGTGGAAATTCATTAGATTTATTGAAAATATCACTTTGGCATTGTTAGTTTTTATAAGCTGTAGGGAATGTTCTAGCTTTTGTCATCTGAATTGTTAGTCATTCTAAAACTTTGTAAAAAATGATTTTGCTGTAATTCAGAGAAATATGAGTTACTGTAGTAACTGATACATAATTCTGCCCCTCAAGTTATTCAAAGTTCATACCATTACCAGCCATACACATTAATTCTTGTATAGATGTTTATTTGAATGTTTAAGGTGGAAACACTGATGTGAGAGCACTTTCCTAATGTTTTCTTCAGCGTCACAATACTGTTTAGGTGATGAAGGGTTCTTTCTTCAAGGAACTGGTGTTAGTCTTCCTTTCACCAAAACAAACCTTATTACCTTTCCATTTGAATATAATATTTTGCAACCAGACAACCAGACTTTTGATATACACTGTATAAAGAATCTTGGGATGGAAGCAATCAGGTTTGATCCAAGAAAGGTAGCTCCCATTACTTGGCTCAAGAGCCATTCAGTGGCATTAGAGGCACCTTTCATTACTTAAGAAACCTTAAAAACAGTTCCTTGTCGCCTGGGATATTATTTTTGCTGTAATTAGTCTACTTTTTTAATCATATTTAATAACCATGGTGAACGTGTTTTCTGCTATGGGTCATCATGTCTTGCTAGGTGATAACCTTTGATTTAAATAAGCCTTTTTTTCTTCTTTCTTCCTTCCTTCCTTTCCTTTCCTTCTTTCCTTTCCTTCTTTCCTTTCCTTCTTTCCTTTCCTACTTTCCTTTCCTTCTTTCCTTTCCTTCTTTCCTTTCCTTCTTTCCTTTCCTTTCCTTCATTCCTTTCCTTCCTTCCTTCCTCCCTTCCTTCCTCCCTTCCTTCCTTCCTCCCTTCCTTCCTCCCTTCCTTCCTTCCTTCCTTTTCTTCTTCTTCTTCTTCTTCTTCTTCTTTTCTTCTTCTTCTTTTCTTCTTCTTCTTTTCTTCTTCTTTTCTTCTTCTTCTTTTCTTCTTCTTTTCTTCTTCTTTTCTTCTTCTTTTCTTCTTCTTCTTTTCTTCTTCTTTTCTTCTTCTTTTCTTCTTCTTTTCTTCTTCTTTTCTTCTTCTTCTTTTCTTCTTCTTCTTTTCTTCTTCTTCTTTTCTTCTTCTTCTTTTCTTCTTCTTCTTCTTCTTCTTCTTCTTTCCAGAAGTGTGCTGACACTGCAATGCAAATTACCTTCCAATTACAACATCTCTACTCATCCAGAGTGGAGGCATTGCCCTTCCCACCTCCAGGACACCGGTCTGGCTAAGTGGTTTCCCTGAATCCCTCTATAAAAGTTACCCTGCTCAGACTCCAAGTGCACATCCATTAAAAACAACTTATCTTCATTCACTTCTATATAACACATACAAGCCTACTGGAAGCACTAGCCTGTAAAATTTAAAAGTCTCTTTTTTTTCCCCTCCTCCTCCTTACTATTCCTGGGATGACCCCTACTCTTCCTATCCTCCATCCAAGATTTATGCACCCTCTTTATTAGCTTATCCCTCTCCATCTCTTCTACATGCCCAAAGCACCTCAACCCCTCTTTTGCCCTCTGAATTATACCCTTGGTGACCCAGCAGTTACTTTTAATTTCTATTCTTCAAATTCTCTGCATGATTTTTCAAATCACACATTCCTCCCAAATATGGCATCTCCTCTGCCTCCAGCCTCGTCCTCACTGCAGCAGTCAAAACCAATAGTGATATCATAGTTACACTTCTTTCTTTCCACAAATGCTTAAACACAACATATACCTTCCCTCCCTCATCTATTCCAGGGTTCACCTTGTCTTTCATAGGCCTATTTGCTGACATATCCACTCCTAATTATCTAAATACTGTATGTACATCCACTTTATTCATATTCCCTATTTTCAGTCTGATATTCATTATATCATTCCTAGACTTTTTTGTTACTTAGATCACTTTGCTCTTTTCTGTTCTCTCTTAATTTCTTTTTTTTATGTACCCTCCCAAACTCATCCACCAACCTTTGTAACTTGTCTCTGTAATATCACCAGTAGAGTAACTATCACTCAGCGGAGAGCAATTGTGATAACTCCCACTTTGTCATATCCGACATCTTTAATACCACATTTTTCCCCAACACCCTAGCATTAATTTCTTTCACAATCCCATCTAGAAATATGCTAAACAACAATTTTGACATGACACATCCCTGGAAAATGGTCCCACTCCTACATACCCTAACCTGAGCTTCACTCAGCAAAAAAACTTTTAACTGCTTTTAGTAACTTACCTCCTATTCCATACATTGTAATATGTACCCCATAGCTCCTTTACCCACCCTATCATATAGCTTTTCTAAATCCATAAATGCGACAAACAGCTCTTTATCCTTATCTAAATATTGCTCACTTGTATGCCACTACCCTTCCTGAATTTTCCCTGCTCCTCTGCAATCGTATTTTCTTTCTTAACCCTAATGCATTAAGTAACACTTCTACTGTAATCTTTACCTGGTACTTAACTATATTTAATAACCATATTTCTAGTGTAAAGCACCCTTCTGGCAAGACAGTGATGGAGTGAATGATGGTGAAAGTTTTTCTTTTTCGGGCCACCCTGCCTTGGTGGGAATCGGCCGGTGTGATAAAAAAAAAAAAAAATAAAAAAAAAAAAAAAAAAAATTCTAGTGACTGTGATATTGTGTGAATTGTTTTCCTTAAGGTCAAATTTGAAAAGAAAATTAACATTGATTTTTCACTTTTCTTAAATCGTTAAAAGTTTTTGAAAAAAATCATTAAAGGGGTTGTTGCCTTGATGCTGAGGAATTTGGGCTACCCTCCCCTTCTTTGGATCACATGTGAATACTTCCCATTCCTCAGGGGTAGTATGATCCTTAAAGGTTTAGTGCCTCCATTGAAATAATACTAATACTAATATTAAAACTTTAACACCCCTCCTTCAGAGTGCAGGCACTCTGATACTAATATTAATATTAAAACTTGTAATACATTTGACATACAGTACAGTATTGCTGTTTATTGAAAATTATAATACAAATTGTTTTTAACTTAATGGCTGTCTTCCAAGGCAGGATGACCCAAAGAAGAAAACATGTTCACCATCATTCATTCAATTGCTGAATTTCCAGAATGAACATGACTCACGAAATCGTAATGACACGATTGCAAACAAACCATACCCCGGCCAGGATTGAACCCGCAGTTAGAGTCTCAAAACTCCAGACCGTCACGTTAGCCACTAGACCAGCTAGCCACAATAAGATTCGTAGAAATATACCTAGTTGGACGAATCTTATTGTGGCTAGCTGGTCTAGTGGCTAACGCGACGGTCTGGAGTTTTGAGACTCTCTGACCGCGGGTTCAATCCCAGCCGGGGTATGGTTTGGTTTCCAGAATGAAATAGAGGTCAGACTATTATTTGCAGTTTAAACTAACATAGTTTGATGTAGAGTGCTAGTTTTTACTAACATTTTCACTATAAAGCACACCCCTAGAGTACCATCTATCAACTTGGGTATGTCACGTCAAAAGCAGTACTGGCATTGCAGGAATTTTAATGTGTCATGGGCAATGAAGAGGTTAATGTGTATATGTCAGGGCAATGATGAGGGTAATGTGTATGTGTCAGGGTCAGTGAAGAGGTTAATGTCATGTTAAGGGTAGTAAGGGCAGTGAAAGAGGTCTTGTCATATCCAGAACAATAGTGGCAGTGGAAAAGGTCAGAATCTCATTTTTACTTGAGACTGAAGCACTGGAACAAATAATAATTTACGCTGGTTATGTGTGTGTTATGGTTATTTTCTTTCTTTTTTTTTTGGATCACCCTGCCTCGGTGGGAGACGACCAACTTGTTGAAAAAAAAAAAAATGTGTGCGTGTTGAGGCAAAGTTTATAGTAAATAAACTAAGTAATCAGGGTTTGGGGAGAGTGCTGTTTGTTATGTGTTAGTGGTTCTGGGGGGTTATCTTCCTCATGTGCAACTCATAAACTGTGCTCAATAAGTTACTGGGTTATATTTAAATGAAGAACTAAACCTGTGTGGATCATTCATCTGAAGGAGTGTTCGGAGGCTTAGCCAGACTTCCTTCAAGGTGGTGCCTTTATGGTCTGAGATATCGGAGCCACCCTTTTCCTAAAATTTAACCTGATTACTTCCCATTCCCCAGGTACTCGATGACCTCCTACTGGTTTAGTGCTTCCCTGTGAATAAAAAGTCTGCTCTTTTAGCTCCTCTGTATAGTGTAATATAGTAAATGCAATTGAACAAGGACATCAAAAATTGAATAGCACACCCTGAAGGCCTTTCCAAATGCTATTCAGTTTTAGATGTATTTTTTTTTTTTAGTTTCAATTATGAGAAGTTGTACAACATAGGAACTTAATTGTAGAATTAACTGTAATGCTGTTATAGTACTGTAATTGTGGCCAGACTTTCCCGGTAAGTCAGTGGAAAGCCGAGACTGCACTCATAAAGAATAAAAGGCACAATACCATGACTGGAACAATACACAAATAACCCACATATTGGAGAAAGAAACTTATGACTACATTTTGGTCCAACTTGGATCATTACCTAGTTTCAGCCTGACGTGGACCATTAACTAGTTTTGGAATGAAACGTTATCACAAGTTTCTTTCTCCCGTGTGCGGGTTATTTATGTGCTGGACTCGTAGAAAGTGGAAAGTTGAGCCTGAGCATTCCTCCATATTCTAAGCTTGTTGACTCTGCTCTGATTCAGTGGAACTTTTTTAGAGTTTTGTAAAAAACATTCAGGTTTATACAGAAAGCAAGATTAAGTTTATATAGGTGTAAATGAAAGAATTTTATAACTATGATTTAGTTTATTTTGATGCAATTTTTGTTGAATTTGTGGGAGTGCAATGAATAAGTATGTGTACATGGAAAAAATTAAAATCCACATGTATATGAATGTTAATTTATTTTTGAAAGTGTTTCTCAAACAGTGGGTTGAACCCTCCCCTCCCTCCATTCTGCCCTCTATAGTCACATAGGTTGACCCCTATCCCTCTCCAGTCACCTAGGTTGACCCCTATCCCTCTCCAGTCACCTAGGTTGACCCCTATCCCTCTCCAGTCACCTAGGTTGACCCCTATCCCTCTCCAGTCACCTAGGTTGACCCCTATCCCTCTCCAGTCACCTAGGTTGACCCCTTTTCGCTCTACAGTCACCTATGTTGACCCTTTTTCGCTCTCCAGTCATGTAGGTTGACCCCCCTCTCCCTCTCCAGTCACCTTGGTTGACCCGTTTTCCCTACACAATTTTTTTCCTTTTTGGTGTCCCCTGAGGTGCCTGAACGTGTACAGATTACCAGTGTCATGAACTCTTGATATCCTTTGTTGATGAACTACTAGATGGAGTCCAGGTCTGGCATTCTCAGGCTTGATTATACAGTTAACTCGCTTATAAAGCTCCTCTATGCACCCCAGTTTTTCATAAACTTGACTGAAAAAGCACATCCAAAATTGAAGAACATGTGGAAAGGCCTTTATAGCACATGCTGTTCTGTTTTTTATGCATTTTTTCAGTTGCATTTTCAAAAATTGCACTGTATAGAACTTTATGAGAGAACTACAATGCCTGCTGAGTAATGTTTTACTAGATCCTATATTGACGAGTTCATAGCAAGAAAAAGTAAATAAAAATGACTAGGATAATAAGGGGATGCAGTGTAAATAGATGTGGGGGGATCATTGAGAAAATCTGGCTGAGAAATGCTGTTTTAGAATAAGAGTTGTATATTTTTCATTTTATGTAATAGATTTTATAAGAATGTTTTATATTATAGATTAGACTGTATATTTTGCTATACCTGACAGTACTTAATAGTCAGAGATTGTACATTATACCCTTGATTTAACAGACTTAAGAAATCTGAGAAAATCTGCTGGGGTAATTGATTTAGGAACAAGAAAATTTGTTGGTTACAGAATTGTCCATTATTATGATCATGGCTCAACAATCTTGTCAATCCACCACACCTGCCATTGCCAGCCACCTGCTCCCATTACTGATTCATTAAATTGAGGGTTCAGTGTATTTATCATTTTTTTAAATGTGTATTTCTCTAATCAACCTGCAAGCCAAAATATTCATAAGAGTGGCCATTATTCTGTATACTACTGTGGTTTCTATTTTCTATAGACATAGTTATATATATGATTTTGATATGCCTCATTGTGTGCTTTTGTCAGTAGCCTGTGATCTGGAGAGAATATATACCCTATAAATCTTACTAGTTTTCTTCTCTTGTGAAATATTTATTGGTACCCTGTGTTCTCATTATTGAAAAAATTATCATACATTGTAGATTTTTCCAACACACTGGTTGTCTTCCACCAAGGTAGGGTGACCCCAAGAAAGAGGAAAACATTCATTGTCATTCAGTCAGCATGTCTTGCTAGAAGTGTGCTGACACCCGAGTTCAGATGGCTTTCTGAACTGCAACATCCTCATCCCTCCTTTAGAGTACAAGCACGGTACCTCCCACATCCATGATTTTAAGTCTGGTTAATCAGTTCTCCCTGAATCCTTTCATAGATATTACTTTTTTTTCTTTTTGGGTCACCCTTCCTTGGTGGGAAAGAGCCAACGTGTTAAAAAAAAAAAAAACAGTACACCTACCATCTGACTTACGACTGAGTTCGGTTCCGAGAAACCGGTCGTAAGTCGAACTTTACTACTGAATATCAACATAACATTTTTGTAATGACTTTATTTTATTGTTTTATTTTGGTATTTCATGTTTTACTTTACTTTTTATGCTGTTAGTACTGTATTTTATACTGTAAGGTTTAGGATAAACACTGTGTACAACACAAATAGTTGTTTATTTCCCAGAAATTTGGCATAAAAAACACGGTCGTAAGTCGAGTGGTTGTAAGTCGAGCAGGTCGTAAGTCGGATGGTAGGTGTACTTTGTCATAAAAAAAAAACTCGTCTTCACTCGCTCTGCTCTAATGTACTCACACAAGTCTTTTGCATGTTCAATCCCTTAACACTCAAAATTTCCTTTACCCTTCCTCTAACCCTTACTGGGAAGACCTCTACGATGCCTACCTTTTAACCCAGATTTTTATATCCTCAGTCATTCTCTTCTCCTACATGGGCATTTGTATAACTTAGTCAATTATGGCATGGTTCAGTGGGTTGACCTGTGAATTTACCCGAACATTTACATAGTGGAACTTTGGTTTTCGTATGCCCTAGTCTGTATATAAATCTATAGTTGTTCTTTCAACGTACCAGCCGTATCCCACCGAGGTGGGGGTGGCCCAAGAGGAAAAAATGAAAGTTTCTCCTTTTAAATTTAGTAATACAGTGGAATCTCAAAAATCGAACTTAATCCGTTCCAGGAGCTAGTTCTAAATTCGAAAAGTCTGAAATTCGAAGCAATATTTCCCATAAGAAATAATGGAAATACAATTAATCCGTTCCAGAAACCCGAAAATATTCACATAAAAAATACATTTTATAGAGATTAATTACAGTTTTACATACAACAAATACTATAGTTTTTAATTATGTATAGTAATACATATAAAATAACATTTTTACTTACCTTTATTGAAGATGGGTGATAGCATCTGGAAGATAGGGAGGAGGAGAGAGGGAGTTGGGGTTAGTGTTTGGAAGGAGAATTCCCCTCCATGAGGACTTCAGGTAAAGCCCCCTCTGGGGTTATTTCCCTTCTCTGTCTTTTAATGCCACTAGGACCAGTCACAAAATAACTGCCCACAGTCCTCTGTTTCTGGCGCCTCTTTAACATTTCCCTAAAATGGGACATGGTTCTGTCACTGAACTTGTTGCAAAGATGGCTTGTTTCAGCTTGCTCAGGGTGGTACTTCTGCACAAACATTTGGACATCATTCCACTTGGCACAAATCTCCTTAATCTTTGAAGAAGGCACCTCATCCACTCCCTATATTAACACCTTTCGCAACATCAGCTTCCTTGATTTGTTCTTTCTTTGACAGGATAGAACCGATGGTCGACTTGTTTTTTCCATACATCCTGGCAAGCTCAACAAGTCTCACACCACTCTCATACTTCTGTATTATTTCCTTCTTCACATCTATGGTGTTTCTCACTTTCTTTACCACAGGGGTACCACTAGCAAGTTTCTTTAGGCCCATGGCAGCTTATTTCAGTCCCACAAGCACTAAACACAATGAAATAATCGTAAAATGCATGAATGAGAGCGCAGGTTAGTGTTCACTCAAGCATAAACAAAGCTAGACTGCTCATGGCGCCTGCGCGGGGACATGGACAGAGCAGGCCGGCAGACAGGTCCCGTACCCGGCGGTCCGAAAATAGGGGCGAGTTCGATAATAGGGACACAGTTTGTCTGAAAAAATGGTCCTATTTTCGAAACGTTCGATATGTGATACGTTCGATTTTTGAGGTTCCACTGTATATACAAGAGAAGGGATTACTAGCCCCTTGCTCCCGGCATTTTAGTCACCTCTTATGACACGCATGGCTTACGGAGGAAGAATTCTGTTCTACTTCCCCATGGAGAAAAACTATAGTTTTTTTTAGTTATTCTCTATAAAATGTATTTTTTGTTAATATTTCCCATAAGAAATAATATAAATCCAATTAATCCATTCCAGACTCCCAAAAATATTAACAAAAAATACATTTTATAGAGAATAACTATAGTTTTACATACAGACTAGGGCATATGAAAACTGAGATTCCACTGTACTTCATAAGTTTCCATCCATGGCAGCTAGTGCAAGTCTAAATGTAAGTAGGAAAAGATATTCAGGTTTAACTCTTCAAGGGATTGTAACAATAATGGACAATTCTGTAACCAATGACCCTCAAAGAAGTTCCTTGATGCTGGTTAAGGGGATCTTAATCTAAGGAATTAGACCTGTGCTCCAATTCCTTAAATTAGTTTAAATGCCTTTCATTTCCTCAGACAGTGTATAACCCCTACAGGTTTAGTGCTCTCCCCCATCCCTGGAATGTAATAACCTGTAACCAATGGACTTTGTCCTTTGTTTCCTTTATGGTGGTAAAGGGCTCTTGATCCACATAATTGAAGCTGTCCTTTGCTTCCACAGGTCAAACTTGTTTGCTTCCCATTCTCAAAGTGTTGTATGACCCTTATACTTTTAGCACTTCTCCATAAATTTCATATTTTTGACCACTACAAATGTCTCCTGCATAATTACAATAATCCCTCAAAAATATGGGAAAAAATTGCCTGGGTCAGTTGATTTGGAAACAAAGGTTACAGGTTATTAATGTTACATTCCCTGTGAATATAATAATACACAAATGATTCACAATTTTGATTGATATCGGGAAACTGTTTCTTCAGCATAAAATTGATAGTGGAATTATTATTCATGGATAAATGTTGAACCCATAGGGACTATAAAGGAGTGAAGTGAGCATCATGATTCTGCCACTGCCCACCCACCTCTTCCATTTTCATTTTGTTCTTCATGGGAGAGTGCTAAGCGAGTAGGACGACATACAGTGCCTGGAAATGGGAGGCAAATAGGGTTGCCCCAAGGAAGTGGAGATTGTTGAATTTCCTGGATCAAAAGCATTTCACTAGCATCAAGCCTTCTCCATTAAAGATGGACTGCATAGAAGAGTATAAAAATCGATGACATAGTATTATTATTATTATTATTATAATCAAAAAGAAGCGCTAAGCCACAAGGGCTATACAGCACGATGACATAGTAGATTTTGTTCATTTTCCTTCAAAGACTGGAGAGGGGTGTACTGATGTCAGTGAAGGACTCTTGATCCCAGGAATGAGCTACCTTCCCTTTGATCAAACCATTACAGCACTGTTATGACCCTTACAGCTTTAGTGCATGGTTATGATTATAGTAATAAACCATCAAACCCATTCTCCAAGCATTGTTTAGCTTCTATGGATGTAGTGCTTCTCCATGTACATAATCAGTTAATTTTTTTTTTTTAATTTTGATAGTCACCTGACGTTGACTAAAATGGACTAACTAGTGGGAAAGATGTACTTTATTTTTATGTACTCAAGAGCAGTTTGAAAAAATAAGGTGGTGCTAGTAACCCTTGTGCAGCACTGTATGACCCTTGTGGGTTTAGCACTTAGTTTTGATTGTAATAATAATCATTGTTGAAGTAGTTAAAGCAGAGTAATAAAAGGATATTGTATTTTATATACTGTTACCGTGTACAGTATGTTAATTTAATTTAAAGTATCCAGAGAAATATTAGCTAGCCCCTCAAAGTTCGGTCTCTCTACTGGTACCTGGGTTGGAGAGAGAAATCTGTGGACTGTACTTGACTACTATCTTCTAAGCACTATGGGTCAAGCCCAGCATTTTTTTTTTTTTTAATTTCTGAGTGTATTCATCAATAAAAATTTCAGTACTAGATGATCCAACTGGTTTAGTACAGTTTTGAGAAGAATGCATGATCCCAAACCGCTTTAGTTCGTGCCTTGAATAAAAATGAAGTGAACCAGTTTTACAAGAGCAATTCCATTACTACGAAAAAAATAATGCATAATTTGCAGATGTTTCACCTGTGGAACTAGTGCTGTATGACCCTCTTGGTTTAGTGCTTAGACTGTGGAACAGTCTTCTTCAGGTAGTACTCAAGGATGAAAATCATATTTATATACAAGTATAGTCAGGCGAGAGGCCTGGTCAGTGAGGTCATGGTGTGGGTGGAGGGCAAGACAAGGGCACTGCAGGAGGACTACTGGTCCTTGTGTGTGCTGATGCATTGATCTATTTAAGCAAAAGAAGTTGGGCTAAATGTTTGATAAAATGAAAACTCCTGGATTCTGATGGAATGTATTTTTGTCTACAGATTAGAGCAGCATTTATGCATCTGTTGTGTTTTGTTCATTTCCCTGATGACAAGCTAGGCATTCTTCCCATACCATCAGCAGTGGAGTTTTGTCTGTGTAAAGCATACATTGTTGTGAGTGCTGCATGCACAATGTTTTAACAATCTAGTCTGTAGGAGGTCTTCCCTCATGTATTTCTTGTCACAGCCACCACATGGTATGATGCAGACTCCTGCATTACTGTTGTCTGGGCACTTGTCTTTAAATCTGGTCAAGTCTTGATAGCGCTTCATTTAATGGTAGCAGCACTTACATTCTTGTTTCCAGACAGCGTCATGTGGGTGCATTTATTATCCCGGGATAGCATTTTTATGGCTGAATTTATGCCATTCTCGTAGCACTTATCCGTATTGCATCTATGCCTGTGCCACCATTTGTGTTTGTTTCAGACTCCCTTAGTACTTTACAGGCTATACAAAAATTTGATACACCTCATCCCCTGGTTCTTCGTATCCAACTTTGGTTACGCTGTATCTCTAGCAAGCACAAAGATAGTTTTTTGTCGAGTACCCGGTCATGTTGACATACAGGGCAATGAACAGGCAGACACTGCTGTGTGGTCAGCAGTACATGACCTCCCAGTTTCATATAGAGGTGTTCCATTCACAGACTATTTTGCTGTAATTGCTACCCACCCTTGCACCCATTGGCAGCAACATTGGTCTGATCTGCTCTATAATCAACTGCATTCTATTAAACCGAGTATGTATAGGTTTCTGGCCGTCTTCTTATCATCAGTGTCGTGGCTGGGAGACTACTCTCTCCTGTCTTCGCATCGACCACACTCGTCTTACTCGTGGAGAGGTGCCCTGTTCCACTCTGAGAATTGTCAGGTTCCAGTTCCTGTTAGCCACATTCTGTTGGACTGCCCGCTTTATCAACATGCACGCAGAATTTACCTTCGACGCCACCGCTCTACCGCCCTTACTTTATCTTCCCTTCTTGCTGATGGACCCTCCTTTAACCCAGGCTCTCTAATTGACTTTTTGACTGATTTATTGCACAAACTCTGATGATGATGCCTCTAGTACTCATCACAGCCCTTTCTACCTCAATCTCTTGCTACCCTCTACCCCTGCACTGTTGCACTCCATGGCCTAATAATCACCCCCCTCCCTCTTGCTACCCATTGCCCCTGCATCCTTCCCTGCCCAGTGGTGCTGTATGACCCTTGTAGGTTTAGTGCTTCTTTTTGATTATAATTATATTGTTCTTGGAGGTGGCTGTGATACATCCTGCAGTGTGACCTGTGGGAAGGATGAATCATCTTTGTTCTGGTTTCAGTGAGAAAGATTTTGTGCATTCGGTCTCTGCAGTTCCAGATGATGTGTGCGAGGAAACATTATCATTGTTCTCATTTTACTTGTGAAACTGCCACACCCACAGGGGTCACACAGTGCCTGGGAGAATGGGAAGCATTCTGGTTCAATCCTAGGATCAAGAGCTCCTCACTGGCAGTGGCAGGAAGAAGTGTCATGCAGTGACCTTATCTAGTATTCCACCCATACTGACACTGCCTCTCACCCAACTGCACTCTTATAAAAATGTTTGTTGTCCATCCATGTGTACACACTGAAGCTTATTTCACAGGCAAAATGTCTCAATAACATTCTTGTCTGCAAACTATGTTTCATCTTTTTTTTTTACTTGCTAGCCTTGCACCATTTGCCTTCACCTCCATTACTAAGTTTTGACCCTACTTTCAACATACTAAGACTTTGCAAAAACAAGTCAAGTTTTGGTTGATTTGGAGAGTAGCACGTGACCACACCCTTCCCTGTTGTCAGCACATACTTCTTGCTTAAACATTAGGAACCCTTCACCACATGGCACTTTATAACCCTCATGAGTTTGTAACACATTTGTTAATATAATATTAATACCAGTAGGTTTCAAAGGAAAGTAATCTTCCTCACTCTCCTTCATTCTAAAATAATTTAGGGTACAGTACAAAGTTAACTATCATAATGTATTAAGTAAATTATATTTGTGACACTTTAAATTAGTCATTATTAAAATTTACACAATGCTTTTTCCCATGCAAAGCTGATAAAAGTCTATATATAAAAAATACTGTCCTTAAAATTAATTGCCATGTGGTTATCACCGGAATGAATGTCTTTAACCTAATATTTCCTGTGGAAATTTGAACTTTAGAATTTTTAAAAATCATTTAGGTAATTAAAATTAAATTTGCACTTAAAGGGGATTTTTGAAACATAACATAAAAAAAATAATTATATGGATTACTCAAAAGATTCAGATATTTAACCTAAGGAAAATCATCATGGATGAAGAAGATACATATTACACATAGTGTCCAGGAATCATTTATTATAAATAATTAGAGCATGTTTATATTAGACCCAAGTTACACAAAATTAATAAAATTGCATCACCTCACAAGTTAAAGTTGTAAAACAGGTACTTTTTAAAAACACTATATCTCTCATTGCATGGAATGGGTTCAGTCTTCTTTCCATTTTATAAACCACCCATCTGCAACCTTGTGTTATCCGTACTCGTGGATAATTGTCTTAAATTTATATTCTTGTTAAACTGTACACATGAATAGTATGGAATAATACAAGTGGGTTTGCAGCAAGCTCTGCAACTTTATGTACCTTCCTCACAAGCACAATTTGCGAAATACAACCAGTGCACTCGCAGCCCTTCTACAACCCGCGTGTACTTGGTAACAGTTTTGAACAAGTACGTACTCTTAACTGCAGTGTATAGCAGAAAGCCAGTGCAATAATCCATCAATACAGTACTTTCTTACTAAAATTTACTTGAGAATCATTATCATAAGAACTAAGTATAAAAAATCAAATTAGACAATACAGATAGACTAATTAAAATCATTCCGATTTCCATGATACAAAATACATATGCAGTCCCAGCCATAAACCATAAAAATCTAATAAATGACAATACTGTATTGTTATTCATTCTCAAAGTATTTATTTCTTTATTCAGTTGTTAACTGCAGTTCAGTTTGTTGCAAAAGCATTTTTTTTTTAGATATAATCACAGTTATTTGTTCTTCAGAACCGATAATAAATGAACTTCAAGTATGTACACTCAAAATGCAGTTACTTGCGCAAGTCCAAAACAAAAACACTTCCATCTGATGCTGAAGCTCCCACTTTGTCTCCTCGAGAATTCCAACATACCTCAAAAATACCTCCTGTACCTTTGTAGCTGTGGACCAGCTGCCCTGACTGAAAAGTAAAAAAAAAAAAAAAAAAAAAATAAAAAAAATTATTGTAATTATATATTTTTTATTATTAACACACTGGCCGATTCCCACCAAGGCAGGGTGGCCCGAAAAAGAAAAACTTTCACCATCATTCACTCCATCACTGTCTTGCCAGAAGGGTGCTCTACACTACAGTTTTTAAACTGCAACATTAACACCCCTCCTTCAGAGTGCAGGCACTGTACTTCCCATCTCCAGGACTCAAGTCCGGCCTGCCGGTTTCCCTGAATCCCTTCATAAATGTTACTTTGCTCACACTCCAACAGCACGTCAAGTATTAAAAAACATTTGTCTCCATTCACTCCTATCAAACACGCTCACACATGCCTGCTGGAAGTAAAAGCCCCTTGCACACAAAACCACCTTTACCCCCTCCCTCCAACCTTTCCTAGGCCGACCCCTACCCCGCCTTCCTTCCACTACAGACTGATACACTCTTGAAAGTCATTCTGTTTCGCTCCATTCTCTCTACATGTCCGAACCACCTAAACAACCCTTCCTCAGCCCTCTGGACAAAAGTTTTGGTAATCCCGCACCTCCTCCTAACTTCCAAACTACGAATTCTCTGCATTATATTCACACCACACATTGCCCTCAGACATGACATCTCCACTGCCTCCAGCCTTCTCCTCGCTGCAACATTCATCACCCATGCTTCACACCCATATAAGAGCGTTGGTAAAACTATACTCTCATACATTCCCCTCTTTGCCTCCAAGGACAAAGTTCTTTGTCTCCACAGACTCCTAAGTGCACCGCTCACCCTTTTCCCCTCATCAATTCTATGATTCACCTCATCTTTCATAGACCCATCCGCTGACACATCCACTTCCAAATATCTGAATACATTCACCTCCTCCATACTCTCTCCCTCCAATCTGATATCCAATCTTTCATCACCTAATCTTTTTGTTATCCTCATAACCTTACTCTTTCCTGTATTCACTTTCAATTTTCTTCTTTTGCATACCCTACCAAATTCATCCACCAACCTCTGCAACTTCTCTTCAGAATCTCCCAAGAGCACAGTGTCATCAGCAAAGAGCAACTGTGACAACTCCCACTTTATGTGTGATTTTTTATCTTCTAACTCCACGCCTCTTGCCAAGAAACTCACATTTATTTCTCTTACAACCCCATCTATAAATATATTAAACAACCACGGTGACATCACACATCCTTGTCTAAGGCCTACTTTTACTGGGAAATAATCTCCCTCTTTCCTACATACTCTAACTTGAGCCTCACTATCCTCGTAAAAACTCTTCAATGCTTTCAGTAACCTACCTCCTACACCATACACCTGCAACATCTGCCACATTGCCCCCCTATCCACCCTGTCATACGCCTTTTCCAAATCCATAAATGCCACAAAAACCTCTTTAGCCTTATCTAAATACTGTTCACTTATATGTTTCACTGTAAACACCTGGTCCACACACCCCCTACCTTTCCTAAAGCCTCCTTGTTCATTTGCTATCCTATTCTCCATCTTACTCTTAATTCTTTCAATAATAACTCTACCATACACTTTACCAGGTATACTCAACAGACTTTTCCCCCTATAATTTTTGCACTCTCTTTTGTCCCCTTTGCCTTTATACAAAGAAACTATGCATGCTCTCTGCCAATCCCTAGGTACCTTACCCTCTTCCATACATTTATTAAATAATTGCACCAACCACTCCAAAACTATATCCCCACCTGCTTTTAACATTTCTATCTTTATCCCATCAATCCCAGCTGCCTTATTCCCTTTCATTTTACCTACTGCCTCACGAACTTCCCCCACACTCACAACTGGCTCTTCCTCACTCCTACAAGATGTTATTCCTCCTTGCCCTATACATGAAATCACAGCTTCCCTATCTTCATCAACATTTAACAATTCCTCAAAATATTCCTTCCATCTTCCCAATACCTCTGACTCTCCATTTAATAACTCTCCTCTCCTATTTTTAACTGACAAATCCATTTGTTCTCTTCTCTAGGCTTCCTTAACTTGTTAATCTCACTCCAAAACTTTTTCTTATTTTCAACAAAATTTGTTGATAACATCTCACCCACTCTCTCATTTGCTCTCTTTTTACATTGCTTCACCACTCTCTTAACCTCTCTCTTTTTCTCCATATACTCTTCCCTCCTTGCATCACTTCTACTTTGTAAAAACTTCTCATATGCTAACTTTTTCTCCCTTACTACTCTCTTTACATCATCATTCCACCAATCGCTCCTCTTCCCTCCCGCACCCACTTTCCTGTAACCACAAACTTCTGCTGAACACTCTAACACTACATTTTTAAACCTACCCCATACCTCTTTGACCACATTGCCTATGCTCTCATTAGCCCATCTATCCTCCAATAGCTGTTTATATCTTACCCTAACTGCCTCCTCTTTTAGTTTATAAACCTTCACCTCTCTCTTCCCTGATGCTTCTATTCTCCTTGTATCCCATCTATCTTTTACTCTCAGTGTAGCTACAATTAAGAAGTGATCTGATATATCTGTGGCCCTTCTATAAACATGTACATCCTGAAGTCTACTCAACAGTCTTTTATCTACCAATACATAATCCAACAAACTACTGTCATTTTGCCCTACATCATATCTTGTATACTTATTTATCCTCTTTTTCTTAAAATATGTATTACCTATAACTAAACCCCTTTCTATACAAAGTTCAATCAAAGGGCTCCCATTATCATTTACACCTGGCACCCCAAACTTACCTACCACACCCTCTCTAAAAGTTTCTCCTACTTCAGCATTCAGGTCCCCTACCACAATTACTCTCACTTGGTTCAAAGGTTACTATACATTCACTTAACATCTCCCCAAATCTCTCTCTCCTCTACATTCCTCTCTTCTCCAGGTGCATACACGCTTATTATGACCCACTTTTCGCATCCAACCTTTACTTTAATCCACATAATTCTTGAATTTACACATTCATATTCTCTTTTCTCCTTCCATAACTGATCCTTAAACATTATTGCTACCCCTTCCTAACTCTCTCAGATACTCCAGATTTAATCCCATTTATTTCCCCCCACTGAAACTCCCCTACCCCCTTCAGCTTTGTTTCGCTTAGGGCCAGGACATCCAACTTCTTTTCATTCGTAACTTCAGCAATCATCTGTTTCTTGTCATCCGCACTACATCCATGCACATTCAAGCATCCCAGTTTTATAAAGTTTTTCTTCTTCTCTTTTTTAGTAAATGTCTACAGGAGAAGGGGTTACTAGCCCATTGCTCCCGGCATTTTAGTCGCCTCATACGACACGCATGGCTTACGGAGGAAAGATTCTTTTCCACTTCCCCATGGACAATAGAAGAAATAAAGAAGAACAAGAGCTATTTAGAAAAAGGAGAAAAACCTAGATGTATGTATGTATGTATGTATGTATGTATGTATGTATGTATGTATGTATGTATATATATATATATATATATATGTATGTATCTATGTATATATATATATATATATATATATATATATATATATATATATATATATATATATATATATATATATGCAAGCGTGCATGAGCGTGTTAGATAGGAGTGAATGGAGACGAATGATACTTGGGACCTGACGATCTGTTGGAGTGTGAGCAGGGTAATATTTAGTGAAGGGATTCAGGGAAACCGGTTATTTTCATATAGTCGGACTTGAGTCCTGGAAATGGGAAGTACAATGCCTGCACTTTAAAGGAGTGGTTTGGGATATTGGCAGTTTGGAGGGATATGTTGTGTATCTTTATACGTATATGCTTCTAAACTGTTGTATTCTGGGCACCTCTGCAAAAGCAGTGATAATGTGTGAGTGTGGTGAAAGTGTTGAATGATGAAAGTATTTTCTTTTTGGGGATTTTCTTTCTTTTTTGGGTCACCCTGCCTCGGTGGGAGACGGCCGACTTGTTAAAAAAAAAAAAAAACATATGGGAGACGACCGACTTGTTGAAAAAAAAAAAAAAAAAAAAAAAAAATATATATATATATATATATATATATATATATATATATATATATATATATATATATATATATATATATATATATATATATATATATATATATATATATATATATATATATATATATTATGGTAGTAGGTTGGTAGACAGCAACCACCCAGGGAGGTACTACCGTCCTGCCAAGTGAGTGTAAAACGAAGCCTGTGATTGTTTTACATGATGGTAGGATTGCTGATGTCTTTTGTCTGTCTCATAAATATGCAAGATTACAGGCATGTCTTGCTACTTCTACTTACACTTAGGTCACACTACACATACATGTACACATTTATTTATACACACTCATCTGAGTTTTCTTTGATTTTATCTTAATAGTTCTTGGTCTTATTAATTTTCCTTTTATATCCATGGGGAAGTGGAATAAGAATCTTTCCTCCGTAAGCCATGCGTGTTGTAAAAGTCAACTAAAATGCCGGGAACAATGGGCTAGTAACCCCTTTTCCTGTAAAGATTACTAAAAAGAATAAGAAGAAGAAAATTGTCAAAGTGGGAAGTCTGAATGTGCGTGGATGTTGTGCAGATGATAAGAAAGAGATGATTGTGGATGTTATGAATGAGAAGAAGCTGGATGTCCTGGCTTTAAGTGAAACAAAGCTGAAGGGGGTGGGAGAGTTTCAGTGGAGAGGAATAAATGGGATTAGGTCAGGGGTTTCAAATAGAGTTAGAGCTAAAGAAGGAGTAGCAATAATGTTGAAGGATAAGCTATGGCAGGAAAAGAGGGACTATAAATGTATTAATTCAAGGATTATGTGGAGTAAAATAAAGATTGGATGTGAAAAGTGGGTTATAATAAGCGTGTATGCACCTGGAGAAGAGAGAAGTGTAGAGGAGAGAGAGAGATTTTGGGAAATGTTGAGTGAATGCGTGGGGAGTTTTGAATCAAGTGTGAGAGTAATGGTGGTTGGGGATTTTAATGCTAAAGTGGGTAAAAATGTTATGGAGGGAGTAGTAGGTAAATTTGGGGTGCCAGGGGTAAATGTAAATGGGGAGCCTTTAATTGAGCTATGTGTAGAAAGAAATTTGGTAATAAGTAATACATATTTTATGAAAAAGAGGATAAATAAATATACAAGGTATGATGTAGCACGTAATGAAAGTAGTTTATTAGATTATGTATTGGTGGATAAAAGGTTGATGGGTAGGCTCCAGGATGTACATGTTTATAGAGGGGCAACTGATATATCGGATCATTATTTAGTTGTAGCTACAGTTAGAGTAAGAGGTAGATGGGAAAAGAGGAAGGTGGCAACAACAAGTAAGAGGGAGGTGAAAGTGTATAAACTAAGGGAGGAGGAAGTTCGGGTGAGATATAAGCGACTATTGGCAGAAAGGTGGGCTAGTGCAAAGATGAGTAGTGGGGGGGTTGAAGAGGGTTGGAATAGTTTTAAAAATGCAGTATTAGAATGTGGGGCAGAAGTTTGTGGTTATAGGAGGGTGGGGGCAGGAGGAAAGAGGAGTGATTGGTGGAATGATGAAGTAAAGGGTGTGATAAAAGAGAAAAAGGTAGCTTATGAGAGGTTTTTACAAAGCAGAAGTGTTATAAGAAGAGCAGAGTATATGGAGAGTAAAAGAAAGGTAAAGAGAGTGGTGAGAGAGTGCAAAAGGAGAGCAGATGATAGAGTGGGAGAGGCACTGTCAAGAAATTTTAATGAAAATAAGAAAAAATTTTGGAGTGAGTTAAACAAGTTAAGAAAGCCTAGGGAAAATATGGATTTGTCAGTTAAAAACAGAGTAGGGGAGTTAGTAGATGGGGAGATGGAGGTATTGGGTAGATGGCGAGAATATTTTGAGGAACTTTTAAATGTTAAGGAAGAAACAGAGGCAGTAATTTCATGCACTGGTCAGGGAGGTATACCATCTTTTAGGAGTGAAGAAGAGCAGAATGTAAGTGTGGGGGAGGTACGTGAGGCATTACGTAAAATGAAAGGGGGTAAAGCAGCTGGAACTGATGGGATCATGACAGAAATGTTAAAAGCAGGGGGGGATATAGTGTTGGAGTGGTTGGTACTTTTGTTTAATAAATGTATGAAAGAGGGGAAGGTACCTAGGGATTGGCAGAGAGCATGTATAGTCCCTTTATATAAAGGGAAAGGGGACAAAAGAGACTGTAAAAATTATAGAGGAATAAGCTTACTGAGTATACCAGGAAAAGTGTACGGTAGGGTTATAATTGAAAGAATTAGAGGTAAGACAGAATGTAGGATTGCGGATGAGCAAGGAGGTTTTAGAGTGGGTAGGGGATGTGTAGATCAGGTGTTTACATTGAAGCATATATGTGAACAGTATTTAGATAAAGATAGGGAAGTTTTTATTGCATTTATGGATTTAGAAAAGGCATATGATAGAGTGGATAGAGGAGCAATGTGGCAGATGTTGCAAGTATATGGAATAGGTGGTAAGTTATTAAATGCTGTAAAGAGTTTTTATGAGGATAGTGAGGCTCAGGTTAGGGTGTGTAGAAGAGAGGGAGACTACTTCCCGGTAAAAGTAGGTCTTAGACAGGGATGTGTAATGTCACCATGGTTGTTTAATATATTTATAGATGGGGTTGTAAAGGAAGTAAATGCTAGGGTGTTTGGGAGAGGGGTGGGATTAAATTATGGGGAATCAAATTCAAAATGGGAATTGACACAGTTACTTTTTGCTGATGATACTGTGCTTATGGGAGATTCTAAAGAAAAATTGCAAAGGTTAGTGGATGAGTTTGGGAATGTGTGTAAAGGTAGAAAGTTGAAAGTGAACATAGAAAAGAGTAAGGTGATGAGGGTGTCAAATGATTTAGATAAAGAAAAATTGGATATCAAATTGGGGAGGAGGAGTATGGAAGAAGTGAATGTTTTCAGATACTTGGGAGTTGACGTGTCGGCGGATGGATTTATGAAGGATGAGGTTAATCATAGAATTGATGAGGGAAAAAAGGTGAGTGGTGCGTTGAGGTATATGTGGAGTCAAAAAACGTTATCTATGGAGGCAAAGAAGGGAATGTATGAAAGTATAGTAGTACCAACACTCTTATATGGGTGTGAAGCTTGGGTGGTAAATGCAGCAGCGAGGAGACGGTTGGAGGCAGCGGAGATGTCCTGTTTAAGGGCAATGTGTGGTGTAAATATTATGCAGAAAATTCGGAGTGTGGAAATTAGGAGAAGGTGTGGAGTTAATAAAAGTATTAGTCAGAGGGCAGAAGAGGGGTTGTTGAGGTGGTTTGGTCATTTAGAGAGAATGGATCACAGTAGAATGACATGGAAAGCATATAAATCTATAGGGGAAGGAAGGCGGGGTAGGGGTCGTCCTCGAAAGGGTTGGAGAGAGGGGGTAAAGGAGGTTTTGTGGGTAAGGGGCTTGGACTTCCAGCAAGCGTGCGTGAGCGTGTTAGATAGGAGTGAATGGAGACGAATGGTACTTGGGACCTGACGATCTGTTGGAGTGTGAGCAGGGTAATATTTAGTGAAGGGATTCAGGGAAACCGGTTATTTTCATATAGTCGGACTTGAGTCCTGGAAATGGGAAGTACAATGCCTGCACTTTAAAGGAGGGGTTTGGGATATTGGCAGTTTGGAGGGATATGTTGTGTATCTTTGTATGTTTATGCTTCTGGACTGTTGTATTCTGAGCGCCTCTGCAAAGACAGTGATAGTGTGCGAGTGTGGTGAAAGTGTTGAATGATGATGGAAGTGTTTTCTTTTTGGGGATTTTCTTTCTTTTTTGGGTCACCCTGCCTCGGTGGGAGACGGCCGACTTGTTGAAAAAAAAAAAAAAAAAAAAAAAAAAAAAAAAAAAAAAAAAAAAAATATATATATATATATATACATACATACATGTAAGTGTGGGGGAGGTACGTGAGGCATTACGTAAAATGAAAGGGGGTAAAGCAGCTGGAACTGATGGGATCATGACAGAAATGTTAAAAGCAGGGGGGGATATAGTGTTGGAGTGGTTGGTACTTTTGTTTAATAAATGTATGAAAGAGGGGAAGGTACCTAGGGATTGGCAGAGAGCATGTATAGTCCCTTTATATAAAGGGAAAGGGGACAAAAGAGACTGTAAAAATTATAGAGGAATAAGCTTACTGAGTATACCAGGAAAAGTGTACGGTAGGGTTATAATTGAAAGAATTAGAGGTAAGACAGAATGTAGGATTGCGGATGAGCAAGGAGGTTTTAGAGTGGGTAGGGGATGTGTAGATCAGGTGTTTACATTGAAGCATATATGTGAACAGTATTTAGATAAAGATAGGGAAGTTTTTATTGCATTTATGGATTTAGAAAAGGCATATGATAGAGTGGATAGAGGAGCAATGTGGCAGATGTTGCAAGTATATGGAATAGGTGGTAAGTTATTAAATGCTGTAAAGAGTTTTTATGAGGATAGTGAGGCTCAGGTTAGGGTGTGTAGAAGAGAGGGAGACTACTTCCCGGTAAAAGTAGGTCTTAGACAGGGATGTGTAATGTCACCATGGTTGTTTAATATATTTATAGATGGGGTTGTAAAGGAAGTAAATGCTAGGGTGTTTGGGAGAGGGGTGGGATTAAATTATGGGGAATCAAATTCAAAATGGGAATTGACACAGTTACTTTTTGCTGATGATACTGTGCTTATGGGAGATTCTAAAGAAAAATTGCAAAGGTTAGTGGATGAGTTTGGGAATGTGTGTAAAGGTAGAAAGTTGAAAGTGAACATAGAAAAGAGTAAGGTGATGAGGGTGTCAAATGATTTAGATAAAGAAAAATTGGATATCAAATTGGGGAGGAGGAGTATGGAAGAAGTGAATGTTTTCAGATACTTGGGAGTTGACGTGTCGGCGGATGGATTTATGAAGGATGAGGTTAATCATAGAATTGATGAGGGAAAAAAGGTGAGTGGTGCGTTGAGGTATATGTGGAGTCAAAAAACGTTATCTATGGAGGCAAAGAAGGGAATGTATGAAAGTATAGTAGTACCAACACTCTTATATGGGTGTGAAGCTTGGGTGGTAAATGCAGCAGCGAGGAGACGGTTGGAGGCAGCGGAGATGTCCTGTTTAAGGGCAATGTGTGGTGTAAATATTATGCAGAAAATTCGGAGTGTGGAAATTAGGAGAAGGTGTGGAGTTAATAAAAGTATTAGTCAGAGGGCAGAAGAGGGGTTGTTGAGGTGGTTTGGTCATTTAGAGAGAATGGATCACAGTAGAATGACATGGAAAGCATATAAATCTATAGGGGAAGGAAGGCGGGGTAGGGGTCGTCCTCGAAAGGGTTGGAGAGAGGGGGTAAAGGAGGTTTTGTGGGTAAGGGGCTTGGACTTCCAGCAAGCGTGCGTGAGCGTGTTAGATAGGAGTGAATGGAGACGAATGGTACTTGGGACCTGACGATCTGTTGGAGTGTGAGCAGGGTAATATTTAGTGAAGGGATTCAGGGAAACCGGTTATTTTCATATAGTCGGACTTGAGTCCTGGAAATGGGAAGTACAATGCCTGCACTTTAAAGGAGGGGTTTGGGATATTGGCAGTTTGGAGGGATATGTTGTGTATCTTTATATGTTTATGCTTCTAGACTGTTGTATTCTGAGCACCTCTGCAAAAACAGTGATAATGTGCGAGTGTGGTGAAAGTGTTGAATGATGATGAAAGTATTTTCTTTTTGGGGATTTTCTTTCTTTTTTGGGTCACCCTGCCTCGGTGGGAGACGGCCGACTTGTTGAAAAAAAAAAAAAAAAAAAAAAATACATACATATATACATATATACATATATACATACATACATATACATACATGCGTGTCTGTGAAGTGTGACCAAAGTGTAAGTAGGAGTAGCAAGATATCCCTGTTATCTAGCATGTTTATGAGACAGAAAAAGACACCAGCAATCCTACCATCATGCAAAACAGTTACAGGTTTCTGGCAGGACGGTAGTACTTCCCTGGGTGGTTGCTGTCTACCAACCTACTACCTACATACATATATAACACTAAATCCCAAACAAATACATAATGATGAGATCAATACCTTAGACATTTTTATATATATTCTCTGTAGTATTGAAAAGTCAATAGCTAAGGTCTAAGGTCAGATTAACTGTTTGACCTTTGCTGCCTTTAAGTAGATGAATGGTTAGCTGCAGATTGAAGGATCATGATTCCAAGAAATGGTATTACTATTCCCTTCCTAGGACCAAATTTGATTACCTTACATTTCCTAGGCACTGTATAACCCTTATAGATCTCTTATTATAATAATCTGACCTGTGCTAATGCAGCTCACAAACTTAAGTGGCCCAAGTGCTAATCCATGAGCACTAAAGGGTGTGGAACTGTTATCAATTGTTTACAAGCTGAGCATGAAGAACCTTGCCATCAAAGGGTTTAAGAATGCAGCCAGGAAGCACTGCAGAAAAGCCAGGCTTCCTAAAGGCTGCAAGATTTTGATACTACTAAGTACAACAATTTGTTTGCTCACCTGCTGAAAAACTAGTTTCAGAGGAAAAAAAAAAATTCAAACCACATCATAGCCTTGATCTAGCCTAAGTATCAAGGAGTAGAGTAATTATTGTTTTAAAAAGTATCACAGTAAACTATCATCTGCTTTTCTCCAGTTTAAAAAACAGGGAAACTGAACCACTTACCTCTATGGTCAGCCACTCTGTAATTGGGTCAATTAAAATAGCAGGGTTTCCTTGACTGCATCACTAATGGAAATTAAATTTTTTTTATAGCAATTACATTCTATGTATCTACAAAACCTGCATTAAAACCATACCCCCGGCCGGGATTGAACCCGCGGTCATAGAGTCTCAAAACTCCAGCCCGTCGCGCTAGCCACTAGTGGCTAGCGCGACGGGCTGGAGTTTTGAGACTCTATGACCGCGGGTTCAATCCCGGCCGGGGGTATGGTTTATTTGCAATCGTGTCATTACGATTTCTTAAGTCCTGCATTAAAAGTTAGAAAGAAAATTTAGTGGTAAATGCAATTGTGGGTTGTAAGAGAAGTGAATTCTAGAGTTAGGCTTAGGAAAAGATATCAAAAGGTAATGAATATAAAATAAGAGTTGTTTCACTTTGCTGATAGCATAGTGGTTTTTAAATTCAAAAGTACAGTTTCAGAGGCTGGAGGAGTCTGGCAGGGAGTGTACCAGAAGAAAGTTGAAAGTGAATAAAGAAAAGAGCAAGGTGATGAAAAGAAAGTAAAAACAATGAAAGATTGGAGGGAGACTATGAAGTGAATGTATTTACATACTTTTGGAGTGGCATCAACAGATGGCTCTATGAAAGAAGAGGCAAGTCATAAAATAGATGATGAAACGGTTGGATTGTCTAGGGTCTACAGAAAGCAAGAACCTTGTCAAAAGATACAAAATGGGAAATGTACTCGAGTACAATGGTGCCAACACTTTTGTATGGGTGTGAGGCATGATCTTGGAATCCTGTGGCAGAGGATGGAGGCAGTGCTTGTGACCAATGTGCGGTGTGAATATTATGCACACCATCTTCCACTCCCAGATGATAATTCTGGGAATGGAAAATGGTGTGGTGGTACAAAAGATAATTCAGGGAATGGAAATTGTTGAGATACTTGGGCAATTTAGAAGGACTGGAACAAATTAAGCTGACTAAGAGGATATATGGATTAATTAGGATTACTAACCTGAGTAGACCATATATGGACACACTTATCAAAGCTCCCAGATGCTAGGAACTTGCCATCTGGAGAAAAGGCCACAGAATATACTGGTTCGGAGTGTCTGGTAAGGGTGTGAATGCAGGCTCCCCTCTCTACATCCCAAAGACGTACAGTGGAGTCAAATGAAGCACTGTTGATTAAAATCATTTAAAAAAATTATTCATTTCCAATCAGCTTCAAAAATGTAGCACCCATCAGATAAAATCATTGTTACATTAGCCTATAGGCTAAAAATATATTTCAGGTCCACAACTTATCTTGGTATCAATATGTTGTGAGTATTTACAAGAGAACCCCTGTATCCATGGATACAGCTACAGTTATGCATTGTTACCCCCTCAAGGGAGGTTCCTTGATGCTGGTGAGGGGCTCTTAATCTAGCTAGGGAATTGGATCTGTGCTCCGGTTCCCTGAATTGAGCCTGAATACTTTCTACCCCCCCCCACATGCACTGTATAATCCTACAGGTTTAGCACTCCCCCATGATTATAAAAATAATTATAATAATATGTTTGGCCCAAAAACACTTAATTTATTTACCAACAAGACAGAAGAAAAACATTATGATTACCTAGCAAGTATAAGGTTCAGATCTACATTGTAATGCGTGTCATAGGAGGTGACTAAAATACCAGGATCAAGGGGATAGTAGCCCCTTTTCCTGTATAAATTACTAAATGTAAAAGGAAAAAAGTTTAGTTTTTCCTTTTAGGTCACCCTGCTTCACTAGAAGATAGCCTGTGAATTGAAAAAAAAAAAATTGAATTGTATTATAAAAACAGTATAGTTACCTAGCAAGTATGAGGTTCATATTTGGATTGTTGGTACCAGGCCCAGTTGGTGACCACTTGATTGTATAAATCTCTTTGCTGTGTGCTTGTAAGTCGTGTACGCAAGTATCCTGACGCATAGACCAAATCTGAAATTCAAGTTAGCTACAATATATAATAAGCAAATGAGAAAGATTTGAATAATAACAATATAGTTGAGAGTTTTAAAAAAAATAATTTCATAGTAATTATGGTAAGTATATATGTATGACTTTATATATTAAGTTAAAAGTTAAAAACATTTAATATTTCAAATGTATTTATTAATGATTAATATATTTTTGGTCATCACTGCTTTTTGCTATTTTTATTCTTTACTATTTTCAATGGGAGAGAAGGCAGTCACCCAATTTTTTAGCATTAACCCCTTGACTGTCGCAACCCCCAATCCTGAGGTGTCTCCTGGTGTCGCAAAATTTAAAAAAAAAAATTATTTTCTTATGAAATGATAAGAGAATCTTTTCCCAATTGTAATGACACCAAAAAACGAAATTTGATGGAAAACTGATGGAATTACGCTCTTGCAAAGTTAGCGACCTCGGCGATACTTACAAATTGGCGATTTCGCCTACTTTGAGCCCTATTTTTGGCTAATTCCATTGTTCCAGTCGACCAAACTCATAGCTATTTCTTCAGAACTCAGTTTTTTTTATCGACTGAGTACAAGAAACTGCCCATTTACCAATTTCAACTACCCAATAATATTGTCAGAAATTTGCAATTTGGCCAATTTCACGAAAATTAAAAAATATGACAATTTCAAAATAGGGTCCAGAATGAACAATGCAGACATTCCTGGCTCTAAAATAACATTTTCTTTGTTCATCAGTCACATCTCCAAGCCCCACTGATATTACTCTTGCTTTCTATTTTGAATTTTTATTCAAACAAAAAATAGAAGATTTACTGTTATGCAGACTACTGTAATAATTGTACAAATAATGTCAACCCATTCATGACTGCATATCAGAATGGCTAGTTGGACATTTATTGGACAATGACATCATTTGTTTACTTTTGAACATCAGCAAAAATCAAACATTTCCCCTACTTTGAGCTCCATTTCCAGGTTCTTTTTATAGTAAACCAATCAAAAGCACCTCTATTTCTATAAAATGTTTTCCATTCTATCAAATGAGACCAAGAAAACGAGAATACAACCATAAATACTATACGAAAATATACCACAAAGTTGGCATTTTAATTAAAAAAAAAAAGGTCGGAGTTTTTTTTTTCTCATTATGCACTGCGTGCTCCAGGATTTTTTTTATATGGTGCACACTGACTACACAGACCCATTCTCTCACATGTGGGCCTACCAGCTTTCTCCTGCTTGATTTGAAGCCGCTAGAATTTAAGAGTACAGTGGACCCCCGGTTAACGATATTTTTTCATTCCAGAAGTATGTTCAGGTGCCAGTACTGACCGAATTTGTTCCCATAAGGAATATTGTGAAGTAGATTAGTCCATTTCAGACCCCCAAACATACACGTACAAACGCACTTACATAAATACACTTACATAATTGGTCGCATTGGGAGGTGATCGTTATGCGGGGGTCCACTGTATATATACGTCAGAGGGCTGAAGAGGGTTTGTTGAGGTTTGGTCATTTAGAGAGAATGGATCAAAGTAGAATGACATGGAGAGCATATAAATCTGTAGGGGAAGGAAGGCAGGGTAGGGGTAGTCTTCGAAAAGGTTGGAAGGAGGGGGTAAAGGAGGTGTTGTGAGCGAGGGGTTTGGACTTCCAGCAAGCGTGCGTGAGCGTGTTAGATAGGAGTGAATGGAGACAAATGGTATTTGGGACCTGACGATCTCTTGGAGTATGAGCAGAGTAATATTTAGTGAAGGGATTCAGGGAAACCGGTTATTTTATATAACCAGACTTGAGTCCTGGAAATGGGAAGTACAATGCCTGCACTCTAAAGGAGGGGTTTGGGATATTGGCAGTTTGGAGAGATATATTGTGTATTTTTATACGTATATGCTTCTAAACTGTTGTATTCTGGGCACCTCTGCAAAAACAGTGATATGTGTGAGTGAGGTGAAAGTGTTGAATGATGATGAAAGTATTTTCTTTTTGGGGATTTTCTTTCTCTTTGGGTCACCCTGCCTCGGTGGGAGACGGCCGGCTTGTTGAATCAAGTGTGAGAGTAGTGGTGGTTGGGGATTTCAATGCTAAAGTGGGTAAAAATGTTATAGAGGGAGTAGTAGGTAAATTTGGGGTGCCAGGGGTAAATGTAAATGGGGAGCCTTTAATTGAGCTATGTGTAGAAAGAAATTTGGTAATAAGTAATACATATTTTATGAAAAAGAGGATAAATAAATATACAAGGTATGATGTAGCATGTAATGAAAGTAGTTTGTTAGATTATGTATTGGTGGATAAAAGGTTGATGGGTAGGCTCCAGGATGTACATGTTTATAGAGGGGCAACTGATATATCGGATCATTATTTAGTTGTAGCTACAGTTAGAGTAAGAGGTAGATGGGAAAAGAGGAAGGTGGCAACAACAAGTAAGAGGGAGGTGAAAGTGTATAAACTAAGGGAGGAGGAAGTTCGGGTGAGATATAAGCGACTATTGGCAAAAAGGTGGGCTAGTGCAAAGATGAGTAGTGGGGGGTTGAAGAGGGTTGGAATAGTTTTAAAAATGCAGTATTAGAATGTGGGGCAGAAGTCTGTGGTTATAGGAGGGTGGGGGCAGGAGGAAAGAGGAGTGATTGGTGGAATGATGAAGTAAAGGGTGTGATAAAAGAGAAAAAGGTAGCTTACGAGAGGTTTTTACAAAGCAGAAGTGTTATAAGAAGAGCAGAGTATATGGAGAGTAAAAAAAAGGTGAAGAGAGTGGTGAGAGAGTGCTAAAGGAGAGCAGAAAAAATTTTGGAGTGAGTTAAACAAGTTAAGAAAGCCTAGGGAAAGTATGGATTTGTCAGTTAAAAACAGAGAAGGGGAGTTAGAAGATGGGGAGAGGAAGGTATTACATAGATGGCGAGAATATTTTGAGGAACTTTTAAAAGTTGAGGAAGAAAGGGAGGCGGTAATTTCATGCACTGGCCAGGGAGGTATACCATCTTTTAGGAGTGAAGAAGAGCAGAATGTAAGTGTGGTGGAGGTACGTGAGGCATTACGTAGAATGAAAGGGGGTAAAGCAGCTGGAACTGATGGGATCATGACAGAAATGTTAAAAGCAGGGGGGGATATAGTGTTGGAGTGGTTGGTACTTTTGTTTAATAAATGTATGAAAGAGGGAAAGGTACCTAGGGATTGGCGGAGAGCATGTATAGTCCCTTTATATAAAGGGAAAGGGAACAAAAGAGATTGTAAAAATTATAGAGGAATAAGTTTACTGAGTATACCAGGAAAAGTATACGGTAGGGTTATAATTGAAAGAATTAGAGGTAAGACAGAATGTAGGATTGCGGATGAGCAAGGAGGTTTCAGAGTGGGTAGGGGATGTGTAGATCAAGTGTTTACATTGAAGGATATATGTGAACAGTATTTAGATAAAGGTAGGGAAGTTTTTATTGCATTTATGGATTTAGAAAAGGCATATGATAGAGTGGATAGAGGAGCAATGTGGCAGATGTTGCAAGTATATGGAATAGGTGGTAAGTTACTAAATGCTGTGAAGAGCTTTTATGAGGATAGTGAGGCTCAGGTTAGGGCATGTAGAAGAGAGGGAGAATACTTCCCGGTAAAAGTAGGTCTTAGACAGGGATGTGTAATGTCACCATGGTTGTTTAATATATTTATAGATGGGGTTGTAAAAGAAGTAAATGCTAGGGTGTTCGGGAGAGGGGTGGGATTAAATTATGGGGAATCAAATTCAAAATGGGAATTGACACAGTTACTTTTTGCTGATGATACTGTGCTTATGGGAGATTCTAAAGAAAAATTGCAAAGGTTAGTGGATGAGTTTGAGAATGTGTGTAAAGGTAGAAAGTTGAAAGTGAACATAGAAAAGAGTAAGGTGATGAGGGTATCAAATGATTTAGATAAAGAAAAATTGGATATCAAATTGGGGAGGAGGAGTATGGAAGAAGTGAATGTTTTCAGATACTTGGGAGTTGACGTGTCGGCGGATGGATTTATGAAGGATGAGGTTAATCATAGAACTGATGAGGGAAAAAAGGTGAGTGGTGCGTTGAGGTATATGTGGAGTCAAAAAACGTTATCTATGGAGGCAAAGAAGGGAATGTATGAAAGTATAGTAGTACCAACACTCTTATATGGATGTGAAGCTTGGGTGGTAAATGCAGCAGCGAGGAGACGGTTGGAGGCAGTGGAGATGTCCTGTCTATGGGCAATGTGTGGTGTAAATATTATGCAGAAAATTCGGAGTGTGGAAATTAGGAGAAGGTGTGGAGTTAATAAAAGCATTAGTCAGAGGGCAGAAGAGGGGTTGTTGAGGTGGTTTGGTCATTTAGAGAGAATGGATCAAAGTAGAATGACATGGAAAGCATATAAATCTATAGGGAAAGGAAGGAGGGGTAGGGGTCGACCTTCGAAAGGGTTGGAAAGAGGGGGTAAAGGAAGTTTTGTGGGCTAGGGGCTTGGACTTCCAGCAAGCGTGCATGAGTGTGTTAGATAGGAGTGAATGGAGGCGAATGATACTTGGGACCTGACGATCTGTTGGAGTGTGAGCAGGGTAATATTTAGTGAAGGGATTCAGGGAAACCGGTTATTTTCATATAGTCGGACTTGAGTCCTGGAAATGGGAAGTACAATGCCTGCACTTTAAAGGAGGGGTTTGGGATATTGGCAGTTTGGAGGGATATGTTGTGTATCTTTATACGTATATGCTTCTAAGCTGTTGTATTCAGAGCACCTCTGCAAAAGCAGTGATAATGTGTGAGTGTGGTGAAAGTGTTGAATGATGATGAAAGTATTTTCTTTTTGGGGATTTTCTTTTTTGGGTCACCCTGCCTCGGTGGGTCACCCTGCCTCGGTGGGTCACCCTGCCTCGGTGGGTCACCCTGCCTCGGCGGGTCACCCTGCCTCGGTGGGTCACCCTGCCTCGGTGGGAGACAGCCGACTTGTTGAAAAAAAAAAAATATATATATATATATATATATATATACGTCAAACACGGTACCTCGTAAGATGTACATATATAGAATATGACCGAAACAGTCAAAGGGTTAATAACTGAGAAGAAAAATGATTAAGCCATCAGAAAATACTGACAGTAAAATAACTAGAACCAAGAACATAGCCTAAATAGTACAGTAGAACCTCAAATATTGAACTTAATCCATTCCAGGAGTTAGTTCTAAATTCTAAAAGTCTGAAAAGCGAAGCAATATTTCCCATATGAAATAATGGAAATAAAATTAATCCGTTCCAGAAACCCAAAAATATTCACACACAAAAAAAAAAAAAAACATTTTATAGAGATTAATTATAGTTTTTCATACACACAACAAATATAGTGTTCAATTATGTATTAATATATTTAAATAAACATATAAAATAACATTTTACTTACCTTTATTGAAGATGGGTGATGGCATCTGGAAGATAGGGAGGAGGAGAGAGGGAGTTGGGGTTAGTGTTTGGAAGGAGAATCCCCCTCCATGAGGACTTTAGGTATCAAAGCCCTCTCTGGGATTACTTCCCTTCTGCCTTTTAATGCCACTAGGACCAGCTTGAGAGTCACTGGACCCCTGTCTCACAAAATAACTGTCCACAGTCCTCTGTTTCTGGTGCCTCTTTAAGATTTCCTTAAAATGGGATATGGTTCTGTCACTGAACTTGTTGCAAAGATGGCTTGTTTCAGCTTGCTCAGGGTGGTACTTCTGCACAAACATTTGGACATCATTCCACTTGGACATCATTTCACTTCTGTATTATTTCCTTCTTCACATCTATGGTGTTTCTCACTTTCTTTACCACAGGGGTACCACTAGCAAGTTTCTTTAGGCCCATTGTAGCTTATTTCACAGTCCCACAAGCACTAAACACAATGAAATAATCGTAAAATGTTTGAATGAGAGCGCAGGTTAGTGTTCACTCAAGCATCAACAAAACCAGACTGGCTCACGGTGCCTGCGTAGGGGCACAGACAAAGCAGGCTGCTGGACAGGTCCGGTACCTGGCGGTTCGAAAATAGGGGCGAGTTCGATAATAGGGACAAAGTTGGCTCAGAAAAAGGGTTCTATTTTCGAAGAGTTCGATAAGCGATATGTTCGAAATTTGAGGTTCCACTGTACAGTGGACCCCCGACATTTGATGGCATCTAGTGCCAACCCTGTGGTAAAAAGGGTGAGAATTAGTATGGAAATTAAGAAAGATTTTGAAGGGTTTGGGGCTAACCCTGAGAAGCCTATGCCAGTTGTGGAATCCATTGTGCCTACTTCAAAGATTAAGGAAATGTGTGCAAAGTGGGTTGAACTGCAAACCTTTATGGATGAAAATCACCCTAACACAGCTATTGCAAGCCGTGCTGGTGGCTATTACACTGACAATGTTGTGGCCCATTTTAGACAAATCTTAAAGGAATGGGAGTTACAGAGCTCTATGGACAGATATGTTGTGTGACAGAAGTCCAGTGACTCTCAAGCTGGTCCTAGTGGCATTAAGAGAAGAAGGGAAGTAACCCCGGAAAAAGACTTGATACCTCAAGTCCTAATGGAAGGGGATTCCCCTTCTAAACACTAACACCATCCATACTCTCCCCTCCTCCCATCCCATCAATCATCACCAGATCTTCATTAAAGGTGTCAATTATTCTATTGTTATTGTTGTTATTGTAATTATTCTATTGCATTAAACTTAATATTTCATGTGGTAAAATTTTTTTTTCATACTTTTGGGTGTCTTGCACAGATTAATTTGATTTCCATTATTTCTTATGGGAAAAATTAATTCGACTCTCGATATTTTCGACATTCGATGAGCTCTCAGGAATGGATTAATATCGAATGTCGGGGGTCCACTGTACTTATTAATAGTATTTAAAAATCTTGGCAAAATCTGACCATATACCTACAAAAACAGCAGCTGTATGTATGTACATAAATATATATTTATTTAGGAATATGTTGCAAAGGACTCCATAATCTGTAATAACATTACATTATCAGTTTTTAATGTCTAATATAATTTTTTCTAATAACTTTTTGCTACCATGGATTTTCTATGTAATCAAAAATGGAGGAAAGAAAACCACAAGCTTCGCAGACACATATTCATTAGGGTGACAGCTAACCTTAAAACCAAACTAAGTATTATTGTACCTCTATGTCCAGAAAATTTAATGCAATGTGGATCATAAAAAAATTATAAAATAATGTATTAAAAGGTGAAAGCCCTTACTATAAGTGACATGTCTACTTATGAATATTTTTTTTTTTCAGCAAGTCAGCCGTCTCCCACCAAGGCAGGGTGACCCAAAAAGAAAGAAAATCCCCAAAAAGAAAATACTTTCATCATCATTCAACACTTTCACCTCACTCACACATAATCACTGTTTTTGCAGAAGTGCTCAGAACACAACAGTTTAGAAGCATATACGTATAAAGATACACAACATATCCCTCCAAACTGCTAATATAATAATAAAAATAATTTTTGCTAAATGCAAATGATTACTATTTTCCAAATTTTCTGAAGGCACTTATCCCATATGCAAGCGAGGGGCTTGCACTTCCAGCAAGCGTGCATGAGCGTGTTAGATAGGAGTGAATGGAGACGAATGATACTTGGGACCTGACGATCTGTTGGAGTGTGAGCAGGGTAATATTTAGTGAAGGGATTCAGGGAAACCGGTTATTTTCTTATAGTCGGACTTGAGTCCTGGAAATGGGAAGTACAATGCCTGCACTTTAAAGGAGGGGTTTGGGATATTGGCAGTTTGGAGGGATATGTTGTGTATCTTTATACGTATATGCTTCTAAACTGTTGTATTCTGAACACCTCTGCAAAAGCAGTGATAATGTGTGAGTGTGGTGAAAGTGTTGAATGATGATGAAAGTATTTTCTTTTTGGGGATTTTCTTTCTTTTTTGGGTCACCCTGCCTCGGTGGGTCACCCTGCCTCGGTGGGAGACGACCAACTTGTTAAAAAAAAAAAAAAAAAAAAAAAAATTGTTACTAGTTCTAGGTAGTAGGTTGGTAGACAACAACCACCCAGGGAGGTACTACCGTCCTGTGGTAGTAGGTTGGTAGACAGCAACCGCCCAGGGAGGTACCCAGGGAGGTACTACTACTGTCCTGTGGTAGTAGGTTGGTAGACAGCAACCCCAGGGAGGTACCCATCCTGGGAGTAGTACTACTACCGTCCTGTGGTAGTAGGTTGGTAGACAGCAACCGCCCATGGAGGTACTACCGTCCTGTGGTAGTAGGTTGGTAGACAGCAACCGCCCAGGGAGGTACTACCGTCCTGTGGTAGTAGGTTGGTAGACAGCAACTGCCCAGGGAGGTACTACCGTCCTGTGGTAGTAGGTTGGTAGACAACAACCACCCAGGGAGGTACTACCGTCCTGTGGTAGTAGGTTGGTAGACAGCAACCACCCAGGGAGGTACTACCGTCCTGTGGTAGTAGGTTGGTAGACAGCAACCACCCAGGGAGGTACTACCGTCCTGTGGTAGTAGGTTGGTAGACAACAACCACCCAGGGAGGTACTACCGTCTTGTGGTAGTAGGTTGGTAGACAGCAACCACCCAGGGAGGTACTACCGTCCTGTGGTAGTAGGTTGGTAGACAGCAACCACCCAGGGAGGTACTACCATCCTGTGGTAGTAGGTTGGTAGACAGCAACCACCCAGGGAGGTACTACTGTCCTGTGGTAGTAGGTTGGTAGACAGCAACCACCCAGGGAGGTACTACCATCCTGTGGTAGTAGGTTGGTAGACAGCAACCACCCAGGGAGGTACTACCGTCCTGTGGTAGTAGGTTGGTAGACAGCAACCGCCCAGGGAGGTACTACCGTCCTGTGGTAGTAGGTTGGTAGACAGCAACCGCCCAGGGAGGTACTACCGTCCTGTGGTAGTAGGTTGGTAGACAGCAACTGCCCAGGGAGGTACTACCGTCCTGTGGTAGTAGGTTGGTAGACAGCAACCGCCCAGGGAGGTACTACCATCCTGTGGTAGTAGGTTGGTAGACAACAACCGCCCAGTGAGGTACTACCGTCCTGTGGTAGTAGGTTGGTAGACAGCAACCGCCCAGGGAGGTACTACCGTCCTGTGGTAGTAGGTTGGTAGACAGCAACCGCCCAGGGAGGTACTACCGTCCTGTGGTAGTAGGTTGGTAGACAGCAACTGTCCAGGGAGGTACTACCGTCCTGTGGTAGTAGGTTGGTAGACAGTAACCGCCCAGGGAGGTACTACCGTCCTGTGGTAGTAGGTTGGTAGACAGCAACTGCCCAGGGAGGTACTACCGTCCTGTGGTAGTAGGTTGGTAGACAGCAACCACCCAGGGAGGTACTACCATCCTGTGGTAGTAGGTTGGTAGACAGCAACCACCCAGGGAGGTACTACCGTCCTGTGGTAGTAGGTTGGTAGACAACAACCACCCAGGGAGGTACTACCGTCCTGTGGTAGTAGGTTGGTAGACAGCAACCACCCAGGGAGGTACTACCGTCCTGTGGTAGTAGGTTGGTAGACAACAACCACCCAGGGAGGTACTACCGTCCTGTGGTAGTAGGTTGGTAGACAGCAACCACCCAGGGAGGTACTACCGTCCTGTGGTAGTAGGTTGGTAGACAGCAACCACCCAGGGAGGTACTACCATCCTGTGGTAGTAGGTTGGTAGACAGCAACCACCCAGGGAGGTACTACCGTCCTGTGGTAGTAGGTTGGTAGACAGCAACCACCCAGGGAGGTACTACCGTCCTGTGGTAGTAGGTTGGTAGACAGCAACCACCCAGGGAGGTACTACCATCCTGTGGTTGTAGGTTGGTAGACAGCAACCACCCAGGGAGGTACTACCGTCCTGTGGTAGTAGGTTGGTAGACAGCAACCACCCAGGGAGGTACTACCGTCCTGTGGTAGTAGGTTGGTAGACAGCAACCACCCAGGGAGGTACTACCGTCCTGTGGTAGTAGGTTGGTAGACAGCAACCACCCAGGGAGGTACTACCGTCCTGTGGTAGTAGGTTGGTAGACAGCAACCGCCCAGGGAGGTACTACCGTCCTGTGGTAGTAGGTTGGTAGACAGCAACCACCCAGGGAGGTACTACAGTCCTGTGGTAGTAGGTTGGTAGACAGCAACCGCCCAGGGAGGTACTACCATCCTGTGGTAGTAGGTTGGTAGACAGCAACCACCCAGGGAGGTACTACCGTCCTGTGGTAGTAGGTTGGTAGACAGCAACCGCCCAGGGAGGTACTACCGTCCTGTGGTAGTAGGTTGGTAGACAGCAACCGCCCAGGGAGGTACTACCGTCCTGTGGTAGTAGGTTGGTAGACAGCAACCACCCAGGGAGGTACTACCGTCCTGTGGTAGTAGGTTGGTAGACAGCAACCGCCCAGGGAGGTACTACCGTCCTGTGGTAGTAGGTTGGTAGACAGCAACCGCCCAGGGAGGTACTACCGTCCTGTGGTAGTAGGTTGGTAGACAGCAACCGCCCAGGGTACTACCGTCCTGTGGTAGTAGGTTGGTAGACAGCAACCGCCCAGGGAGGTACTACCGTCCTGTGGTAGTAGGTTGGTAGACAGCAACCACCCAGGGAGGTACTACCGTCCTGTGGTAGTAGGTTGGTAGACAGCAACCACCCAGGGAGGTACTACCGTCCTGTGGTAGTAGGTTGGTAGACAACAACCACCCAGGGAGGTACTACCGTCCTGTGGTAGTAGGTTGGTAGACAGTAACCGCCCAGGGAGGTACTACCGTCCTGTGGTAGTAGGTTGGTAGATAGCAACCACCCAGGGAGGTACTACCGTCCTGTGGTAGTAGGTTGGTAGACAGCAACCACCCAGGGAGGTACTACCGTCCTGTGGTAGTAGGTTGGTAGACAGCAACCTCCCAGGGAGGTACTACCGTCCTGTGGTAGTAGGTTGGTAAACAGCAACCGCCCAGGGAGGTACTACCGTCCTGTGGTAGTAGGTTGGTAGACAGCAACCGCCCAGGGAGGTACTACCGTCCTGTGGTAGTAGGTTGGTAGACAGCAACCACCCAGGGAGGTACTACCGTCCTGTGGTAGTAGGTTGGTAGACAGCAACCACCCAGAGAGGTGCTACCGTCCTGTGGTAGTAGGTTGGTAGACAACAACCACCCAGGGAGGTACTACCATCCTGTGGTAGTAGGTTGGTAGACAGCAACCACCCAGGGAGGTACTACCATCCTGTGGTAGTAGGTTGGTAGACAGCAACCACCCAGGGAGGTACTACCGTCCTGTGGTAGTAGGTTGGTAGACAACAACCACCCAGGGAGGTACTACCGTCCTGTGGTAGTAGGTTGGTAGACAGCAACCACCCAGGGAGGTACTACCATCCTGTGGTAGTAGGTTGGTAGACAGCAACCACCCAGGGAGGTACTACCGTCCTGTGGTAGTAGGTTGGTAGACAGCAACCACCCAGGGAGGTACTACCGTCCTGTGGTAGTAGGTTGGTAGACAGCAACCACCCAGGGAGGTACTACCATCCTGTGGTAGTAGGTTGGTAGACAGCAACCACCCAGGGAGGTACTACCATCCTGTGGTAGTAGGTTGGTAGACAGCAACCGCCCAGGGAGGTACTACCGTCCTGTGGTAGTAGGTTGGTAGACAGCAACCGCCCAGGGAGGTACTACCATCCTGTGGTAGTAGGTTGGTAGACAGCAACCGCCCAGGGAGGTACTACCGTCCTGTGGTAGTAGGTTGGTAGACAGCAACTGCCCAGGGAGGTACTACCGTCCTGTGGTAGTAGGTTGGTAGACAACAACCACCCAGGGAGGTACTACCGTCCTGTGGTAGTAGGTTGGTAGACAGCAACCGCCCAGGGAGGTACTACCGTCCTGTGGTAGTAGGTTGGTAGACAGCAACTGCCCAGGGAGGTACTACCGTCCTGTGGTAGTAGGTTGGTAGACAGCAACTGCCCAGGGAGGTACTACCATCCTGTGGTAGTAGGTTGGTAGACAGCAACTGCCCAGGGAGGTACTACCGTCCTGTGGTAGTAGGTTGGTAGACAGCAACTGCCCAGGGAGGTACTACTGTCCTGTGGTAGTAGGTTGGTAGACAACAACCGCCCAGGGAGGTACTACTGTCCTGTGGTAGTAGGTTGGTAGACAGCAACCGCCCAGGGAGGTACTACCGTCCTGTGGTAGTAGGTTGGTAGACAACAACCACCCAGGGAGGTACTACCATCCTGTGGTAGTAGGTTGGTAGACAACAACCACCCAGGGAGGTACTACCATCCTGTGGTAGTAGGTTGGTAGACAACAACCACCCAGGGAGGTACTACCATCCTGTGGTAGTAGGTTGGTAGACAGCAACCACCCAGGGAGGTACTACCATCCTGCCAAGTGAGTGTAAAATGAAAGCCTGTAATTGTTTTACATGATGGTAGGATTGCTGGTGTCTTTTTTCTGTCTCATAAACATGCAAGATTTCAGGTACATCTTGCTACTTCTACTTACACTTAGGGCACACTACACATACATGTACAAGCATATATATACATACCCCTCTGAGTTTTCTTCTATTTTCTTTCTAGTTCTTGTTTATTTCCCCTTATCTCCATGGGGAAATGGAACAGAATTCTTCCTCCGTAAGCCATGCGTGTTGTAAGAGGCGACTAAAATGCCGGGAGCAAGGGGCTAGTAACCCCTTCTCCCGTATAAATTACTAAATTTAAAAAGAGAAACTTTTGTTTTTCTTTTTGGGCCACCCTGCCTTGGTGGGATACGGCCGGTGTGTTGAAAGAAGAAGAAGATTTGTTACTAGGCTTCACAATATAAACCTCTTGGGAATTTTTTTTCTTAAAGATCCAAAATAATGAGGATTGTAACCTGCCTCTTCATGAGACCTGTAGGAACACTTCATGAATATGCTTGGGTGAAACCTTCCGAAAAACAATGAGAACCTGTCCAAAATATATTTTACTGAGATTTCTTTCGAGTTTTTCAACATTTTCAATTTTTTTTCCCTTGGATGAATTTTTATTAAAATTTTTAGTGCTATGAAACTAACATGGCACCTCTCCCTTCTCTCCATCTTCCTCTCCTTTTCAGCACCACAAAAATTGATACAGGAGTAGAAATAATTTCAATCCCTTTATTTTGTAGATTATGAGATGTTTACATCCTCAGTCACTTTTAACCATTCTGTTTCTCTCACTCCCTCTCTTGATATGGACAGCTAGGTCTTCTTCTGTCTGTTTTTCCTATGTACCTTCCCTCACCTTCCTCTTCCCATTCCCTCTTCTCTTTCCCCTACTATCCCTTATACAGTGGACCCCCGGTTAACGATATTTTTTCACTCCAGAAGTATGTTCAGGTGCCAGTACTGACCGAATTTGTTCCCATAAGAAATATTGTGAAGTAGATTAGTCCATTTCAGACCCCCAAACATACACGTACAAACGCACTTACATAAATACACTTACATAATTGGTCACATTCGGAGGTAATCGTTATGCGGGGGTCCACTGTACTTGAAACAACTGAGTAGAACGAACTGCTACTTGCACTTCAGCCGAACCTTAATTCTACTCACTGTCCTGCCAACACTGCATAATGTTTACCTGATGATGGTTTTGAGAGTATTTCTACCTATGTTGTCTGGCTTTAAAGTAGGCTATCAAGGGGGAAAAGCTACTTCATGTTTATCATGAATTTTTCCC
This sequence comes from Cherax quadricarinatus, assembly GCF_038502225.1. Taxonomy (NCBI): domain Eukaryota; kingdom Metazoa; phylum Arthropoda; class Malacostraca; order Decapoda; family Parastacidae; genus Cherax; species Cherax quadricarinatus. The sequence goes on from NC_091372.1 coordinate 7,834,903, forward strand.
ATCTGCATTCATACACTGCATTTTTTTTTTTCAACAAGTCGGCCGTCTCCCACCGAGGCAGGGTGACCCACCGAGGCAGGGTGACCCACAGAGGCAGGGTGACCCACCGAGGCAGGGTGACCCACCGAGGCAGGGTGACCCAAAAAAGAAAGAAAATCCCCAAAAAGAAAATACTTTCATCATCATTCAACACTTTCACCACACTCACACATTATCACTGTTTTTGCAGAGGTGCTCAGAATACAACAGTCTAGAAGCATACACATATAAAGATACACAACATATCCCTCCAAACTGCCAATATCCCAAACCCCTCCTTTAAAGTGCAGGCATTGTACTTCCCATTTCCAGGACTCAAGTCCGACTATATGAAAATAACCGGTTCCCCTGAATCCCTTCACTAAATATTACCCTGCTCACACTCCAACAGATCGTCAGGTCCCAAGTACCATTTGTCTCCATTCACTCCTATCTAACACGCTCACGCACGCTTGCTGGAAGTCCAAGCCCCTCGCCCACAAAACCTCCTTTACCCCCTCTCTCCAACCCTTTCGAGGATGACCCCTACCCCTCCTTCCTTCCCCTATAGATTTATATGCTTTCCATGTCAATCTACTTTGATCCATTCTCTCTAAATGACCAAACCACCTCAACAACCCCTCTTCTGCCCTCTGACTAATGCTTTTATTAACTCCACACCTTTTCCTAATTTCCACACTCCGAATTCGGAATACACTGCATAATTTTTTTAAATGTTGCCATTACAGATTCTGTTATTGGTGTTCTGGGTGTCTCCACTGGCAACTTTTCAATTAAAAAGATAAATATATCAATTGCAAACATAAGTGCATTATAAACCCCTAATTTGTAAGGGTAATATTTGGTATCGCATGAGACGATGGAATTCTCCAATTTTGTCAGCTAAAACTTAAAAAAAAAAAAATCTATTTACATCTCACCTTAAGAGTCATATCATCAGAACATGATGCAAGAAGATTACCCTGTGGATCCCATTTGATAGCATTGACTTCATTGGTGTGTCCCTGGAAGGACTTTATGGGCTTATCCTGGCCGAGCTGACACACGTGTATACACTGGTCAGTTGAACAACTAGCAAAAGATGTATTTGTCTGCCAGTCTACATCTAAGGCAGGGGCTGAGTGGAAGGCAAACTGTTGAGTGCAGTGCCCTGAGGATGCATCCCATATGATTGTAGTCTGAAACAAACAAATTATTCTTATCTGAGTTAAAAGAAAAATTAACAAATTGGCCCACAAAGTCTGGGTGATCCCAAAAAAGGAAGACACATTCACCATCACTCATTTCCTAGATCTCTCCAGAGGTACATAACCTTCACTGTTCAAATGATAAACCAAACATGTTTACACAACACAGAGTGCAGACACTGTAATTCTCACCTTCAGAATTCAAGTCCAGCAAACATTCCTGAAAGAGGAAAATGTACCCACTGTCATAGACATTAACAGTACCGAAGACTACTGCCTCACCCTTTACAATCTTTGAGAACTAGTAACCACATTGTAACAAAATATGCACATTAGCTTTATAGACTAGGTATAAAATTTTTGGCATGAAAATAAACAGCCATGCCTGCATTACTTCCAAACAGATCAATTCCATTCGAGCTTTTTTATTGTCACTTGTGTTGTTCACATGTATAATATCACTTATGTCCAACACAGCTATTGTCTTCTATCTCTGAGTCAATTAAAAATTACTTTCATCTACCACTTTCCATTTACTGCATTATATTTCACAACTCGTTAAAATTATCTTGCTACTGTCTACACCTCTGAAAATTATAGATTTACAACCACACAGAATAAGATCATAAACTACTTACACACTTAATAAGTTCTACCACACACAAAAGTCCTTGAAATACTTTCCAGTTTTTCCCTTTATCTTACCCTACTAGCAACTTGTATACTAGATCAGTAGAGCCATCTGCAATATGTAATTTTTAATTTCCTCGCTATTATCTTTACCAAGCAGAAGACAGAGGACAGGGATAATGAAATATGAGGAGGGCAGATGAGAAAGAGGAGGGGGCAGGAAGAGGGAATAGAATGAGGTTAGTAATCACCTTCTGCCCCTAGAACATCCAGGCTTGAGATGATGGAAGGGTGATCAGCCCTGCCGTGTAAGTTCATGGTTACGGCACCTGCAAACATACAGATGTGGGATTGCTGGTTGGATTGCTAGCAGTAGGGAATTAAGGGGATGGCATAAATTTATCACCCTTGGCACTGGCTTTCTTAAAGAGAGTTGACTTGGTCAACTAAAGGAATACTATGGAGGGCATATCCTGGTCATCACTACCACTGTTAACCTGCACTTTGTAAATAAGATCTGTGACCCTACCTCAGTGGGAGATGGCCGGTGTGTTAAAAAATACAATCGACTACAAAATTTTTGATGTAAACAGAATTCAAACCTGAAGTCTGGGAGTCCTACAAATACCAAGCAACTGGCTGGCAATATTAAAACTGCTACTCTACAGGCTCAAATCCTGTTCATTTCTTAAGGAAAGACAGGTGACTATCTCCACATTATTATTGGTAAGGAGCTCTGTGGTATACAAGATGATACAAGTAATGAGATTATGCCAGAAAGAAACATTTGTATACCCACAAAACTGCTGGCAGTATTTGCAAGCTACTGTTATGCAACTCAGTCCCTCCCCAACAAAAAATTGCAGAAGCTCAAAGCTTGCAGTTTGTTAAAATGTAGATAGAGATTATTTATTTTCAAAAAGGCATTTCAAATTTATGCTCTTAACATATGAGCTGATTCTTTCTCAAGTGTTATCAACCATTTTATAACAAAAACCAATATATTTTTGTCTCATACAAAACAATCTATTTCAGGAAAATACTGTATATTCAAAGATGATTAAGAAATACATCACTGCACACAGTCAATTTTAATGAGATTAAAGCAAAACTGAACTTACTTTGTCCACTCCTGCACTCAAAATGTAATTTCCCTTTTTATTCCACTTCAATGCAAAAATGGGTCCCTTGTGTTGGCCAAGTGTGGATGCTAACCGCCCATCAGTCATCCAAATTCTTGCATAACCATCATAGGATCCAGTTGCCAGGAGTGTTCCATCACACTTTTAAGAGTAACTATTATTAGTATAACAAAATGAAGTTACTATTATTAAAATAAAGAGCAATAACTTTCAGAATACATACAACTTATTCAGCGGCACAGATACTGGCTCCAGAGAAAAATTAGAAAATACAAGCAATGGCTGTGACAGAATTAATGAGAATGAAAGAAAATGAGAATGAGTGTGGTAGTGTTGTAAGGTGTTTACCAAGCTTAAATGGTAACTCAACAGCACCTAAATTTTTTAGGGATAAGCTGGTTTCAACTCTCTCTCCAAATCCAAAATAAAGGTAAAAACAGGATTAGCAACATTAACTGTAAAGAAATGCTTGACTGTTAGCTGACTGTTGGGGGTGACCTGGAGATTTGTCTATGAAATAAGCAAAGGTTGGATAACAGCTCTTAACCAGTAAACTGAACATCTACAAAGTATAAAATATAACTACTATTTGCATCTCTCCTGATTTAATTTTCACATTCCACACCTCTCACTAATCTGAGATTTTCTGCAGATCTACATACAGTATATTCAATAAACCAGAAGATAAAATAATTGCATAAAAAATGAATTGCTAGCATAGTTGATTATTCCTTTAACCAGACTGAGTAAAGTATTTCAGAACTATAAAAAAAAGTTCATGTCAAGATTCTGATAAAAACTGACCCTCAAATCTGAACATGTTTAGCATGATATTACAGGAAACCCTCACTTTAGACAACAGGGAACGACCAGGTAGCTGGTAATGATGCCTATGGTGGATAGAGATGAAAATCTTCTTTCAACAAACCAGCCGTATCCCACCAAGGCAGGGTGGCCCAAAAACAAAAACAAAAGTTTCTCTTCTTAATTTTAGTAATGCATACAGGAGAAGGGGTTACTAGCCTCTTGCTCCCGGCATTTTAGTCACCTCTTACAACACGCATGGCTTACAGAGGAAGAATTCTGTTCCACTTCTCCATGGAGAAGAGATGAAAATGTGTTGTAATAATGTTGGTGGAATTACTGATAATATGTTAGGTAAAAGGACACAAGTGCAACTAATGTGACATTTTATTATGGCAACGTTTTGCTCTCCAGGAGCTTTGTCACGCCAGTAACGGCTTGACATATAAAATGTCACATTAGTTGCATTTGTGTCCTTTTACCTAACATGAAACTGTATTGTTGTGAATGCAATGATAACTAACAATGCTGTAATCAGCAGACTTTGTTCAGTTTCTCAATCAGCCGAGCCAACAGATTTTGTGCAGCACTTCCAAAGTCTGTTAAATCTGGGTTTAGAGTGCATAAAAATGAATACATCTCCACAACCTAGTTTCTTACATTCCAATCTAGAGAAGTTACATCTTTGTTGCTGGGCACTTCTGTACCACCTTTCTGGATACAATGCCTGAGAACCAGCTGATTTGGCGATGTGGTGTTGTCATTCATGTTCCAGATACGTGCAGTACTGTCTCCTGACCTGAAGCAAAAGTACACAGAGTTTATACATGAGAAGATTAAAAATAAAAATTCAACACACCAGCTGTGTCTTACTGAGGCAGGGTGACCAGAAAAAGAAGAAAACTGTAAAGTTTTTCTTATTTTTACATTTAGTAATTTATACAGGAGTTAAAGATTAAAATATATGCAACATAAAAGACTGACAATCAGAGGCACTACAGTGATCTTTGTGAGTCCATACACTGCATTCTTCCATCCTAATATCTCATCTTACAGTAACTCTTCTTCCCTTCAAGAGAATGGTCTTACTGTTGAGGAGTTCTTGATCTAAGGAATTGGAGGTACCCTTTACTTCCTTAGAGCAAAACCTTATTACCTTCTATTCCAAAGATCAATTTTGAAAAAAAAAATAAAACACACCACTAAGATAATTTACACACTTTGATTGGAACTATTGTTTATACAGGTACAGTGCTGATTTTCCAGCAACATGAGTTCCTAGGATCTGCTGGTATATCAATTTTGCATGATCAACAGAGGTCATATAATAATATTCAACAATACACCTTGGACCCACCAGTCTGGTGCAAACTTTATTTAAACATTAGCCTGGTGGTTAACGCTCTCGCTTCACACGGCGAGGGCCTGGGTTCGATTCCCAGCCAGAGTAGAAACATTGGACGTGTTTCTTTCCACCTGTTGTCTATGTTCCCCATCAGTAAAATGGGTACCTGGGTGTTAGTGGACTGGTGTGGGTCGCATCCTGGGTGTTAGTGGACTGGTGTGGGTGGCATCCTGGGTGTTAGTGGACTGGTGTGGGTGGCATCCTGGGTGTTAGTGGACTGGTGTGGGTGGCATCCTGGGTGTTAGTGGACTGGTGTGGGTGGCATCCTGGGTGTTAGTGGACTGGTGTGGGTGGCATCCTGGGTGTTAGTGGACTGGTGTGGGTGGCATCCTGGGTGTTAGTGGACTGGTGTGGGTGGCATCCTGGGTGTTAGTGGACTGGTGTGGGTGGCATCCTGGGTGTTAGTGGACTGGTGTGGGTGGCATCCTGGGTGTTAGTGGACTGGTGTGGGTGGCATCCTGGGTGTTAGTGGACTGGTGTGGGTGGCATCCTGGGTGTTAGTGGACTGGTGTGGGTGGCATCCTGGGTGTTAGTGGACTGGTGTGGGTGGCATCCTGGGTGTTAGTGGACTGGTGTGGGTGGCATCCTGGGTATTAGTTGACTGGTGTGGTTCGCATCCTGGGACACTGACCTAAGGAGGCCTGGTCACAGACCGGGCCGCGGGGGTGTTGACCCCCGGAACTCTCTCCAGATAAACTCCAGATAAATAAAATAAAATAAAATAGCATAAATGAAACAGTTTATTTAGTACTCTACTTACGAAGACTGCTGCAGTACCACCACCCTCAAAATGTTAGATTTTAGAATTTTACTGCAACTGTGGAACTAATCACAAAAGTTATTAGCAAAATATGCTAATAATTTTATAAAATCAAGGAATCACCACCAATAATTGTAGTGTAAACAATATAAAGTCAGCACACACTTAATACAATGCCATCCGTTGCCACCCAGTAAACTATTTTGGCAAAAAAAAAAAAAAAAAAAAAAAAAAAAAAAAAAAAAAAAAAAAAGAAAAAAAAAAAAAAAATTATCTTGTTATTCTGTTGGAACTAAAAGAGGTGCTGGATGATCTGTTGCTGGTACATCAGAGTTGTACCTGTATCTTCTATTACACATTCCAGTCAACTAAGCAATCACTTACAATCTCTACAATACACCTTATCTTCAACCACAATTAATTTTTATCGCATGTTATCATTCATCTTCGCATCACTTAAGCTGAAAATCATTAAAAATCATAAATGAAAATCAGAAAATACCATGTACATTTTTGCACTGTTGCTGCCTTGTGAGATGGACATGAACAAGTTGACAAGCTCACAGTATTACAAACTAAAAGCGAAGCAGATAATTACCCTGAAGCCAGAAGATCTGTAGTGGGGTTCCAAGCACATATAAATACCTCAGACTCATGACCTCTTAAGATTGTTGCTTTGTTCAATGGAATTTCCACGCTAATATCCACATCCATAGTTTCACCCGTTGTTCCTGAAAAAAAAAGTGATTTAATGAATGAACTCCAGGAAAACATTAGTGTTAACAGAGCAAAATATACAGGGTGAATAAGTACACTTTTTTACACGAGTTAACATATCCTATATTCAAAGATGAAAATGAGAGTTGCATGCATATACACAAAAGGAATAACAGATACTGAAGAAAAGTTTTGAGGTTAACAGCTACACTACCAGTAATGTGAGTGGACGATTATAAGACATTCATAGATAATTCAGCCTTAGTTGCTCATACAAGGTACCACACTGTAGGTTATTACATTACATATTTGTAGCTACAATAAGCTTGTAGTATCTGTTTACATATAAGGTCTATAAGTTACTGGAAGGTTCCAATACTTGTAGTATTTACTAACATCTGTTGTCCTACCCTTACTGATGGTTCACTTCTTTTATATTCACAATACTGCTTGACAGTCTTGTCACTATTTTATGTATTAAGATAATTATTGTGGAAATGTTTATATGTAGATGGTTTGCACACTCTGAATAATATCATCACTGTTGACACCAGGGCCTCTGAGATGGGGGTTCAGCCAGTACATTGGTCCAGAGCCCGGCTGTGAATCTCTGAAGGGGCCACCATTGCCATAGACATTTTTTTATTTTTTCATTTTATTTTTGACGTTTTGGTAAATTCAACTATTTTTAGTTTATTTAGGAAAATAATTATGTAAAATTCACTTAGACTGCGGGCCTCAGCCTGCCTCCAGGGGCCCCCAAAGCAATTTTGTTCTGCCTTGCAAAATTTCTCGTGGAGGCCCTGATTGACACCTGTCTCTTACAAAAAGATAGGCAGATATGACAGCTCCCATGATGCTATGACACTGATACACCCACAATAAGTAATTACAAAATTCTATTATTTCTGTCTCTTCTCCCATTACTTGTGCTTGTTTGTTTCTCCTTATTCTTTTCCCTACTTAGATTACCAAGCCCATCAGCAGAGGCGTCGTAAGGGGGGGTGGGGGGCTGCCCCGGGTGACACCATTTAGGGGGTGACACCATAGAGCTTCTAAAGAAGGTGACACTAATGCACAAAACAGTGCTGCACCAACATAAGAGAAGAATCCCTCATTGATTTTGATGAACTGATAGATTGATTTTGATGTGATAGATGATTTTGCATAATTGAAGGCAAGGAAATGTAAGATCAGATTTACTGTGATGTTACCTGTACTCAAGGTCAAATGTAAGATCAAATTCACTGAGATGTTACCTGTACTCAAGGTCAAATGTAAGATCAAATTCACTGAGATGTTACCTGTACTCAAGGTCATATCAGAACTAGTGTTTCTCTGATATTGCAATGTTTTTCTTTATTTTTCAAGTTTTTTATTTTTTTATTTTTGGCATTGTTGAAGATGAATAAATGTAGGATCTGTTGCTGTACTCAAAGTGGTATTTGAGTTTGTTTCCTCAATATTACTATGATTATTTATTTTATCATTAATAAAGTTGAGAAGTATTCTCCTGTTCAGTTTATGGCCCTTAAACGTTCTCATTGCTAAACATTTGTCGCTGGTCATGCAGTAGTGACGTAACTGGAGTTTACCCCCCATCCCCCCACCCTTGAATTTCATGGGGGTGACACCAAAGATGCTGCCCCGGGTGACACCAGAGATTCCGCCCCGGGTGACACCAACTCTAGCGACGCCTCTGCCCATCAGTGAAAAACCAGCATTCAGTACTGTTGTATCCAGTCACAGGATCAATGGCAGACACTTTCCCCCCAGTTTCCTCCCTTCCCTGATCATGTGTTGCCTTCAACACTAAATGGGTCATCTTATGATACAGTCTCATGCCAGATGATTTTCCTCAATGAATTAACTAACAATAGCTTTCCTACTTGCTTCCTATTTTCATATTCACTCAACAAATTAACCAACAACTTTCCTACTTCTCCATGGGGAAGTGGAACAGATTTCTTCCTCCGTAAGCCATGCATGTCATAAGAGGCGACTAACTTGCTGACATGCTGGGAGCAAGGGGCTCCCGGCACGTTAAAATGAGAAACTTTCGTTTTTATTTTTGGGCCACCCTGCTTTGGTGGGATATGGCCGGTGCATTGAAGGAAGAAAAAGAACTTTGCTACTTGCTTCCTATTTCCATATTCGCTAAATAAATTAACTAATAACAGCTTTTCTACCTCCTTCCTATTTCCACATTCATTAAATAATCAATCCTCTTTATTTCTGATCATCCAGAGCAGAGTAAACTTGTCACCTGCTGACCCACCTTCATCACCATTCGTACTCGGAATTTCTGTCTTGACTACTGCTTTGGGCTGTTGGTTCTGCTGTTGTCTAGATGCTACAACATCAGGCATTACAGCATCTATCAGTGACAGACTGTCAATTAATCTCTCCGATCCATCCTGCAAGATTCAATGCAATATTAGAATTGTAAGATTTCTTAGCATCATTCAAGATCAAATTTTGTATTTATATAATACGAATCATTGAAATATACAATAAAATAATGTTTTAGCATGTATTTTTAAATTTTCTCACATATTTTTTTAAGAATCGTATGAAGAGCACAATAAAATCTAAAAGATTAGGTATTCTGACCGTAAAATAATGAATTTTTAAGCAAATTTTTTCAATTTTAGCGATATATTTTAATTTATGTATATGGTCTTATATTACATAAACACACAAGGTCATAAAAGTAAAAGAATAAAGATTAATTAGTTATTTAACAGTGTACAGGACATTCAACAGGAAAATCAAGAGGCCATCAATGCACAATTTTAACTTACCTCTCCTATACTTATTTCTGCTTCTGTGTATTGAAGGCCTTTCTGTATGATACTCAGAAGTGCCGCAGGAGGGACCAACGCACCATTGATGTTTGACTGTGATATGTGGGACTCTATCCCAAATACATAAGCTGCATGGTAAAACCCTGTAAATTCATGAAACTGTAATACATATTTACAACAGCACAGCTAACTGAAAATAATGTATACAAAATCTTCAGCAATGTGCCTTTTATACAATTTTTTTCACAATCATCTTGACATAACTCCAAATTTGGATGAAATTCTGCATTATTATAATCATGGGAAAGAGAAAATGAAAGCTGTACTATAGTTAAAAGTTTGATTAATGTGTATGAGAAAAGGCTTGAAATTCATATAAATAAAAGTATGTTAATGAAAGCTTAAAGAAATATGTGTAAACCTTGTAAATAGAAAGGTGTTGGAATATGTCAAGTTTAAATACCTCGACTATTTGAATAACCAACAGGGGCAATAGGATCAGCTTGTCCGAAATACACTGCTTGTAACCTACGTTATTTTGTACATGTAACCTACATTATTTTGTACTGCATAAAGCAAATTTGTATTTATATCTGCACAAGTGAGACTAGCAGAAGAGTGAGCTAGAGGAGACTAGTGGCTAGAGCAACCAAAGACCTAGTTAGAGAGAACAAAGTAGGAAGAGATGTTGCTACTGAACTCCATGAAGCAGTAATTGTTGAAACCTAACAGTTTTCTTCATTTTTGTTTTTAATTCATTGGTTATTTCCCACCAAGATAAGGCGACCCAAAGAAGAAAACACATTACTGTAATTTCCTCTTCTTATCTGGAAATCAATTACAATGAAAAGGGTGGCCAGTCCCTGACACTTTAGTCATCTTCTACAACACGTGTGGCTTATAAGGGAAGGATCTGAACCTGCTTTCCCAGAGGGAGACAAAAGTACACATATGGACAAAACAGTGATATAGTATGACACTGAAAAAACGAAAAGTTAGACTGGAAGAGACAGAGAATCTGAGGACCATGCAGTACAGTAGTTGGGCAGACAAAATAAGGAGTGATAATGTTATGAAACAAAAAATTCTCAAAATTTTGAAACTATGGAGAGTCAGTGTGGAAAGGAATAATGAGAATGTGGTGGAGTATATACGAGCCAAAGGAAAAAAAAAAAAAAGCCCCCAAAAAAGAATGTAGGTGAACACAGAGCGAGAGAACATGAGATAACACTGGGCGAGAAGTGGTATAAAGGAACAACAAGTGTTAGATAATATGACTGTTTTGTGACAATTTATCCCTGCAACAGGGATGCCTTAATGCTAGTGAAGGGCTCTTGCTTCAAGGAATCAGAGCTATCCTCCCGATTACCCTCCAATCCTCCAGTACCGCATGACCCTTGAGGTGTCATGTAGTTCATCTATGAGAGCATTCAACTTGCAACTTCAAGGGCCAAGGTTCAATTCCCTGGCACAGGGAAACCTATGGGAAAGTTTCCTTACACCCTTTAAGTCCCTGCCTAACTAGCAGTAAAAACAGTTACCTATGCATTAGCGTTTAGCCAATCCTTGAGGAACACATCCAGGAAAATTATTAGAAAACCCCAGTTCTGCTGGAATATCATTTCATGTGTAAGGGCTCCAGTCCCATGTAAGAAAGGATCCCAGTCCTGCATAAGAAAGGATCCCAGTCCTGCATAAGAAAGGATCCCAGTCCTGCATAAGAAAGGATCCCAGTCCTGTGTAAGAAAGGATCCCAGTCCTGCATAAGAAAGGATCCCAGTCCTGCATAAGAAAGGATCCCAGTCCTGCATAAGAAAGGATCCCAGTCCTACGTAAGAAAGGACCCCAGTCCCGTGTAAGAAAGAACTCCAGTCCTACATAAGAAAGAACTCCAGTCCTACATAAGAAAGAACTCCAGTCCTGCATAAGAAAGGACTCCAGTACCTGCTGGAAACATTCAAGCATTGAGTAAAAGATATCCTTTCAATGCCCTGGATCTAGTGATATTAATAAAAAGAACAAAATGACCCTCATGTGTTTAGTGCTTCCTCATAAACATAATAAATTTAATATTAATATTACTAATAACAAAATTTATATGCAGTACATAGTCTATGAAATTATTTGAACACTTACAAGGTGCTACCAAAAAGTTCCCAGACTTGAATTTTTGTGCACTTCCTGGGTGAAATATGGCAGCAGCATAGGTCACACTGCACAATACACTTCTTTGTGAGGTAGCATGGCCAGTTTCAGTGTGGTCGGTAGTTCAACTGAAACTAGACTGTGTTGTTGTATTTTTGAGTACAACAGAATGTAATCTTTACAAGAATGAACAGCAAGTGTGTGTGAAATTCTATTTCAAACTTGCTTTCTTCAGCAAGCATTAAGCAATGAAGCAATGAGTTGGATACAGTGTTTTGAATGGTTTTCTCGATTCAAAGCAAGACGAATGTCAGCCGAGGATGATGAATGCTCTGGTCATCCATCAATGTCAAAAACAGATGGTAACATTGAAAAAGTGAGGAGGGCCATTTATGTAGATGATCATAATACCAAGGTCACTGCAAGTGCTGTAGAAATTTCTTAAGGGTCATGTCAAAACGTTGTGATTGAAAATGTTAACATGGGGTGAGTGGCTACAAAATTTATGCCCTGGTTGCTGACTCATGACCAGAATGACTATTGTTTTCTTGCCAAAAACAACACCAGGGTCATCTTCTACCCTCTCTACTCCCTAGATCTAGCCCCTCATGACTTCATTCTCTTCAGAAATAAAAATGGCACTCAATGGACGGCATGTTAAAGATTTAGAGGAGATTCAAGCAGATTTGCAGGCTGTGCTAGACACTGTTAGGAAAGAAGAGTTCCAGAAATGTCTCAAGATGTGGCAGAGACAATGTAAGCTTATGTATTGTTTCATAGAAGTCCAGGAACTTTTTGATCACACATCGTATTATGGGTATTTTGCTAGTGTAGCTGTACATTAATAGTTTCATGTCACATGTTTTCCTATTATGTGCTTACTCTGTGCCTCCCCACCCTATGAATATTAACCTCATTACATATAAATAAACACTCACTTCCACCTCAAATAAAAGCGTGGAGGCAGAGCTACCTGGATACATCTGACATAAACGAGTCAATGCTATATCTGCGTTTAATGTTTTAGCCTGATGCATTAAGGCAGATAAATGTGAACAAAGACACAAGTATGCAGAAGAAGCCTTTATCTGGATGACATTTTGTTTCGGAGTTTTTCTAAGATTTCATGTTACAAATTTTCCTCATTATCTCCTTTAGAAAGAAGTTTGATTAAAAGCTATTATTATTGTTTGTCTACACAATATGAAATCAATTCTGCTATTTCTATATGCATTCATTTTGGCCCCTAAACTCGATGTTTAGTTTGTCCCACAGTTGTGGGACAAGTTGTGGTTACCAAACATGGCTCTCCAGATACTCCGTGTTAATGAAACAACTTATATAAGACCTTAGTGCAATTACAATTGAGAGTCTTGTGCCTTTTTTATATCATTAGATTAAACTCAGTTGTACTATAGCTCATTCTAGCTCAATACATAGTCAATACCAAATTCATTATATTAGACCATAGTGTAATTACTAGTGAGAGTCTGGTGCTATTTTTAATTTGTATTTTTATATTATTAGATTAAACCTAGTTGTACTATAGCTCATTCTAGCTCAATACATAAACTATACCAAAGTCATTACATTAGACCTTAGTGCAATTACAAGTGAGAGTCTTGTGCTATTTTTAATTTGTATTTTTATATTATTAGTTTATACCTAGTTGTACTTTAGCTCATTCCAGCACAACACATAGACAACACCAACTCCATTATGTGTACTAGTGACTATACTCTACAAGACAAAAATGCTATAGCTATATACTTGTCCAAACTTCCCACCACTACAGATATCAGTACTAAAACTCAACCCACAACTCAGGATATAAATAACCATAATTTAAACCTAGAAGATGATTGATCACGTTGACCCTGATCTAAACCTCCATAATCTGACACACAATCAAAACCTATTGGAAAGTAACTGCCTTTATTACACAGCATCACAAGCCACCACTATCCTAAACAATGCTAAAAGTCTATCAGTACTTAACTACAACATCAGGTCCTTAAGCAAACACTATGATGACCTCCTGGCACTCCTTGAATCACTAAAGACACCCTTCTCCTGCATTATTCTTACTGAGACCTGGCTTAAGCAGGACATAATAGATATCTACCCTCTACCAGGATACACAGCAATCCACAACTGCAGACCACACCAAGTTGGGGGTGGTATTGCAATCTATTACTCTAACCAATTATCTTGTATTAGCACCACTTGCTTTAGTGATGAATATGGAGAATACATTTTTGCTAATTTTATTGTAAAAAACCTTAAGACGCCTATAACAATCGGTGCCATTTACCGGATACCCCACACAAACATCCCAAATTTCAGTGAGAAACTAAAGGCACTAATAACAAACAGACAAATGAATAAGCACCACCTTCTCTTAGCTGGAGACTTCAACATCAACCTTGGCCTACTAGATGATCAGCCTGTAACTGATTTCATCAACAATATGAACAACACACTTCTCATACCAACAATAACTAAACCAACCAGGCTCACTGAAACGAGTGCAACCATAATAGACCACATATGGACCAATATACTAGCCTCCCTTAAATCAGGGATAATCACAGATAGCACTACAGACCACTACCCTACCTTCCTCTTCACAAACATAAGTAAACCACCACTTGAATACAACAAAGTTTCATTTAGACTCCATGATGAGGCCTCAATAAGGAAGTTCACAGCTGACCTAGAGACTGTTGACTGGCCTACAGAATTCTCCAAGGCCAATGGTATTGACGACTGGACAGACATTTTTCTTAACAAATTACTTAGACTATACAACAAACATTGTCCTATAAAAACGAAACAGATCACAAACAAACGGCTTGGTTGCCCATGGCTAACCAGCACCATTCTGAAATCCATTGACAAGAAACACCAATATGAAAAGCAATATAGACAGGGCTTAATACACAAAGATATTCTTAAACACTATTCATCAGTCCTCACCAAAGTAATAAAGAAAGCCAAACAACTATACTACTCCAGTAGATTCACTGACACAAGAGGAGATATAAAAAAGACCTGGAAAACACTCTCAGATTCTAGGGACCCAAAAACTAAAAAAAAAAACAAGAATATTGCCCTAACTAAACCTAATGAAACACCATTGCATCCCACTGACACAGCTAACAAGATAAACGACTTCTTCTCAACCATAGGTTCTAATCTCGCCAATAAAATCCCACGCACCAATGCCCATGCCGGGGACTACCTAGATGGGAATTTCCCAAATTCCTTCTATCTTGCTCCAACTGAGCCCATGGAAGTCACCGAGATTATAAAGTCACTTAAAAATAACTCAGGGAATCTGTCTCATGTCCCACCATTATTGTACAAGAGAGCGGCCCATGTCCTCTCGCATGCTATCTCATTACTTTTTAACAAGTCACTAGAAACTAGCACCTTCCCGAAACTACTCAAGACGGCAAGGGTTACACCAATACATAAAGGTGGTGACCCTACAGATTTAAACAACTATAGGCCAATATCAAACTTACCATTGCTATCCAAAATCTTTGAGAAACTCGTGCACAGGAGACTATATTCATTTATAATGGCACAAAACATACTCAACCCCTGCCAATTTGGATTCAGGAAAAATAAAAGCACTAACGATGCAATCATAAAAATGCTAGATCTGCTTTACACAGCATTGGAAAATAAGGAATATCCACTAGGAATTTTTATTGACCTAAGAAAAGCTTTTGACACAGTAGACCACGGCATCCTACTCCACAAACTTGACCATTATGGTATAAGAGGCCATGCGCTTGCATATTTCAAATCTTACCTTACTAATAGGTATCAGTATGTCACCATTAACCCCTTCAGGGTCCAAGGCCCAAATCTGAAGTGGTGCCCCAGTGTCCAAGAATTTAAAAAAAAAAAATTTGTTATTTTTTCTTATGAAATTGTAGAGAATCTTTTTGTGAAGGTAATAAAACAATAAGTATGAAATTTGATGGAAAATTGACGAAATTATGCTCTTGCAAATTTTGATGTGTCAACGATATTTACGAATCGGCAATTTTGCCAACTTTGACTCCCATTTTAGGCCACTTACATTATTCCAGCCAACCAAATTCTTAGCTATTTCACTAGTATTACTTCTATTCTATCGATTGAGCACAAGAAATCAGCAAGTCAACTGTTTCAACTACAAATTAAAGCGATCGGAAATTGTTAATTTGGCCAGTTTAACACAAAGTTCAAAATATTCCAATTTCAAAATAGGGTCTAGAATAAACAATGTAGGCATTCCTGGAACTAAACTAACATTTCCTCTGTTCATTAGTTACGTTTTGAGGCTTTACAAATAAATTCCATTTTGATTTTTTATTCACATAATGAATTTTTATTCACACCAAAAAGTAGAAGATTTACTGTTATGCAATACTGTAATAATTGTATAAATATCATCACCATATTT
The DNA here is from genome assembly GCF_038502225.1 of Cherax quadricarinatus. Lineage (NCBI taxonomy): Eukaryota > Metazoa > Arthropoda > Malacostraca > Decapoda > Parastacidae > Cherax > Cherax quadricarinatus. The sequence goes on from NC_091372.1 coordinate 7,851,001, forward strand.
GTGAATGTATATTAGACCCACCAGCTGGCGTGTATTAGACGTGTGAGGTCGTTTGTTTACTCTTGAATATCGGCAAAAATTTAACATTTCTGCTACTTTGAGCTCAGTTTCAAGCCATTGCCAGTGCTAAAACCAATCAAAATCATCTCTATTTCTGTAATATGTCTTCCATTCTATCAATTGAGACCAAGAAATCGCAAATACAACTATAAAAAACATACAAAAAAACACTGTAAAGTCGCTGTTTTAATTGAAAAATCATGATTTCAGTTTTTTTCTCTCATTATACACAGTGTGCTGCAGGATCTGTTTTATGTGGTGCACACATACCACATAGATGTATTCTCTCATATCTAGGCCCAAATGTACCACTCACAGTTTATCAGAGTGAGCTGAGCTCATGACGTAGATCTACGGTTTGGACCCTGAACGTAAAGCCGTAGATCTACGGGACGGACCCTGAAAGGGTTAAAGACACAGCATCAACAACACAGCCACTTGATACTGGAGTTCCACAGGGAAGTGTCCTTGGTCCCCTGCTCTTCCTCATATACATCAATGATCTTCCAAACGTATCTCAACACCTGAACCCCATTCTCTTTGCTGACGACACGACTTATGTCATCTCTCACCCTAATCTTGCCACCCTCAACACCATTGTTAATGAGGAGCTGATCAAAATATCGACTTGGATGACAGCCAATAAACTTACGCTTAACACTGACAAAACCTACTACATTATGTTTGGTAGCAGAGCAGGAGATGCGCAAATTAACATTAAGATCGACAACACTCTAATTGCCAGGCATAATGAGGGCAAATTCCTAGGCCTATACCTCGACAACAACCTGAACTTCAGCACCCATATCCAACACATAACCAAAAAAGTATCCAAAACGGTTGGGATCCTCTCCAAGATACGATACTACGTGCCGCAAATTGCCCTTCTCACACTATACCATTCACTTATATATCCATACCTCACCTATGCTATATGTGCTTGGGGTTCAACTGCAGCAACACACCTAAAGCCAATAATAACCCAACAAAAAGCTGCAGTAAGAATAATCACTAAATCCCATCCCTGGCAACACACCCCCCCCACTCTTCATAGATCTAAACTTACTCCCTGTTCAGTACATCCACACTTATTACTGTGCAATCTACATCTACAGGACCTTAAATTCCAATATTAACCTTGACCTAAAACGCTTTCTTGATAGTTGCGACAGAACCCACAGGCACAATACCAGACACAAACATCTCTATGACATTCCCCGTGTCCGACTAAACCTTTACAAAAATTCAATGTATGTCAATGGCCCTAAAATCTGGAACACCCTACCTGAAAATTCTAAAACTGCAGACACATTCATCACCTTCAAAACTACCATCAGAAAACATCTTATCTCCCTGATACACCCTGTCAACTAATTACACGAATACCACCTGGTGGTTAACACTTACACTCACTCACTCATTTGACCATAAACAGAAATATCAATCTCAATCTCAAAATAATGAATCTTAACTAGTCATAAGTTGGCCTGTGATACCCCAATACTGAAACTATGTATAGTGCCAAAACAAAAGCATTCACATTGCTAAACTCACAAACTAGTATTTAGTCACTTAGCCATAATACCAACTTACCTCATAATTTTGTAATATTTTAAACTTAAGATTTAATTTAAGTCTGCCTGAAATGCCTAACCATGCTAGGTGTTCTAGTGGTACACTCTGTAATTATTATTTTATTACATGTAAACCACACAATAACCAAATTCTGTAAACTCAGCATTGTAATCCTTATAGAGAATAAACTTTGAATTGAATTTTATTTAGAGCGAAACACTGTCCAAATTAAACCTCATTCTGCATCCTTGGAACTTACACTGACAGCATAGAAAAAGGTGAATTACTGAAGTCACAGTTTGATTCTGTGATCAGTGAACCATTAACCATTCAAAAGACTGACACTCCAAATGAGATTTTCAAGAGCGAGACCCAATCATTGGAACTGTAAATCTTCCAACTAATTAATGGCTTACTGGTCACCAGAGTCAAACTGACTTCAGCAGCTCACTCATTTCTTTGTCATCATCAGTGTAAGTTCCACCTCCACTAAGCAAGGGCCCAATACCAGGTGTTTGGTCACAACCCGGTCAACCTTATGCTCCCCAACCAAGACACTCAGATGGTGACCTACCTGACTCTTGAAGATACCTGTACACCAGGAAGTTCACCTCGTCACTTGTAATGCTCATGGTGAATCTGTAAAGAAACAAGTCACCTAAATTCTAATTCAAAACCATAACCGACTGTGCATTTTTGCGAGTCGAGTTGTGTATTTTCTTACGGGAATTTTTAAAAAATTGAAAATACAAAGGATCAAGTATTTTCTCATGTTACTTAGACTCCTTAAAAACAGACATATGCAGTTTATTTGCTGTATTATACTGTAGCCAAGAAAATAAGATCTTGCATAAAGTTGCAGGAACAGATGTAAGAGCAATAGTGGAAGAACAATTAAGGCATATAGGTCTACATAATTATTTAACCCTTAAATGGTCCAAACAGATCGACGTTCAAATTTGTAGTGCTACAAAACTAGATTACTTTTTTTTACATATTTTCAAATATAACAAAAAAAAAAATGTAGATAAAAGTTTTTTTACACGTTTTCACATGTAAAACAAAAAAAAAATCTACATTTTTTTACATACTTTCAGATGTTGAAAAAACGTATATATACGTTTGGACCATTTAAGGGTTAACTAAATAAGAAAGTGTACTAAATATTATTACAAAGACATTAAATAATGAAGTACAGTGGTCCCTCGCTTTTCGTAGTTCTCGGCAATCGTAAATTTCACCAATCATAGGGGTATTTTTGTATAAACATGGACTCGCTTTTCAAAGGTTGACTCGCGAATAGTAGTTCGTCTGGGACGCGTATGCAAGGTGTGAGCCGGGGCGGCCTCCCTACCCAGCCAGTCTGGCATTGTTTACCAGTGAGTGAAGGTTCCCTCAAGTGCTCCTACGAAATATTTCATAATATTCCACTCATTTTAGTGCTTGCAAGTACTAAATAAGCTACCATGGCTCCAAAGAAAGCTCCTAGTGCCAAGCCTGTGGTAAAGAAGGTGAGAAATATGTACAGTGACAAAGTCTTGGGCCATTTTAGGGAAGTGTTAAAGAGATGCCAGAAACAGAGCTCTCTCCACAGTTACTTTGCGAGACAGGACTAGAGTGACTCTCAAGGTGGTTCTAGTGGCATTAAGAAACAGAGAAGAGAAGCAACCCCAGAGAAGTAATTGGTACCTGAGGTGTTGCTGGAAGGGGATTCCCCTTCCAAACTGTAAACAATCCACTCTCTCTCCTCCTCCAGTCTCCCACACACTAAGAAGAATCTCCAATAAAAGTAAGTGTTATGCTGTTAATGTTTCATTCATCATTTCCCATTGTATTGTTTATGTACTACATGTATATTTCATGTAAAAAATTTTTTTGTTTTAATACTTCTGGGTGTCAGGAACGGATTAATTGTATTTACATTATTTCTTATGGGGAAAATTGATTCGCAAATCGTAAATTTTGTTTATAGTAACGGCTCCAGGAACGGATTAATTACGAAAAACGAGGGGCCACTGTACCAGTATTCATGCAGTCTAATTAGCAAGTACATATATTAAGTCAGTGTTTGAATGAGAATATGAAGTTCATACTGTAATTATTATTATCACTGTAGATTCATTGGGAAACACTAAATTCATAGGGATCATACAGCACTTGGGAGAATGGGAGGCATTCAGATTAATTCTAAGGAAGAGGAGCACAGGTTAAATTCCTTTGATCAAGAGCCCCTCACTGGCATCAAAGAACTTACCATGAAGGGGGTATTAAGTAAATAGCCATGTATTATTTCCAAGTTTTTTCATATCTCCTGTGGAATTATTAAATATACAGTGGACCCCCGCATACCGTACGCATCGCATACCGTACAATCCGCATACCGCTCGCTTTTTTCGCAAAAATTTTGCCTCGCATACCGCCCAAAAACCCGCTCACCGCTCTTCGTCCGAGACGCGTCCAATGTGCGCCCTTAGCCAGCCTCACATGTGCCGCCGGTGGCATTGTTTACCAGCCAGCCTCTGCGGTAACATCCAAGCATACAATCGGAACATTTCGTATTATTACAGTGTTTTCGGTGATTTATCTGAAAAATAAGTGACCATGGGCCCCAAGAAAGCTTCTAGTGCCAACCCTACAGGAATAAGGGTGAGAATTACTATAGAGATGAAGAAAGAGATCACTGATAAGTATGAAAGTGGAGTGCGTGTCTCCAAGCTGGCCAGGTTGTACAAGAAACCCAAATCAACCATCGCTACTATTGTGGGCAACAGAAAGGCAATCAAGGAAGCTGTTCTTGCCAAAGGTTCGACTGTGTTTTCGAAACAGAGATCGCAAGTGATGGAAGATGTTGAGAGACTCTTATTGGTGTGGATAAATGAAAAACAGGTAGCAGGAGATAGCGTCTCTCAAGCGATCATAAGCGAAAAGGCTAGGAAGTTGCATGAGGATTTAATTAAAAAAATGCCTGCAACTAGTGATGATGTGAGTGAATTTAAGGCCAGCAAAGGTTGGTTTGAGAGATTTAAGAAGCGTAGTGGCATACATAGTGTGATAAGGCATGGTGAGGCTGCCAGTTCGGACCACAAAGCAGCTGAAAAATATGTGCAGGAATTCAAGGAGTACATAGACAGTGAAGGACTGAAACCTGAACAAGTGTTTAATTGTGATGAAACAGGCCTGTTTTGGAAGAAAATGCCAAGCAGGACCTACATTACTCAGGAGGAAAAGGCACTCCCAGGACATAAGCCTATGAAAGACAGGCTTACTTTGTTGATGTGTTCCAATGCTAGTGGTGATTGCAAAGTGAAGCCTTTATTAGTGTATCACTCTGAAACTCCCAGACCGTTCAGGCAAAAGAATGTCCTCAAGGAGAATTTGTGTGTGCTGTGGAGGGCAAACAGTAAGGCATGGGTCACTAGGGACTTTTTCTATGACTGGTTACACCATGCATTTGCCCCCAATGTGAAAGATTACCTAACTGAAAAGAAATTAGAACTTAAGTGCCTCCTGGTGTTAGACAATGCCCCTGGTCATCCTACAGACGTGGCAGAGCGACTTTATGGGGACATGAAATTCATTAAGGTGAAGTTTTTGCCTCCTAATACCACTCCTCTCCTGCAGCCCATGGACCAGCAGGTTATTGCAAACTTCAAAAAACTGTACACAAAAGCTCTGTTTGAAAGGTGCTTTGTAGTGACCTCAGAAACTCAACTGACTCTAAGAGAGTTTTGGAGAGAGCACTTTAATATCCTCAATTGTGTAAACCTTATAGGTAAGGCTTGGGAGGGAGTGACTAAGAAGACCTTGAACTCTGCTTGGAAGAAACTGTGGCCAGAATGTGTAGACAAAAGGGATTTTGAAGGGTTTGAGGCTAACCCTGAGAGGATTATGCCAGTTGAGGAATCCATTGTGGCATTGGGAAAGTCCTTGGGGTTGGAGGTTAGTGGGGATGATGTGGAAGAGTTGGTGGAGGAGGACAATGAAGAACTAACCACTGATGAGCTGATAGATCAACTTCAACAGCAAGAGGCCAGACCTGAGGAAACTGGTTCGAAGGAGGGGAGAGAGAAATTGAAGAAATTGCCTACTACAAAGATTAAGGAAATCTGTGCAAAGTGGCTTGAAGTGCAAACCTTCATGGATGAAAATCACCCTCACACAGCTATTGCAAGCCGTGCTGGTGATTATTACACTGACAATGTTGTGAAACACTTTAGGGAAGTCATAAAGGAACGAGAGGTACAGGCCACTATGGACAGATATGTTGTGCGAAAGAAGTCCAGTGACTCTGAAGCTGGTCCTAGTGGCATTAAAAGAAGAAGGGAAGTAACCCCAGAAAAGGACTCGACACCTCAAGTCTTAATGGAAGGGGATTCCCCTTCTAAACACTAACACTCTCTCTCCCCTCCTCCCATCCCATCAATCATCACCAGATCTTCAATAAAAGTAAGTGTCATGTAATTGTGCATGCCTTTTTCAGTTTGTGTGTATTAAAATTAACATTTCATGTGCTAAAATTTTTTTTTTCATACTTTTGGGTGTCTTACACGGATTAATTTGATTTCCATTATTTCTTATGGGGAAAATTCATTCGCATACCGAACATTTCGCATAACAACCAGCCCTCTTGCACGGATTAAAGTCGCTATGCGGGGGTCCACTGTACTTGAAAACTCTTTTTGAATGGAGATTTTAATTAACTTTGTGCAAACTGTCCTAAAAAAATTCTTTGTTCATTTCTCACATATACATATATGGTTAGCCAGACTAGAGTCCTGGAGGTGGAAAGTACGTACAGTACATACCTGCACTCTGAAGGTGGGTTGCGGATGTTTCAATTTGGGGTGTCAATTCAATTTTGATGTCTGCTCAATTCTGGCAAAAACAGCTATTGAATGAATGATAGTGAATGCCATTTCTTTTTCTTGATAACTCTACCTCAGTGGGAGATTGCCGATTTTTATTATTTTATTAACACACTGGCCGATTCCCACCAAGGCAGGGTGGCCCGAAAAAGAAAAACTTTCACCATCATTCACTCCATCACTGTTTTGCCAGAAGGGTGCTTTACACTACAATTTTTAAAATGCAACATTAACACCCCTCCTTCAGAGTGCAGGCACTGTACTTCCCATCTCCAGGACTCAAGTCCAGCCTGCCGGTTTCCCTGAATCCCTTCATAAATGTTACTTTGCTCACACTCCAAAGTAACAATTATGAAGGGATTCAGTGAAACCGGCAGGCCGGACTTGAGTCCTGGAGATGGGAAGTACAGTGCCTGCACTCTGAAGGAGGGGTGTTAATGTTGCAGTTTAAAAACTGTAGTGTAAAGAGATTGCCGATGTGTTAAAAAATTACAGTTTTCAGAACATTTCTCAATTTATGTTGCAATTATGTTGCTTAAATTAAGTTAACACTCAACTCTTAATAAAAATTAAAAAATTATAACATTATTATTTTTTGGGTTATCCTAGGTAATTTACACTATGTATGATAATTGTACTTATGTGTACCTGTGCCTAAATAAACTTACCACAAAGCCAGTATATGAAATATTATAAAAAGGTGATAAAAAAATTTGAAGCACAAACAGAAAATGGGGACCTAAAAACTGCACCAGAAAATACAGTCAGATGTTCACTGTTTATGGCTCTCTATTATGTATTTGTAGCTACAAGAGAAGAGCTATACTAGTGGTGAACAGTCACCCATCTCACAGTGTTAGCAACTGCGAAATAATGACCTGAGGGTGGGCTGCTTTACTTTCTTCTTGGAAGAGAGGCTTAGACTATACTACTCTCTTATAATCTCATTTTTTCAATTGATCTGAGTAAGTGTTTTTTGAGCCATTGGTTGGCTTGGATGGCAACGCTCTAGCTTTATACACCGAGTGTCTGTGGTTCAATCCCCGGCCGAATGGAAACGTTAGGCTTGTTTCCTTACACCTGCTGTCACTCTTCACCTAGCAGTAAGTAGGTACCTGGGTGTCAGTCAACTATTGTGGGCTGCATCTTGCAGGACAAGATTGGAAGACCCCAGTGGAAATAAGACAGTCCTTGATGATACACTGACTTTTTTATGGGTTATCCTGGGTGGCTAACCCTCTGGGTTAAAAATCTGAACAAATTTGATCTTATCTTAGCATTTTATTTTTTTTTTTAATTTAGTGGGGGAATGTACGTAGTAATGGCATTCTGGGAAAGAAATTAACCTTTAGGGGTCAAACAACTACGGTGAAAAGCTTAAGCAAGTTGGAATATCCGACATAGACAATGACAGTCAGGTCTGGTAGAGCGAAACACCAACGTCAAAGACCTGGGAGTGATCCAATCTCACCTTCAAGAAAACATTGTATCAATCGGGAGACAGGATGGATAATGAGAACAAAACTAGGGAGGCCAAGCCCATTCAATTCCTAGGATCAAGACCTTTCAAGGCCTAGAAAATCATTAGCATCAAGAGGATATATTTCTCAATACACCTGGAAAATCCTAGAGGGACTAGTACCGAACTTGCACACGAAAATCACCCACTATGAAAGCAAAAGACTTGGCAGACGATGCACCATCCCCCCAATGAAAAGCAGGGGTGTCACTAGCACGTTAAGAGACCATACAATAAGTGTCAGGGGCCCGAGACTGTTCAACTGCCTCCCAGCACACATAAGGGGGATTACCAACAGACCCCTTCTTCAAGCTTGGACAAGCACCTAAAGTCAGTTCCGGATCAGCCGGGCTGTGGCTCGTATGTTGAGCCAGCAGCAACAGCCTGGTTGATCAGGCTCTGATCCACCAGGAGGCCTGGTCTCAACCGGGCCGCGGGGGCGTTGACCCCCGGAAATTACTACTGGGAGCGCTTGAGGTTCCTAAAACTGTATTCCCTGGAACGCAGGCAGGAGAGATACATGATTATATACACCTGGAAAATCCTAGAGGGACTAGTACCGAACTTGCACACGAAAATCACTCACTACGAAAGCAAAAGACTTGGCAGACGATGCAACATCCCCCCAATGAAAAGTAGGGGTGTCACTAGCACGTTAAGAGACCATACAATAAGTGTCAGGGGCCCGAGACTGTTCAACTGCCTCCCAGCATACATAAGGGGGATTACCAACAGACCCCTGGCAGTCTTCAAGCTGGCACTGGACAAGCACCTAAAGTCGGTTCCTGACCAGCCGGGCTGTGGCTTGTACGTTGGTTTGCGTGCAGCCAGCAGCAATAGCCTGGTTGATCAGGCTCTGATCCACCAGGAGGCCTGGTCACAGACCGGGCCGCGGGGGCGTTGACCCCCGGAACTCTCTCCAGGTAAACTCCAGGTAAACTACTTAAATGCACAGTAGTGACCAGCAATTTGACTGACATTTTGACTGGCATTTTGACTGGTATTTTGACTGGTATTTTGACTGGCATTTTGACTGGCATTTTGACTGGCATTTTGACTGGCATTTTGACTGGTATTTTGACTGGTATTTTGACTGGTATTTTGACTGGTATTTTGACTGGTATTTTGACTCCTGCTAATTTCACTCCCTATATAAAAGAAACATTTGTGTTAAAAACATTTATAAAACATGTAGCTTATAGTTAAATTATGTTGTGTTAGTTACGTTAAGATAAATTAGATTAGGTTAGGCTAGAATATGTTTAAGTTAAGGTGGATTAGGGCAGGTTACATTAAAGTAGGTTAGGTTAGATTAAGCCATATTGTACAAGAATGGTATACAATACCGACAAGATGAAGACAGCATAACTATGTTGTTAAGTAAGACACACATGCAACAGTTAGGTATCTTTATTTCGAAACGTTTCGCCTACACAGTAAGCTTCTTCAGTCGAGTACAGAAAAGTTGATAGAAGCAGAAGAGACTTGAAGACGATGTAATCAGTCCATCACCCTTAAAGTTGCATATGTGTCTTACCTTAACTGTTGCATATGTGTCTTACCTAACAACCTGTCGGTATTTTATACCATTTTAATGTTCAGCATAACTATATACAAAAGATGAAGTATATAGTCCTGCTGTCTTCAAATTATGTCCTGGAATTTGTATTGATAAAGCCACTGGATGGCAAAACATCCACAATAAAGATACCCAGATGTTGCACGTGTGTCTCAGTTTTCAGATTAAGCCATGTTAGGGTATGTCTTTAGCATTAACACCTTAATTTAAACTGTTTTCTTCATGGTAAGTTAAATTACCATGTACAGTATGCAAGACACCTCTGCACATTAACGTAATGTACAAAGGCACTACGGTAACTTGGTTAACCTTTATTCAGCTTCATTTACATATTTCTATAATTTATAATACAAATTCATACAATGGTTGCAATATACACAGTTGTTATAGATGACTTTATTGTTAACCCTGAAGGCTAGTAACCCAGGATAACCCAATACAGCCACTGTGGCTTCACTGGGGTCTGTTTATAGGTCCTTTCACAGGACACCAATGGGAATAGGTGCAAGGACCCCCAATGGAAATAAATCAAGGATTCCAATAGACATAAGTACAAGGACCCCAATGGAAATAAGTACAAGGATCCCAATGAAAATAAATCAAGGACTCCAATAGATATAAGAACAAGGACCTTAATGGTAATAAGTACAAGGATCCCAATGGAAATAAGTACAAGGACCCCAATGGAAATAAGTACATACAAGGATCCCCAATGGAAATAAGTACAAGGACCCCAATGGAAATAAGTACAAGGACTCCAATGGAAATAAGTACAAGGATCCCAATGGAAATAAATCAAGGACTCCAATAGACATAAGTACAAGGACCCCATTGGAAATAAGTACAAGGATCCCAATGGAAATAAATCAAGGACTCCAATAGACATAAGTACAAGGACCCCAATGGAAATAAGTACAAGGATCCCAATGGAAATAAATCAAGGACTCCAACAGACATAAGTACAAGGACCCCAATGGAAATAAGTGCAAGGATCCCAATGGAAATAAATCAAGGACTCCAATAGACATAAGTACAAGGACCCCAATGGAAATAAGCACAAGGATCCCAATGGAAATAAATCAAGGACTCCAATAGACATAAGTACAAGGACCCCATTGGAAATAAGCACAAGGATCCCAATGGAAATAAATCAAGGACTCCAATAGACATAAGTACAAGGACCCCATTGGAAATAAGTACAAGGATCCCAATGGAAATAAATCAAGGACTCCAATAGACATAAGTACAAGGACCCCAATGGAAATAAGTACAAGGACCCCCAATGGAAATAAGTACAAGGATCCCAATGGAAATAAATCAAGGACTCCAATAGACATAAGTACAAGGACCCCAATGGAAATAAGTACAAGGACCCCAATGGAAATAAGTACAAGGATCCCAATGGAAATAAATCAAGGACTCCAATAGACATAAGTACAAGGACCCCATTGGAAATAAGTACAAGGATCCCAATGGAAATAAATCAAGGACTCCAATAGACATAAGTACAAGGACCCCATTGGAAATAAGTACAAGGATCCCAATGGAAATAAATCAAGGACTCCAATAGACATAAGTACAAGGACCCCAATGGAAATAAATACAAGGACCCCATTGGAAATAAGTACAAGGATCCCAATGGAAATAAATCAAGGACTCCAATAGACATAAGTACAAGGACCCCAATGGAAATAAGCGCAAGGATCCCAATGGAAATAAATCAAGGACTCCAATAGACATAAGTACAAGGACCCCAATGGAAATAAGTACAAGGACCCCAATGGAAATAAGTACAAGGATCCCAATGGAAATAAGTACAAGGACCCCAATGGAAATAAGTACAAGGATCCCAATGGAAATAAATCAAGGACTCCAACAGACATAAGTACAAGGACCCCAATGGAAATAAGTGCAAGGATCCCAATGGAAATAAATCAAGGACTCCAATAGACATAAGTACAAGGACCCCAATGGAAATAAGTACAAGGATCCCAATGGAAATAAATCAAGGACTCCAATAGACATAAGTACAAGGACCCCAATGGAAATAAGTACAAGGACCCCATTGGAAATAAGTACAAGGATCCCATTGGAAATAAGTACAAGGACCCCATTGGAAATAAGTACAAGGATCCCATTGGAAATAAGTCACCTTATCTGTGTTTTGGGGGGTTAAGCTGCATAATTTACACACACGTCACTACATATGATAACTGCACTTATATGTACCTGTATACAGATAAAAGAATTTTAAAGTAAGTTTATCTAGGCACTTACACATAAGTACTATCACTTGAGTTACACATTAACATTGTTTTTACAGCTGATATTTGATTTTGTTGTGCAAAAGGCATAAAAAATAACCTAAGGAAACCCACCTAAGCCTACCTAGAACAGCCAAACCTAACTTAACCTTACTCCGCCATCGGTACTTGTGTGTCTCTACACACAACGACTCATTATTAAGTGTTGACTGCCTCATAAATACCACATAACTAAAAAATGTATTATTTTTGTATATAATCTTCCAAAATAACTTAAATACACCACTGCTGGTGTACTAAAGTTGTATGTATTGTTGAATGTAAATTAATGCCAGTTAGTAGTTGTAAGATCTAGACGAGTGTGTATACCTCTACTTCCTAGGATCAAGAGCCTTTATTTGCGTATTATATGAGAAAATGAAACTTATATATGAACTGTCAGGTCAAACAAATCATAGAAAATACAATTAATACAAGTGACGTTTCTTCTGGTTTTTGTCCACATTATTAAGTTATCAGGTCAATGACTGCATAATACATCACTGAAAATAGCACTAATATTTATTTTATAACTGTGTTTTGGCATATTAACCATAATACACAAACTGACTCTTATATATAATGTTCCGGCATCAACTTTTAAAGCTTCCGTGTTTTCCAGCACTAGTGTTGACTTACGAGTTAAATCTAACATATACCAGTCTCCCTCACAGGTCTATGGAGTCTCGTAGTCATACTCACAGCTAAAACACTCAGCAGTACTTCAAATAAGCAACATTTTTTGTACTGAATGAAAATTCTTTGATCTGAGAGTCGCATCCAAAACAAACATGGCGGCCGTGTGCATTTCTTAATAACACTTTCTCACTCATGATTATGGTAAATACTTATCTTTCTCTCTTATCAGTGTGATAATGATGATTTTTATTAGTTGTTTTATCGAAATAAATCTGGTGTATATAATTTGTTTAGATTTTTTAAGAAATGTAATAGAGGGCTTAAGATGCATTTAAGTCTAGTGACCCTTAAGGGGGGAGCGGGGTTAATGACCCTTAAGGGAGGGGGTTAATGTCCCTTCTGGGAGGAGGATTAATGACCCTTCAGAAGTGGAAGGGGTCATTATTGACCCTTTAGAAGTGGAATAGGTCATTATGGCTCTTCAAAAGTGGTAGAGGGTCATTAATGCTCTTCAGAAGTGGTAGAGGGTCACTAGTGACCCTTCAGAAGTGGTAGAGGGTCATTAGTGACCCTTAAGAAGTGGTAGATGGTCACTAGTGACCCTTCAGAAGTGGTAGAGGGTCATTAGTGACCCTTAAGAAGTGGTAGAGGGTCACTAGTGGCCCTTCAAAAGTGGTAGAGGGTCACTAGTGACCCTTCAGAAGTGGTAGAGGGTCACTAGTGACCCTTAAGAAGTGGTAGAGGGTCACTAGTGGCCCTTAAGAAGTGGTAGAGGGTCACTAGTGACCCTTAAGAAGTGGTAGAGGGTCACTAGTGACCCTTAAGAAGTGATAGAGGGTCACTAGTGACCCTTCAGAAGTGGTAGAGGGTCACTAGTGACCCTTCAGAAGTGGTAGAGGGCCACTAGTGACCCTTCAGAAGTGGTAGAGGGCCACTAGTGACCCTTCAAAAGTGGTAAAGGGTTACTAGTGACCCTTCAGAAGTGGTAGAGGGTCATTAGCGACCTTTCAGAAGTGGTAGAGGATCACTAGTGACCTTTCAGAAGTGTTAGAGGGTCACTAGTGACCTTTCAGAAGTGGTAGAGGATCACTAGTGACCTTTCAGAAGTGGTAGAGGGTCACTAGTGACCTTTCAGAAGTGGTAGAGGGTCATTAGTGACCTTTCAGAAGTGGTAGAGGGTCATTAACGACCTTTCAGAAGTGGTAGAGGATCACTAGTGACCTTTCAGAAGTGGTAGAGGGTCACTAGTGACCTTTCAGAAGTGGTAGAGGGTCATTAGTGACCGTGAGGCAGTAGGTAAAATGAAAGGGGGTAAGGCAGCCGGGATTGATGGGATAAAGATAGAAAGTGGTAGAGGGTCACTAGTGACCTTTCAGAAGTGGTAGAGGGTCACTAGTGACCTTTCAGAAGTGGTAGGGGCCATAAACACTACATATATTATTTACCTTAGCTTATAGCGAGTGGTGAATGTATTTATTGTAGGAAGTCTGAATAAATGAAGAATGATTATAATTGAAAGTTGTATTAACAAAACGCCGTAAAGAACAGCACCTTAAAAGCGGGGCCTTTATTGTGTAGTTTCTGGTGCTATTTATATTTCTGTAAAACTGTTATGCAAAGAGCTAGCAATGTATTTTACTGTATTTCCATTGATATACAACATCTGGGAAGGAATATTATAATCATATTAAGCGCAAAACCAACAAGGGTCGTGCAGTGGGGGAAGGAGTATACTTGGAGGATGTTTCGGTAGTCAATGATCCCGTAACCCAGTCCATGACCAGGTCTAGCGTTGGAATCAGATCGTGATCGCCCAGGCTATTACTGCTGGACGTATGCAGACTCATGTATGAACCACAGCCCAGCTGGTCAGGTACTGACTTTAGGTGCCTGTCCAGCTTCCTCTTCAAGACAGCCAGAGGTCTATTGGTAATCCCCTTTATACATGCTGGGAGGTAGTCGATTATAATAAAAAAAGAAGCACTAAACCACAAGGGTTATACAGCGTGGGAGGTAGTTGAATAGTCTTGGTCCCTGACACTTATTGTGGTGTCTCTTAGCACAGCTGCTTACCAGGACTGAATCTCAGAATTTAGTAGATTCAAACTTATCTGATATTATACTAACACCACATGACTTTGGAAAGGTGATAAATGACATGCCCATGCACTCTGCCCCAGGCCCAGACTCATGGAACTCCGTGTTCATCAAGAACTGCAAGAAGCCCCTATCACGAGCTTTTAGCATTCTGTGGAGAGAAAGCATGAACAGAAGGGTCGTCCCACAGTTACTAAAAACAAGAGACATAGCCCCACTCTACCAAGTGAGCAGTAAAGCAATAGCTAAGCACTACAAACCGAAAGGGCTCTAAGAAGCAAGATCGCCAATCATCTAGATACCAATCAGTTACAACTCAGGGCAACATGGTTTTAGAGCAGGTCACTCCTGTCTGTCCCAACTGCTAGACCACTAAGACAAGGTTCTGGATGCTATAGAAGACAAACAAAACGAAGATGTAGTATATACAGAATTTGCAAAAGCTTTCGACAAGTGTGACCATGGCGTAATAACGCACAAAATGCGTGCTAAAGGAATAACAGGAGAAGTTGGTAGATGGATCTATAATTTCCTCACAAACAGAACACAGAGAGTAGTAGTCAACAGAGTAAAGTCCGAGGCAGCTACGGTGAAAAGCTCTGTTCCACAAGGCACAGTACTCGCTCCCATCTTGTTCCTCATCCTCATATCTGACATAGACAAGGATGTCAGCCACAGCACTGTGTCTTCCTTTGCAGATGACACCCGAATCTGCATGACAGTGTCTTCCATTGCAGACACTGCAAGGCTCCAGGCGGACATCAACCAAATCTTTAAATGGGCTGCAGAAAACAATATGAAGTTCAATGATGAGAAATTTCAATTACTCCGATATGGAAAATGATGTGAGGAAATTGAAACTATATTGGAGTATAAAACAAATTCCAACCACACAATACAGCGAAAAACTAATGTAAAAGACCTGGGAGTGATGTCAGAGGAACTCACTTTCAAAGATCACAACATTGTATCTACCACATCTTCTAGAGAAATGACAGGATGGGTAATGAGAACCTTCAAAACTAGGGATGCCAAGTGCATGATGACACTCTTTGGATCACTTGTTCTATCTAGGCTTGAATATTGCTACAAACTAATAGCATCTTTCAAGGTGGGTGAAATTGCTGACCTAGAAAATGTACAGAGAACCTTCACGGCGCACATCAGTACGATAAAACACCTAAATTACTGGGAATGGTTGAAGTTCCTCAACCTGTACTCCCTA
Organism: Cherax quadricarinatus; assembly: GCF_038502225.1. Taxonomy (NCBI): domain Eukaryota; kingdom Metazoa; phylum Arthropoda; class Malacostraca; order Decapoda; family Parastacidae; genus Cherax; species Cherax quadricarinatus. The sequence continues at coordinate 7,866,863 of NC_091372.1, forward strand.
CAATGCAGGCGGGAGAGATACATGATTATATACACTTGGAAAATCTTAGGATTTGTACCAAATCTGCAAATTAAAATCACCCAGGTCCAGGTCCAGGTCCAGGTCCAGGTACTCCTTACGAGAGCAAAAGACTCGCCAGGCAATGCAACATTCCCCCACCAATGAAAAGCAAGGGTGCCACTAGCATAATAAAAGACAATTCAGTAAGTGTCAGGGGCCCAAGACTGTTCAATTGCCTCCCAGCATACATTTGGAAGGATTACCAATAGATCCCTGGCTGTGTTCAAGAAGGCTCTGGACAGGCAGACAGGCACCTAAAGTCAGTACCTGATCAGCCGGGCTGTGGTTCATACACCTCTTCAAGGGGGGCTCCTTGGCGTGGTGAAGAGGCTCTTGGTCTGAGGAATTAGACCTGTCAGTCTACTTCCTCAGACCGAACCTAATTACCCCCCAATCCCCCGTTCCCTATCCCATCCTCCCCTTTTTCCTTTCCTCCTCCTCCTCCCCACCCCTCCCTTTTGCCCTTCCTCTTTGGCCTTTTTTTTTTTTTTTTTTTTTTTTTTTTTTTTTTTTTTTTTTTTTCCACAGGCATGCTAGTTCCTAGGTAGGGGAAAGAGTACCGGGGTCCATCCCATTCTGTTGAGGTTCTTGGCGGTGGCGTAGTTTGCCGTGGAATCTGGATTGCCTGGGGATGTCCTGATCCCTCTCCGGTATCCCGGAGAGTGGCTTTGGGTGTCTCTCGGGCGACGGGTGTATCTCTGGAAGCCACCTTTCGGATTCCGGGGGTGGTGGCCGAAGGAGGTATGCTTTGTGGCGGATTTCCGGCCGCCCTCTCTTTTGTCCACTGAGGTAGCTCGGCAGATGTGAGGTTGCTATCCCGGATTGCCGGTTTACTGGCATGATGGGTAGGGTATGGCACGGGTTCCATGCTGCATCTGCACTACTTGCGGTGCTGAGGTCCTCTTGGGCGTGGAGGGAGATTTCTGGCCCTTTCATTCCTCCTAGGAACTATCTCTCCCCGGTCCCCCCTTTTTTTATTCATTTTTTTATTTTTATTTTCTTTTCTTCTTTTTTTTCTTAAAAACAAAAAGAAAGAAGTAACCTAACCATGGCAGCCCTAGTCCATGAACCTGCTACCCCCAGGCCCCTTCTTGATACCGCACCCCGTTCTGACCCCGCCCCATCTTTGGACCACTCTTCGGACACTCCTCATGCCTCTGTACCTCTTGCCGGTGCTGTTTCCTCACCCGCTTCAGGTACTGAGGCCTCGACTGACTCCTTCGATTTATCTGACCTTCGCTCTCCTCTGACTATGCTTCCGGCCTCTCCCTCTACGGTGCGGCAATTTTCAAATCGCCGGCCCATTCCACGTCGGACCAACTCTGGTCCCACGCCTAAATGACAACGACAATTACCTGCTGATGATACTTCTCCACCTTCTCGTTCTTCTCAGAAAAGATCGACACGTCCTTCACTACCTCTCCATGCTCAGTTTCAGACTGCACAATGGACTAAATTCTTCACTTTACGACCGACTTCCTCTACTGCCTATCTTTCTGACCACAGTATTGGCAAGGCACTCCTACGCCATGTTGGTAAAGATATTTCTTTTCATGCTCTTAAGAGCGGTATGCGCATCGTCACCGTACAGAATGCTACCCAGGCTCATGAGCTTTCTCGTCTTTCCCATATCGATACTGTTCCTGTAACTATTGAAAAGCATCATTCCCTCAATTCTTGTAGTGGTACCATCATTCTGCCCCATACCATAGTTCAACAAAATTTCCAGACATGTGGCACTGACATTCTTGAACAGCTGGAACTCCAAGATCTCCCAATCCTCAAGGTAGACACTTACGTTCTTCCTGCCCGCGGGCGGAGACGATACCCTAGCAATGTGGCTCGTTTAACTTTTGACAGCCGTGAACTCCCATCCTCAGTTTATGTAGCAGGACATCGGTTACAAGTTCGAAAGGTGATCCCTACACCGCAACAGTGTAGAAATTGCTGGCGATTTGGCCATCCAGCGAAATATTGCAGATCTATCGCCGAATGCCCAGTCTGTGGTGCCGATGACCATTCTAATACGTCTTGCAATCGACCTCCCTCTTGCCTTAATTGTCATGAGGCTCACCCTTCATACTCTCGCCATTGTCAAGTCTACTTAAACGAGCGGGAAATCCGTTACCTCAAAGAGGCAGAAGGTCTCCCTTATGCCATGGCAGTTTCTCATCTCCGCCTCCAAGGGAGACTACCTCGTGTTTCTTATTCCCGTGTTTCAAAACGTCCCCCCACTTCTGGTATCCCATCTTCTGCACCCACCTCTGTGGTTACCTCTCCCATAGTCACTCCTGTAGCTAATTATTTTGCTGTCCTCGGCTCAGACGTCCCTACTTCAACGTCTCAGTCTGATCTTGCTTCTTCGTGTTCTCTCTCACAAGCCTCAGTAGCGACGAGATCTCGTATGACACCTCCTCCCAATCGTCCCTCTACTTCTCAAAAGTCAAAAAAAGGTCCGTTAACACCTCCTACCCATCTTCCACCTCCTCATTTTCCCTTCCCTGTCTCTGTACCTGGTTCTCCCCCTCTCACTGGCTCTGTTACAAGTGTAGAGGTTCACCCTCCTCCTCGTACTGTACCTTCCTCCCCTGTTCCCTCCCAAGTTTCTTCCTCTTCGGCCACCTCCCAGGTTTCTACCTCTTCTGTCCCCTTCCACGCTTCTCCAGTTCCCTCCACCCTTCCGTCCCCCCCCCTACCTTGGTACAGTCCATTACAGTTCCAATCTTTACTCATCCTCCCCCTACCATTTCCAATATTGTCTCCCATACGACGTCTCTGAATTCTGAAACACTTGAAGCAATCTCTGAATATATTGCAGAGACCAAACCATCAATGGACACTGATCCACCCTCCGCTCCTTCTCTCTCCTCTACTCCATCTGCGCAACTCCTTTCTTCACAGCGCACCGTTCCTTCGCTGCTTGAACGTTTTCCACTGCCTCCGCATGTGGACTTTTCTAACCCCTCTAGTCTGTAGGAACCCTTACCTGCGGATTTCAGGTATCTTTATCATTGCCAATCATGGCCTATTTACAGTGGAATATACGCGGCCTCAGGGGTAATCGGGGTGAGCTTCAGATGTTACTCTCCCAGTTTTCCCCTGTTGGTGTTTGCTTACAGGAACCAAAATTACACTCTGCTGTTATCTCTCCCATCTCAGGCTATAATTTATTGTATTCTTCAGATCCTTTTCCTGATGGGACCTTTAATGAAAGTGCCCTTCTTCTACGCACTGATATTCCGTACCATCAGCTATTTGTTCGTACTTCGCTGCATTACACAGCAGCCCATATCCACTTGCATAGGTGGTATACGCTCTGTTCTTTATATCTCTCTCCTTCTCGGGCATTATCTATTCTGGATATTGCCTTTCTTGTTTCGTCATTACCACCACCGATTCTGTTACTTGGTGATTTTAATGCCCACCATTTCCTCTGGGGGGGGGGGTCTCACTGTGATTCCCGTGGCATTCAGTTAGAGGCTTTTCTTGCCACCCACCCCCTCCATGTTTTAAATACAGGTACTCACACCCATTTTGATCCTCGGACTCACACTCTCTCTTGCATCGATCTCTCAGTCTGCTCTTCCTCCACCGCATTAGACTTCACTTGGTCTGTTCTTCTGGACTTACATGACAGCGATCATTTCCCAATCATTCTTACTTCCCCTTCATATTCACCACCTCTTCGCATCCCACGCTGGCAATTTGATCAGGCAAATTGGAACCTTTACTCACACCTAACTGTTTTTAGAGAGGTTCCTTCTTCGTCCTCCATCGATGAGCTTTTACACCTCTTCTCATCCTCCGTTTTAACTGCAGCTTCTCATTCTATACCCCAAACTTCGGGCAGGCATTCTCAGAAATGCGTGCCTTGGTGGTCTCCTGCTTGTGCTCGTGCAGTACGTTTGAAACACGCTGCATGGGGCAGGTACCGGTACAATAGAACCACAGAGAGACTTCTTGAATTTAAGCAGAAGCGTGCGATCGCCCGCCGTGTCATCCGTGACGCTAAACGCACTTGCTGGCGAGATTATGTCTCCACCATCACCTCTGCTTCCTCTATGAGTGCAGTCTGGAAAAAAGTACGAAAACTGAGTGGTAAATATTCTCCTGACCCGGCTCCTGTTCTGTGGGTTGCCGGTGTTGATATAGCAAACCCACTAGATGTTGCCAATGAAATTGGCAATCATCTGGTCCGTATTTCTCAGGGACTCCATCTATGCCCCTCATTTCTTTCCTCAAAGTCTGCCAGAGAGGTTAGCACCCTTAGACTTTTCTTCTCTCAGAGAAGAACAGTATAATGTGCCTTTTACACTTCAAGAACTGGAGGCAACACTCTTAGCTTGCCGATCATCGGCAGCTGGGCCCGACGACATTCATATTCGTATGCTACAACATTTACATCAGTCAGCCCTTGCAGTCCTATTATGCCTTTACAATCTTATTTGGTCACAAGGAGTTCTTCCACAGCTGTGGAAATCCGCCATTGTTCTCCCTTTCCGCAAACCAGGCACTACGGGACATGAAACCTCCCACTATCGTCCCATTGCTCTTACCAGTGCAGTTTGCAAAGTGATGGAACGCCTAGTAAATAGACGTTTAGTGTGGTATTTAGAGACACACAACAGTCTCTCCACTCGTCAATATGGCTTTCGTAAGGGACGTTCTACCATAGACCCCTTACTACGCTTGGATACGTATGTTCGTAATGCCTTTGCGAATAACCACTCAGTTATTGCCATATTTTTTGACCTTGAGAAGGCATATGACACAACTTGGAGGTATAATATTTTAGCCCAAGCCCACTCCTTAGGCCTTCGAGGCAATCTACCATCCTTCCTTAAGAACTTTTTAACTGACAGGCATTTCCGTGTTCGGGTTAATAATGTGCTCTCCCCGGACTTTATCCAAGCTGAAGGTGTCCCCCAGGGATGTGTTCTGAGCACAACACTTTTTCTCCTTGCTATTAATGATTTGGCCTCTAGTCTTCCATCAAATATTTGGTCATCACTCTATGTTGATGACTTCGCTATTGCCTGTGCAGGCGCTGACAGTCACCTTATTACAGTCTCTCTCCAGCATGCAGTCGACCGTGTTTCCAATTGGGCCACCACACGTGGGTTTAAATTTTCCAGCACTAAAACCCACCAAATTACTTTCACTAGACGCTCTGTCATCTCCGATCATCCTTTGTACCTCTATGGCTCCCGTATCCCTGAATGTGATACAGTCAAGTTTCTAGGTCTCCTCTTTGATCGTAGGTTATCCTGGAAACCTCACATTACCTCTCTGAAGGCAACTTGCCACAGCCGGCTGAACCTCCTTAAAACCCTTGCTCATCTTTCATGGGGAGCTGATCGTCGAACCCTCCTTCGCCTACATTCCACCCTTATCTTATCGAAACTTGATTATGGTGACCAGATCTATTCAGCGGCATCTCCTGCTACTCTCTCTAGCCTTAACCCCATTCATCACCAAGGATTACGTTTATGCCTTGGTGCTTTTCGCTCTTCCCCTGTCGAGAGCCTCTATGCAGAAGCGAACGTTCCATCCTTATCCATCGCTGTGATGCCCATTGCCTTCGCTACTATGTACGCTCTCATGATCTCCGCAATCCTTCCATTTATAGAATGGTCACTGATATTAGTAGACATTCTTTATTTGTTCGCCGCCCCTGTTTACTCCATCCCTTCTCTCTTCGCCTTCATTCGCTCTTGTCTTCTCTTCAATTACCACCTTTCTATGTACATGTAGCATCTCACTTTTCCCTACCCCCCTGGGAAGTTCCAGCTGTTCGAGTCTGTTCTTTCTCTCTCCCTTGCTCGAAAGCCCAACTGTCTACGGTCACTTCCCGGTCGCTTCCCGCTCTCATTTTCTTGACCACTTTCACTCTCATTCTCATGCCATTGCTGTGTACACAGATGGCTCTAAGTCTTCTGACGGCGTAGGATTCGCAGCAGTGTTTCAATAAAGGATCACATTATACTGGACAGCGTCGTACAAGGGCATTTACTATCTTCGGCTAGTATTTTTACTGCTGAATTGTATGCCATCCTTATAGCACTTATCCATATTACATCTATGCCTGTGTCATCATTTGTGGTTGTCTCAGACTCCCTTAGTGCTTTACAGGCTATACAGAAATTTGATACACCTCACCCCTTAGTCCTCCGTATCCAACTTTGGCTACGCCGCATCTTTACCAAGCATAAAGATATTGTTTTTTGTTGGGTCCCTGGTCATGTTGACGTACAGGGCAATGAACAGGCAGACACTGCTGCGCGGTCAGCAGTACATGACCTACCAGTTTCATGTAGAGGTATTCCATTTACGGACTATTTTGCTGCAATATCTTCCCAACTTCACACCCGTTGGCAACAACGTTGGTCTACTATGCTCGGCAACAAACTTCAATCTATTAAACCGAGTATAGGTTACTGGCCATCTTCTTATCACCAGTGTCGAGGTTGGGAGACTACTCTCTCCCGTCTTCGCATTGGCCATACTCGTCTTACTCATGGATATCTCATGGAGAGGCGCCCTGCTCCTCTCTGTGAGAATTGCCAAGTTCCATTATCAGTCGGCCACATTCTGTTGGACTGCCCACTTTATCAACGAGCACGCAGAATTTACCTCCGTCGTCGTCTTCACTCTGCTGCTTTCTCTTTACCTTCCCTTCTCGCTGATGGACCCACCTTTCATCCGGACTCTCTCATCGACTTTTTGACAACAACTGACTTACTTCACAAACTCTGATACCTTCAGCGCCTTTCTACTTCAATCTCTTGCTACCCCCTAGGGGACTTACCCCTGTACTATTTCCCCTGCTACCCGCTGTACTTTGCCGTGTTTTCCGTAACCTGCTGATCATCTCTCCTCCCTTCTGCCATCCAATACCCTCGCTTCCTTCCCTACCCTGCAGCGCTGTATAGCCCTTGTGGCTTAGCACTTCTTTTTTATTATAATAATAATAATGTGGTTCATACATCTGTTTGTGTGTGGCCAAAAACAACAGCCTGGTTGATCAGGCCCTGATCCACCATGAGGCCTGGTCATAGACTGGGCCGCGGGGGCATTGACCCCCCGAAACCCTCTCCAAGTATACTCATGGCGCCTCTGCTTTTCATTGGGGAGATGTTGCACCACCTGCCAAGTCTTTTGCTTTCATAGGGAGTGATTTCCGTGTACAGATTTGGGACTAGTCCCTCTTAAGATTTTCAGAGTGTATATTATATTTTATCTTTCTTGCCTGCATTCCAAACATAAATCAAGGGACTTCAACCATCCACATTTAGGTTCTTTATCGTATTATACGTGCAGTGAACATTCCCTATTATTATTATAATCAAGGGGAAGCACTAAACCTGTAGGATTATACAGCACCTGTGGGGGTTATGTGGAAGGTATTCAGGCTTAATTCAGAGAACTGGAGCACAGATCCTATTCCCTAGATCAAGAGCCCCTCACCAGCATCAAGGAACCTTCCTTGAGGGGAAAGTTCTCTATACATTCTCCAAGCCTGCAATTTCATCTACCTTGAAATGGGCCATTAGTGTGCAGCAATACTTCATCCTAGAGAGAACAAGCGATCTGAAGAGAATCATAATAATAATATCTTTATTTACTACCAGTACATGTACAAGGTATACAGACCATAGCTGACAACAACGACATACTACTATATATAAAGTCCCTTGTTATGCTCCGCATTTCGGGCAAATTAGGTCAGTGTCCCAGGATGCGACCCACACCAGTCCACTAACACCCAGGTACCCATTTTACTGATGGGGAACATAGACAACAGGTGGAAAGAAACACGTCCAATGTTTCTACTCTGGCTGGGAATCGAACCCAGACCCTCGCCGTGTGAAGCGAGATTATTATTATAATCAAGGGGAAGCACTAAACCCGGAGGATTATACAGCTTGTGAAGCGAGAGCATTAGCCACCATTATTATTATAATCAAAAAAGAAGCGCTAAGCCACAAGGACTATACAGCGCTGAGCATTAGCCACCAGACATCCCTAGTTTTGAAGGTTCTCATTATAGATTCTATCATTTCCCTCTCATATGTGGTTAGATACATTGTTGTGATCTTTTGAAGTGAGATTCTCTGACATAATCACTCCCAGGTCCTTCACATTATTTTGCTCTATTGTGTGGCTCAAATTTGTTTTATACTGCAATCCGGTTTTTATTTCCAAGAGTTTTCAATAGCGGAGTAGTTGAAATTTGTCTTCATTGAACTTCATATTATTTTTAAGGCTCATTTAAAGATTTGGTTAATGTCCAGTTGAAGATTTGTAGTGTCCTCAGTAGATGACACTGTCATGCAGTTTCTGGCATCATCAGCAAATTAATACATGTTGTGGCTTACATCTCTGTCTGTGTCAGGTAGGAGGATGAGGAACGGGATGGGAGCGAGACCATACCTTGTGGGACAGATTATTATTATAATCAAGGGGGAAGCGCTAAACCCGGAGGATTATACAGACAGTGCCTGGGGGGGGGGATGTAGAAGGCATTCAGGCTTAATTCGGGGAACTGGAGCATAGATCCAATTCCCTAAATCAAGAGCCCCTCACCAACATCAAGGAACCTTCCTTGAGGGGCCTGGGTTGTGCAATTGTTGAGTATCCAAGTGGTTGGGGATCTTGCTTCTCAGAACCCTTTCAAAGATTTTTATGATCTGGGATTTTAGTGTTATTGGTCTGTAGCTCTTTGGAACTGCTTTACTGCCATCTTCGTGGTGTGGGGCTTTGTTGTTTTTAGTGAGTGTGGGATGACTCCTGCGTCTATGCTCCCTCTCCATAGAATATTTAAGGCACGTGCCATGTTCATCAAAAATTGCAGTTGCAGTTTTTTATGAACACGGAGTTCCATGAGTATGGGCCTGGGCAGAGTGCGTGGGCATGTCATTTATTGCTTTTTCAAAGTCATGTGGTATTAGGTAATAGGTTTGCTCTGAGGGAGCAGTGTTGCTCCATTAACCTATTACATTCATGGGGAAACGGAGACAATCAGGTTGGATCCAAGGAAGAAGTCAGGTCTAATTCCTTGGATCATGAGCTCATGATTAGCACCATATAAGGTCAAACAGCACCTGGCCAATAGAAAATAATCACATTCAATCTGAGGGAAGGGTAGCTCCAATTTCTCGAATCAAGAGCCCTTCAGTAGCATTAAGACAGTCCCATAAATGTTACCCATGATACTGTACACAAGCATCAAAATTTTGAAGCCAGTCGGATAAGGCATTATCAAGTAATAAGCGAACATTTGTGAAAAAGCAAACTAAATTATTTATGAAAATTTTCAAAAAATAAGAAAGTCTACCCTCATTAAAGTTAAGAGGATCATTAATACCCTCGTTAAGCTTGAGAGGATTGTTAATACCCTCGTTAAACTTGGAGGATTATAATAAAACAATCCTTAAATCAGATATAAGATATATTTTCTCTGTCTTGAAGCACATCTCACATTGGTATGAGCATTGCACGGGATATGATATATGCTGCTATGGTATTCAATGTTATAGTTGCCATCAATCTTAGTCTGAATCGTGAGTTTCCTCTATGCATGATAATCATTCATGCAGATAGCTAGACATTTATAATTAAAGTATGAGAAAATACTTAAAGAATTCAATAGTTTGTTAACCAAAACTTATTCTGATTTTTCAATGGAAACATTTGTACACAGTTCTAATTTATTTTGTGCTATGATACCTAAAAAGTGTACAAGACAAAATAAACTACTGTACATTAAGAAATTATTGAACATACTATATTTCTTTTACTCCTGTTTTCAAAATCAACATAGACAAGTCATATTTCAAACTATGAGCTGCTATACTATATGGACTCACATTAAGCTACATACTTTGGGATCCCATTGTACTGATTTTTTTTTTCAAAGCTCTGTCTCAGTGTCCCATTGAATGCTTTATGGAAAATTTTTTTAATCTGAGTATCTCGATATTGTAATCACAAATTGCATTTTTTTTTTTTTTTATAAACTGAGGTGCCTTCCAGGTAAATTCTATGAAGTGTCCCAGGATTTTGATTTGAAAAAATGGGATTCCCATATGTAGCATGCAAGCTGCATGTATTGCACAGCATTTTAGAGATTCCTTGGAAATGACCATATTTTCCGGCATACAAGACGCACAATCATACAAGACATATAAGACGATGTTTCCAAGCAGCTGTAACATAACGTTAGCTAACAACTGCTTTAACCTAACCCAAAGCCTACTTCAGTCTGCCCGAAATGCCCCAGCATGATAGTGGCTTTCTTAGTATCTAACAAATAAAAAATTGTAACCTTTGCAAAGAAATAAATCTGTCTTTTTTATCTTTGAACCTGACCTTGAGCATTTAAAGTGCAGGGTAATTTTCCAAGACTTTTTGTGGAGAGAAAAAAAAAAAGTGCACCTTATATGCCAGAAAATACAGTAGCTCACCTGATACAGTGTCTTACTTGACTAGAAACAAAAGACGTATTACATAGTGATGAAAATTGTCCACTAATACTGCATTTACAACTACAGTACCAACTCAAGCTTTGTACAGAAATTCCAAAACAGAAAACTTTTTTCTGATATGGTTGACTGAGGTGTGTAAGTTTACAATAACATTAGTGCATGCTCTGCCATACAAGGAGTCCGTGACTTACAAACGAGTTGCATTTCTGGCGTTTCAACTTACAAACGAGTTGTGTTCCGGGTGTTTAAATTTACAAATGATTTGCATACAGGGTGTTTCAACCTATAAATGAGCTGTGTTGCTGGTGTTTCAGCTTACAAACAAGTAACATTCCAGGTGTTTCAACTTATCAAATGCATTTTAGGTGCTTTAACTTACAAATGAGTTATTTGTAGCGCTGAAATGATCCTATATAAAAATCAAAAGCAAAGAAGAATTACATATTATGCACATTCATAGCTGGTTCTTATGATGCCTGGAAGCAATAAGAGCAGCCTCATCAGAACAAAAGAGGGATTTAAAACATTATCTCGTGGGTCTTGTTAGTAAATGCCGAGAGTCTGCAAGTCAGGAACTCCTGTACTCCAGAAAATAAACACGTCTCATTCATGTGCAGTCTCCTCTGCTATTAGCAATACACAGTAAAAACCTGACTTTATTTTTAATTACTTAAAAAAATTCATTTTGCATTTGATAAAGCTCATTTCTTGATACATATAAATTTAGCAAAATGTATTTTGTGCTTAGTCACATACCAAAATGATCAGGTACAAAACAAGATTTGGAATATTTTCAGTAATATATAAAATCAGTGTTCAGTATAATTCATACAGAACTTTGGCACAGATTAAGGGTGGGTGAGTTATATGTTACAAAAAAGCTACAATACCAGCACTACACAGCAGTTAGATCAAAATACAAAAATTACTTAACTTACACTATGAGAATATCATCTGCACATAACCCAAACGTAATACTGTTATTTTTAATGAATGATTTGGAAAAAAAATTTCAGCTGCCTTTTTGTACTGATGACATCCCAGACAACTACAGTACATATTCTAAATTGTTATTACATAGTTGCTCCTTAATTCAAATATTTTAGGGAGTGTACATATATATAGGTTCAATTAGGTAACTGAAAATTCATGATTTTTTCTTTTTTAAAAACTTCCAGAGAATCTATGGGAATTGAAAATTTCAAAATTTTCAATTTTATACAATTCTATCCAACTTAAGACATTAAAAGCTATGACACATTTGTAATTACATATAATAGCACCTTACAATAATTTCTTCTTAATATAAATAAAAGACACTGGCTATACAACAGTCCCATTGGAGTACTGTATTTCATTACCATATACGATATACTGCACTATATTTAGTACCATTATCTGATCCTCAGCTATACTTAATACAGTAATAACTTCAGTATAGGCCTTCCACTTACTACTATGTAATCTTTGCAAACAAAAAAATATGTTCATTTGTTTGTAAGTGGTGTGGATAAGCTAAGATATCACTCCACAAATAACCCGTACATAGGAGAAAAACTCATGATATTTTCGGTCAGACTTGGACCATTGGTTAAGGTGAACAGTTATGGTCCAAGTCGGACTGAAATGTCATCATAAGTTTCTTTCTCCTATGTTCGGGTTATTTGTGTATCGTTCCAGTCACGGTATTGTGCCTTTTTTATTCGCTAGATATCACATCCGATGTGATGTGCAGCTTTTTAGAAAGTAGACCAGTGAGCAAGAGGAATGTGTCAGCCAAATAACCAACAACTCCACTGAGTGGGTAATCCAGGGAGCAACACCAGCACCAGCGTAAACATCCCTATTTGACCTGACGGACAAATTACCACTACCACCACTTACCACTCTCAACACCAATGATTAGATGAGCATTAGATCATTTAAATTCCCTTCTGCTGTACTCAAATCATTCAGTTTTTTTTATTATATTTACTATCTGATTGATCTCAAAGAGTAATGCTGAAATTCAGAAAATGGTCTATAAGTAAAGATTATATTTCTCTCCCTTGACAAGTTCTGGTCAGATTCTGAGTTCCTGGTTAACAGGATGAAACATATAATTAGAAAATAAATCAGCAGTTATAAGCAAAATGATTGAAAACATTACAGGGGGAAAATAACTGATGACTGGAAATACTGCTTCACATTCTTTTGTCCCTTTTAATCCCAAAGTCCAGTTGACGATTCTCTGCCATGTTAATACCATATTTTTTTTGCACCAAATTTACATTTCCCAAAGAAATAAACATTCGCCATTGTTCATCCAACTGTGTTCTTGCCAGAAGTACTCTCTATATCACAAGTCAAGTGACCCTCTGAACTGCAACATCCTTGTTACAACTTAAGCCATACTAGTATTTTTATATTTATGAATAATATTGAAAACCTTCAACATTTCTTCAAAACAATTAAGTTTAAACTTAAATATGAAGAATAAAAACTAAAATAATACAATGGCTTCAACTCAGTAAATACTCATTATTCCTTTACATATATATGTATTTTTTTTTATCACACTTACCCTTTCTCACTGAAGATCACTAAATCATTTTGAAATAATAAATCATACTTTTAAAACTGTACCTTTCATACATTAGCTACCCTTCCTATTGTGCATATAATTAATGAATCCCAATTAAATAATGAGTCGTACTTTTAAAAACTGCACCATTGCTCATTTAGCTACCTCTCTTATTGTGCATATAATTTAGTTAGCTTCATAAAAGTCCTACATAATAGACTATGTTTAATTCTTATGCAGTTTTTAAGCATTAGGATTAGTGTGTGCAAAATGCATCTGCATACTAGGGGCTATTTTATGTGCCTAACAATAGTTTATTATATGTAAACTACATTATCTTTGTACAGCATATCAAGAAATAAAGATTTGAATTTGAAACACATTCACATTATTAAGTAAACAGTTGTCTTGCTAGAAGTGCATAAACATTGCTAGTGAGATGATCCTGCAAGCTGCAACAGCCCCACCCATCTTTCAGAGTACCCGCACTACACATACTACTTTCATGCGTTAAACCCACACAAGTCACACAGCACTGCTAAATGAATATATAATGTTACCATCCGGGGAGTGTTTACATGTTGAATGTATTCTTTATACCTCACTGGCTGTCTCCCACCAAGGTAGGGTGGTCTAAAAAAAAAAAAAAAGGGAACCACATTCACTATCATTCATTCAATTGCCGTCTCCACATTAAATATCAATTTGTATTCTCTCTTTAGTGCTTTCCTCTTAATTCGTTATGTAAAATATTTAATGTAAATATCTAACTTTTCTGAGTTTAATAAGACTTTTTGGTAATTATTTTCATTGCAATTTTCCAACTCAAGAGATTATTATACAAGTAAGACAGAGATATCACATCATATCTTTTATTTCATCTACATAACATGATACTGTACAAGAAGAACATTATATTTGAGAGTAGGAACATTTATTTCCTGTGCGATTGGTGGGTTTTACGTTTAAAGTCTATGGACTGTACAAAGGTATTAAGGATCAATTTCACCTGTACACCATCATTCAAGAATACTTTAATATTTAAAACAGATTTTAGTAAATTCTTAAGTGAGTAAGAGAGAGAGAGAAAAAGAGAGAGAGAGAGAGAAAAAGAGAAAAAGAGAGAGAGAGAAAAAGAGAGAGAGAGAAAAAGAGAGAGAGAGAAAAAGAGAGAGAGAGAGAGAGGGCGAGAGTGAGAGAGAGAAGAGAAGAGAGAGAAGAGAAGAGAGAGAGAGAGAAGAGAGAGAGAGAAGAGAGAGAGAGAGAGAGAAGAGAGAGAAGAAGAGAAGAGAGAAGAGAGAGAGAAGAGAGAAGAAGAGAGAGAAGAGAGAAGAAGAAGAGAGAGAGAAGAGAGAGAGAAGAGAGAGAGAGAAGGAAGGAAAGAAGAAGAAGAAGAAGAGAAGAAGAAGGAAGAAGTTAGAGAGAAGAGAGAAGAAGAAGGGAAGAAGAGGAGAAGAAGAAGAGAAGAAGAAGAGAAGAAGAGAGAAGAAGAAGAAGAAGAAGAGAAGAAGAAGAAGAGAAGGCCAAGAGAGAAGAAGAGAGAAAGGGAAGAGAGAAGAAGGGTTTAGAAGAAGAGAGGAAGAAGAGAGAAGAAGAGAAGAAGAGAGAAAGAGACCCTGTTGCTCTTTATATATACACAGAAAGAGAAATAAACCCAGTGAATATACCTGATGACTACTCTGAGATATCCTTTCCTACATATACTGTCCTTGCCTACAGAATGTTCTCGGACAAGTATACCTAGAGGGTGTTCTGGGGTTCAACACTCCCACAGCCCTGTCCATGACCAGGCCTCGCAGTGGATCAGGGCCCGATCAACAAGGTTGTTATTGCCGGCTGCACACAAGCCGATGTATGATCCACAGCCCTGCTATTCAGGTACTGACCAGCCAGTACCAACCAGAGATTGATTACTAAAAATATTGAGAGATTACACCTCTCCCTCTCTCTCTTCCCAACTAGCCACAGTTTAGGGAGGAAACTTTAGATGATGCCTCAATTTAACCTAAACTATTATTATCAATTGACTGATTAGAGACAAAATGGGAGAAAGGCAGAAGACATGACAGGTCAAGAGATGAGAAGACAAGCAGAAGAGAGGTGAGGAGAACCGCTGTTGGGTTTTACGTTTTGCACCGTGCTGCACAGACCTTGTGCTGTCATCTGGGTGGGCCTAGTTCTACCTAGAGCTCACTGCACGAGGCCCTACCTGGCTCTCATACACCAGGCATGGTACCAGTAAGACCTGTCTCTCACTCTCGTCAGGTCACAGGCCTGATAAGGCTAATGTAGAACATACTGCCTGTACCTATTACTTAATAAAGCTAAGGTTCACCTCCAAAGCAGTATAAGTGACCACCACTGGAGATATCACATTCGTATATAAGGAGACATGAAGGGTGTAAAGTGTGTTTATTGTCACTTGATCCAGTTATAACAACTCTGCTTTTCATTTATTACATAACAGTCTTATATGAACAACCCTAAAGAAGAATGCACTTTATATCATTCACTAACTACCCAGAGATGTTCAAAAATTACTCTCCCAAAATGTTGCACTTGTAATGCAAGAGCTTTGAAAATATTTTTCAATAGTGCACTAGAAACTAGTCACAATGCTAATTTTCACAAATATTATACAACAGTTCTTCGGTGAGTGCAATACTCTGCAACAATATACTAGGCTGAGTGAGTTTGTAACTAATAAGCACACTTACCATAATTTTTTTTATACATCAGCCCTCTCCCATCAAGGTAGAGTGACCCAAAAAAGAAGGAAAAAAAAAAAAAACATTTTCACTGTCATTCATCCAATCACTCTTGCCAGAAGTGTTATGACATTACAGCTCAGATACCCCTTTAAGCTATATCATCCTCACCCCTCCGTCAGAGTGCAAGCACTGTACTTCCCACCTCCAGGTGAGAAGTACAGTGGCTAACCAGTTTCCCTAAATCCCTTCACGTTAGTTTGCCTGCACTCCAACAGCCTATCAAATCATAAAAATCAGTTGCCCGTTGGATGTCAAAGCCCCTAATACTTAAAACATCTCTTAACCCCCTCAGTCCAACCCTTCCTTGAATGGCCCCCACCCCTCCTTCACTATCCAATTTATATTCCATAATAATAAATAATAAATAAAAACAACAACAAAAGTTCAGATTCATACAAAACAATATTCAAAATCTTGTTAACTTTTTTGTAAGAATGAGTAATTTGCTAAAAGGTAAGACTAGTATGCAGCCTGTTGAGACAGTCCTGAACAGGTGCCTGCATAGTTTGATAAATATAAATATTGTAATAGTTTACTGCAGAAACAAACTTCATCTTGTAAATCCACTTCATTATTAGAACTATCATTGCTTGGATACAGGGAACTTCTGAATGTACTTTATCAGTTGTATTTACACAAAATTGTACTATGCAATGTTGCCTTAAAAAAGAGTTTACTGTATTTAACAAGAGCATAGCTGAAAGTGCATCTAAGCCAATAAAACTTAAACATAATAACTTCACATAATAAACAAAATAAATAGGTGACTTGAACCTGCTTAGCATAAGTAAGTAAGTAAGTTTATTCAGGTATACACAAATACAGTTACATAGAATTATCATACATAGCAGCATATGTGTAGAGAACCTAGGATAACCCAAAAAGTCAGGCATGGGCCAGTAGGCCTGCTGCAGTGCTCCTTCTTTCTTATATTCTTATGTTCTAATATTTTTGTTTTCTAATTCAAGTTTTAAGGATCAGAAATTTACTTTCCCCAGAACTGCCATATAACCTTCACCACTTGTTCACACATCACTACATTTCTACAACACACACTGAAGGTCCTTACCATCACTCACACACACTTAGAAGTAAATACCTACACACAAAATCCAAACTACTGCATTATACCTTGTTAATGATACATAACTCTGCTACACACAGCACATATAAAGCTTTATAGTTATTATTATTATAATCAAGGAAGTGGTAAACCCAAAGGGGGTTGTACCTGGGAATGGCAGGCAATTAGGCTTGATCCAAGGAAAGGATAATTCCAATTCCTTAGATCAAGAGCTCTTCAAGAGCATCAAAGTGCCTCCCATGAAGGGATGGAGAAGGTTTTAAACAAGGCTAAAGATTTAAGAAAAATAAAACTACAAGTATAGAGACTCAAAATAAGAAATTAATAGAATATAGAGATTTTCATGGGGAGGGGAAAAGAATACTTCCTCTGTAAGCCATGCATATCACAAGGGGCGACCAAAATGCCAGGAGGAAGGGGCTAGTAGCCCCTTCTGTGTAAATTACTAAATGTAAAAAGGAGAAAAACTTTCCTTTCTTCTATTTCGGGTTGCCCTTCTTCAGTGGGAGATGGTCGGTGTTGAAAAAATACATATAATAAATAAACCAAGGAATTAAATACTGTAAAAATTTTATTTACCTTTGCAGAAGAGTAATGCAGATGGAGACCTTAATAAAATAGTTCTCAACCCACAGAAAACCCAACAGAAACTTTATTTTTACTACACCAGCCAACTCCCACCAAGGTAGGGTGACCCAAAAAAGAAATACATTCATCATCATTCATTCAACAGCTGTCTTGCCAGAAGTGTTCAGATGTCACAATTCAACTAACCCTCTAAACGTCAACTTCCCTCCCCCTCCCCACCCCTCCTTCAGGATGCAGACACTGTACTTGTATAACAGCTGTCTTGCCAGAAGTGTTCAGATGTCACAATTCAACTAACCCTCTAAACGTCAACTTCCCTCCCCCTCCCCACCCCTCCTTCAGGATGCAGACACTGTACTTGTATAACAGAGAGCAACAATATTTTGAAACACTGGCCATCTGCCTCCAAAGTAAAGCAACCCAAAAAAGTTAACACTTTCATCATAACTCATTCAGCAGCTGTCTTGACAGAAGTGTGCACACACCACAATTCAAGTGAATCTCCAAACAGTAAATCTTTCATGAACAATACAGCAGGACCGTCAAATCTGTGGATTCAGTTTCTACAGTTTACCCTGACCCAAAAATAACTTTTCATTTTGCTTAATAATGACACCGAAGTACAAAGGTAATGATGGTGACAGTTCTTCAAAGCCTAAGAGAAGCTGTGCTTCCCATCAGTGAAAAAGTACTAATTCTCAACTTATTGTGCGTAATTTATTAATTAAATTTTATCATAGGTATGTAAGTAAATGAAAAATTACTTAAACATAGGGTTCACTACTATCTGTGGTAGGTCTTGGAATGTATCCCCTGTGGATACAGGGGTGCTACTGTAGTTAAAATTAACCAGGATGACTAAAATACCAGGAACAATGGGATAGTAACACCTTCTCTTGACTCACGAAATCGTAATGACACGATTGCAAACAAAGCGTACCACAGGTGGGGATAGAACCCACGATCAGAGAGTCATAAAACTCCAGACCTTCTCTTGTATAAATTATTAAATGAACAAAGAAGAAAAACTTTTAGTTTCTTCTTTTTTGGGTCACCCAGCCTCAGTTGGAGATGGCCAGCATGTTAAAAAAAATAACCCAAAGCAAAAATTAAATTTAAGAAATTAATTTTTTTTTATCTCAATGGTCATCTTCTACCGAGGCAGTGTGACTCGAAGAGGAAATCCCATTCACTATCATTCACTCAACTGCTGTCTTTCCAGGAGTGTGTTGGCAATGCAATTTAGATTACCCTCCTAATGCAAAATTAAATCTATAAAATTATACTAGAAATTTTACTCCTGAAATTAATAAACAGACAAAACAAGAAGGAATAGTTAATCATTAAGAGCTGTTATATAATAATGAAAAAACTTGTAAACAATTCTTCAACCATTCCAACTAACAAACTTACCAGAAATTTAACACAAGTAGAAATTAATAAATTAAAATATGGAAAACAGAGGGAAGCTTTGAAACAGGAATAGTAGAAATGACTAAGCCAGCGTCGAGCACAATACAGGTGCTCCTTGACTAACGATGTACTCACCTAGTTGTGGTTGCAGGGGTTGAGTCCCAGCTCCTGGCCCCGCCTCTTCACTGGTCGCTACTAGGTCACTCTCCCTGAACCGTGAGCTTTATCATACCTCTGCTTAAAGCTATGTATGGATCCTGCCTCCACTACATCACTTCCCAAACTATTCCACTTCCTGACTACTCTGTGGCTGAAGAAATACTTCCTAACATCCCTGTGATTCATCTGTGTCTTCAGCTTCCAACTGTGTCCCCTTGTTGCTGTGTCCCATCTCTGTGGTTATGTTCTGATGAGCCCATCCTAAGTTGAAAATATTGTCAGTTGAATGTGAATACGTGATAAATAACTATTGTGGCTGAATAAGTAAATAAGCAAGTAATTACTGTAACTAAATACCAGTACTGAAAAGAAAATAATTGAATATAAGTTTATCCTACCAATAAATGTACAGTATTGAACTTAATGTGCATCACTATCACACCATCATAAAGTCTAAATATCGTAAGCTGAGCCATCATAAAGCAGTGTATCTGTACAGAACTCAGGTTTGTACAAAAAAAAGTTGACAAATTGGACGTTTCCCACTATGGCAGGATACCTCGGATAGGGACACATTCATCGTCAATCACGGACCTACATTTTTGGGGCATTGAAGCTGGAACTGTTATGGGGGCCCCTTCTCATACAGTAAACCCAAAATTTTTACACAATGTAGACTCAAGTCACTTCTGGAGCCTAGTTCATTACCTTTGTAAATTGTGAGTTCATTACCTCTGTAACTTGCTCAGCTATCAAAACTTTGGAGTCCAGTCCCTGGACCAATTATGTACCTCTGTAATCTTTTGACTACCGCCCACAGGATGGGTATGGGGTGCATAATAAACATATTAA
Source organism: Cherax quadricarinatus (assembly GCF_038502225.1). Taxonomy (NCBI): domain Eukaryota; kingdom Metazoa; phylum Arthropoda; class Malacostraca; order Decapoda; family Parastacidae; genus Cherax; species Cherax quadricarinatus. Next base: position 7,886,840 of record NC_091372.1, read on the forward strand.
ACTAAAACTTCTGGAGCCTCTCCGGGATTAGGTGCCCTGAAGCTTAAGCTTCAATAGTTTCATAGTAGATCCTTCCCTGGACATCACCCTTCAAATGACTCTCCAAACTCCAACACATCCACCGATCCTTCAGAGCGCAGTCACTGATCCCACTTACACAACTCAAGAATTATTTTTATTAACAAACTGGCTGTTTCCCACCAAGGCAGGGTGTCCCAAAAAAGAAGAAACACTTTCATCATCACTCACTCATTCCCTCACTGTCTTGCCAGAGGTGTGCTGATACTATAGTTCAAAAACTGCAACACATCTCCGCCCATCAAGAATCAAGACTAACAATAAAATTATTTAACTAGAGGTAGAAATCTAAAATACTAAATAATATTTTTGATGTGCTTATATAATAAAAGTTTTTAATTATTTGAACTTAAAATCCAAAACAGTTAAATGAAATTGAATCCCACTGAAAAAGCCAGAGATACTTACAAAATTATTAATGTACACACTGACAAATAGAAGGCTCAGATGAGGTATCAAATTGAGTTTTGAAGAAATGTGCAGATGAATGAAATTATACATTCTGTATCACCTCTCAAACTTCATTAAAGGAAGATACACTGGCAATTAAATGGAATACAGTGGACCCCCGCATAACGATTACCTCCGAATGCGACCAATTATGTAAGTGTATTTATGTAAGTGCATTTGTACGTGTATGTTTGGGGATCTGAAATGGACTAATCTACTTCACAATATTCCTTATGGGAATAAATTCGGTCAGTACTGGCACCTGAACATACTTATGAAGTGAAAAAATATCGTTAACCGGGGGTCCACTGTACTATAAAATATTATGATGATATTTTAAAACTAGAATAGGAAAAGCAGCTATATTGTTTACCGTATTTCCAAACTATTGAGTTATTATGAGTCATAGAAATGATACAAGAATAAGAAGAATGAATATATGTCATGGGTTCAAATCCCACCTGTTCTGTGGTTTGTCTGCAATCGCGTTATTACGATTTCAAAAGTCACTTTTATATCAGTTTTTAAAGGGAGTGTTTGATAAGGGTTCCCCAGGCAAAATTAATTTGGAATTTTTAAAATGCAGATGTAAAAGATAAATTTCTGAAATGGATAAGATACTTTTTACTTACAAGAACAATGAAAAATAATTAAGAATTTTTATTTACGGTGTCCCGCAGGGAAAGGCTGCAATCTATACGAATGACTTACCAAAACGAATAACTAATTATACAGTATATGAATATGTTTGTTATAAATTTTTGATGTAAGGTAAACAATGAAGATAACTAACATTTTACAGGATTTAGATAACATGAGCAGAGTAAAAAGTGGATGATTTTTATTTACATTGTTGAATTTACAATGTTATTACACTTCAGCTCATTCA